>NW_012148731.1:312325-340174 GCF_000956105.1 Propithecus coquereli
AAGATAAGGAAGTCTGTTAATCAGAGACCAGCTAAGGACCATACATTTGTTGTGTAAATTGAGGACCTGCAGGTCTGTCTTGCATGGCCTTAGGCCTGTCAATGAGTCACAAAGGATTTCTACAAGAAGGGAGGGGGGCATGATGAGGCGTGTCTGACCTCCCTGTCTTGATCAGCAACTCAGCTTTTGGGTATCCTCTAGGCTGGGAGGGGTCCATTCAGTTAGCCGGTACGGGGGAACCATAAGATTTCGTTTTAGTTCACACAGTGTTGACATTATTATTAAATTCTGATGTGCTCTGATGGGGGTCTCTTTTATACACTGTGCTGGTATTCACTGGCCCTTTCAACTTGGAAACACGTCCTTTGGCTCTGGGAAATGTCTTTAGCTTTGATTTGTGGATTTCCCTCCCTCTGCAGCATCCGACCCCAGGCACTGTTCACGCCACATTCTCTGGGAAGGGCGCCCTCTAGAGTTGAGCCATGTCTCACCTGTGCCTCTGTTTTCTCTGAACACATTTGAATCAGATGCCAGACTGGCTTGATCCTTTAATTATCTTACCTCTTATTTTCCATCTTTTTGTCTTGTCATTCTACTTTCCTCAACTCTTGGTGGAAAATTTTTCATCCTGGCTATGCTTTTTTTTTTTTTTTTAATTTGTGAGCATTTTCTTGTTCTCTTTTTAATAGCATCCAATTCTTATTTCATGTGTGGGCTCTCCTGTTTTCTTTCTGAGAATATTCTTCCTAAATATTGAAGGTTGTTTTTCCTCATTCTTTTAGTTTTCTACAGATACCTTTTTTTTCCTTTCTTGAATTAATGTGGTTTCTCTCTTTCTTCCTCAATCTTTCCTGAGCCAACTGTTTCTTTTCAAGGCCATAGCAGACACCTAAGAGCTTTAGGAGCAGAATGTGTGTGTGGACGGGTATTGCCACCTGCGGTGCTTCCTTGGAGGGTGATTGGATAGTGTTGTCGGCAGAAAAATCCAAACTCTGTAAAATATTTCAAAGAGGTTTATCCTGAGCCAATATGAGTCACCACGGCCCAGGGAAACACAATCTCAAGAAACCTGAGAAAGTGCACGGGAGACAGTCCAAGTGCAACTTTGTTTTATACATTTCAGGAAAGCAAAAGTTACAGGCAACGTCATAAATCAATACATAGAGGTTATACATCGTTTGGCCCAAAAAAGGCAGGACATCTTGAAGTGGGGCCTTACAGGTCATAGGTGGGTTCAGAGATTCTTTAATTTGCAATTGTTTAAAGGAGTAAAGCTTTGTCTAAAAACTTGGGGTCAGCAGAAAGGAATGTTTAAGTTAAGATAAGAAAGTCTGCTAATCCTCAGGCAATGTGATGCCAAGAGTCAGATGACCAGAGCAAGCCACAATACACAGGTCAAAATGACCTGTGTAGCAAATTGGTGAACTGCAAACATGACTCCAGGCTCCTTGGGAAGGAATTTTGAGCAAAGAGAAAAAGATCAGAGTTCAGTCCTCAGTGTGATAGCTAATCTTATGCATCAGCTTGGCAGGACCATGTCCACTTATTTGGCTAAACATTACTCCCAGGTGTGTCTGCCAGGGTGTTGCCTGACGAGATTAGCATCGGAATGCGTGGGCTGAGCAAAGCAAGCTGCCCTCTCCCATGCGGGCAGGCGGGCATCACGCAGTCCCTTGAAGTCTTCAACAGAACAAAAAGGTGGAGGAAGGGAGAATTTGCTCTCTCTGCCTGACCACTTGAGCTGGAACTTTGGTCTTTTCCTGTCCTCACACTGGGACTCGCGCCATCGGCTCTCCTGGGTCTCCCGCTTGCAGATGGCAGACGTGGGACCTCTTGGCTTCCACAGTTGCATGAGCCAATCTCTTATAATAAATCTATATCCACCTGTGTATGTCTTCTGTCTGTCTGTCACTCCATCCATCCATCCCTCATCTATCCACCTGTTGGTTCCGTCTCTCTGGAGAACCCTGACTAATACAGAAGGGGAGCCCAGCTTCTCACCGGAGATTCCCAGGTGTCGGGGGGCAACGGTTTCCTCTCTGGCAAATTCAGTTTCTCCAGTAATGAATGTTTTTCATTTCTGTCATGGGTGGGGGCAGCCTGTGGACCTGCCAGTGGGGGAAGGGAGTTGAGGCTCCCGAAGTGCAGGATGTAGAGTTTCCCTTACACACCCCCATCCATTTTTTAGCCGGGAGCCTACCCTTCCTTCCCCTGCTATTGGTGTCCTCAAGGTTGGACAGGCGTGGTTTCTTCACACGGCCCCCAGAGGCTCCTGAGACAGGTGGGAGGAGGGGCGTGGTCTGCTTGAGCTGGTGGGGGAAGGGCCTTGGGTTCTAACTGGTAACTTCATACGGACTTTCAACCAGCCCCACGCTTTCTGTGCCAGGCCTTCTCCGTGCCTGATGTTTCCCAACCCAGAATCTCTTGGGGAGTCTCTGTTCTCGGTTCCCACCCAGCTCACCTCCCCACACCCCAGCCCACCCTTATCACCCTTCCCCAACTCTTCCAAGGCTTCTCCCAAACGCTTGAGTCCTTTGATCCTGGCTGCCACTGCCTGAGCTCCCCTTCTCTCCGTCCCTGTAGGTCAGCAGCTTCTATTAATAGCTCATCCTCTTACTGTCGTTTCTGCGGCATTTAGGGGCAGAGAGGGGATAGATGTGGGTGCAATCCCACCACATGTGTCAGAGTCTTCCCAGTTTGTGGGACATCATGGGGTGGAGCTGGGAAGCCGGGGTGTGCCAGACAAGGAGGAGGGAAGGAGGGTGCTCAGGTTTGGGGGCAGGTGGCCCATGCACGGTGAGGGGTACAAGGAGGACTTGGGGGAGGGACCAGATGAGGAGGGGGTGGACAGTAGAGGATTCTATTTATTGTGATGGTGGTGAAAAGAGGGAGGTGAGGTGTGGATTGATTGAGGGGATTTGGCCCCAGTTCGGACTCAGGGCAAGAGGATGCCAGCATCGTGGATGTGCCTCAGTCTGCGCAGGGCTGAGCGGGGCCCAGAGCAGGAGGCGCAGGCTTGGGACGGGAAGGGGGAGAGCTCACCTGGGGTCTTCTGGAGTTTGGGGCAAACATGCAGGGGCCTGGAAATGATAGTTGGGTTGTTTATCTGGCCTGGGGGAAATGACCAGCAGGCACCAGCCTCAAATCCAGCCAGGCTGCAGGCGTTAGAGATCTCTGCAGTTGCATTTTCTGGCTTCTCTGAACAGCTCCTCTGTGTGCTCACACATGCACATATGCACACATGTATATGCACACACATGCACACACATATACACACCTGTTCACATGCATACGCACCTATGCACACACGTATACACACATATCCTACAATTCAGACTTTCCTTTTTCGAGCCACCCCAGACCGAGACCTCCTTGCCATGTTGAAATGAGCATCTCTTTCCAAGTAGTGTAATAGAATGTGGCACTTCTTGATAAAAATAGAACATGTTGACTTCTGCCCAGGCTGCCTGGTGGGCAGGCTCACAGCCTTGTTCTTTCTCAGCTTTCCATGTTACTAATTTTTAGTGCCATAAGACAGTTCTGCTGCTGCAGGCCTCCAGCCTACCTCCGCTAGATTGGAAAGCCTTTCTCAGCCTAGTTCCCAGCACCACAGAGCCTGGAGAAGGCCCCTCCGCCAGCCCCTTGGCCCTACCTCACGCTGATCCTGCTGCACCAGCCGGCAGACCCGCTCCTCACCCAGCAGACAAGGCCCATGCCCCTGGGGCGTCTCAGATGGGGGTGTCCTGACAGCTGTCTCGGCCAGCAGGCTGGCTGGGGACCTGCCCATTGATGACACACAGTGACACCAGGTGGACTGAGCTTCACCCAATGACCCGCTGGTGCTGCCCTCTCTTCCTCTGGTCCTGGGCTTCTTCATGTCTAAATCACATGGAGAACAAAGATCAGCTCTTTCGAAGGTACAGGTCACCTTCCAGCCTGGGGCCGGTGGCATGAAGAGTCCAGGTCTGGAGACAGAGAGAGGAGGTCGGCCACGCCTGCAAGCCTCACCCAGGCCCCGCTGGCAGTGCAGCGGTGAAATATCACTCACTTTAACGAGCCTGCTGCTTGCCTGCGTGTCTCCAAATAACTCAGAGATCTCAGAGAGGGGGAAAGGGGAGCAGCGTGTTCCCCACTTCCCTCTGCGAAAGGAGAGCACTGCTGCAGACGCAGGCGAGGTGGGTTAGAAAACTGGTCGGCAGATCACCGGTAACTCGCCTCCTTAGTTCTCCCAGCACTCTCCTGTCCCCTCCTCCGGGCCCACGCTGAATGTCTCTTGGGCCCGTGTTAACCTGGAGCTCTGCCGGAAAGGAATTTCTGGAAAATGTATTTGTAGCTTAGCTAAATTGACACAGCACCAATCCACCGCAGGGCACAGGGCACGGTCCCCTGTGGTTTCAGGTTGGGGAATGGAGTCTCTTCTGGGCTGAGATGTTCTCGCATTCTTCATTCAGAAATCCCTCCTCTCACATGGTCCCCGAGTCCTCCCACGAAAAGGCCCCGCAGCCTTGGCAGCTGGACCAGAGAGCTGCCAGCTTGCTGCTTCTCGGGGGCTTTACTGTGCTTGAAACGAATTATTATTCTACACTTATTTAAAGTCACTTTATTCTTATTTGCAAAACAAATACTTACCTGGAGAAAAATATCTTTAGCCACGTTCCTAATTTTGCCGGTATCCATAAGCTCTTTTTACAGGTGGAATGGATTAGGATTGAGTGTGGGAGCTCATGGTGGGTTAATTGTCACCAGGAATATACAGTGGACTCAACCACCTGTGAAAAATATGGTTTCCCACTTACACCGAACAAACACGCTTTTCTACGACAAGCTTGCTAACTAATGTGATTTCTCAAGTTCCTTAGGACTGTTACAACAAGCCCTTCAATATTACTGGAACGTTCCTTGCTCTTCTTTGCAACTAGACTGCGAAACTCAACTCTATGGCGACAAGATACAGAGCAAGTGCACGTTAACTGGAATTCGAGGCTCACAGCTGTGCTAGCTTTCCTCTTTCTATCTAACGAGATGTCGCGGCCAGTTCGGGGGGTTCATCTCCAGCCACCTGTGCTGATCATCTCCCATCCTTCCCAGGTCTCTAATGACACTCCCGACCAAGGTCTGTATAATTTCCAGCCAAAACGGAGTTACAGCATATGGAACATCTAATTTTCTGTTTCCATTCTAGTTACTTTATTCTCACGTGCTTGTGGGCTCCATCCACCCAGCCTCTGGGAAAATGCCCTTCTGGCTTCTGTTATAGTCACATAACAAAAAAAGACAACAACAATAAAAATAAGAAGAAGAGAATTAACAAGCAAAGAAGTCCCGCCCGGGGCCTAAAAAACAAAAGCCCTAACCCCAACTAAAAAAAAAAAAAGGGTAATAATAATCCCCGTGGAAAAAAGAAAAAACGAAAAACAAAATGGGGAAAAAATTGGCCGAAAATAAACCAAAAACCAAGCAACGGAAATGGAAATAAAAACCAAGGCCTTCCGCCCTCAAAAACCCCCCCAACCCCAACCCAACCCCCAAAAAAAAGCGGAACCGCAAAAGGAAGCCGAAAAGAAAAAAAAAAAACCCCAACGGAACCAAAAAAGAACCAAGGGGAAAAAGGCCTAAGGAAAAATCCCTCCAAAAAACCGAAAACAGAAGCCCAGAGAGGGGAGTGCCAAGCCCAAGATCACACCGCCAGGCTGCACCGAGCAGCACGTGACTCGGTTTCCTGCCCCAGTGCTCTCTCTGCATGCCCTGCCGCCTGTTTCCATACTCCGACGACTAGCTCTCCAGCTGCACATCTGAAATCACAAAGGGAGTCCTGAGAGTGCGTGTGGCGCTGAGCACGGGAGAGAGGTGGTGGCGGCAGGTTTGGTGTCGTGTGGTTGGTTCTCTCCCACTTTCTTTTTGTACTCTGCGTGATTCTCAAGTGGACGGCAGTTTGGAGCTGTCCCAGCGCCTTGTTAGGCTGTGCTGTTGCAGGCGTGGGGGTGACAAGGGGTGTTTTAAAAAATACAACACATTAAGAACTTTTCATAAAGAATCAGAGAAAAAATGAAGTTGAATTAGAACGTTTATCTTACGTTTGGGCTGAGCACCAAACAAGCTTTTTACCAGATTCAGAAGCGTGCCACCTGGTCACAGGCCTCTGGCAGGGGAAACGGAGTGGGGGCCTCTCGGTGTCCGGCCGGCTCTTGCGGAAATCAGGGCGTTCCAGGGGCCAAGCGTCTGCTGTGCACCAGATAGACGGCTCTCAGCGCAGGTAACAGAAACCTGGCCGTGTGTCCGAAATAAGAAGGGCTTATTTTTATCCCTGAACAGAAGCCTCCAGCACTGGTTCGTCGGGTCAGAGCACTGAGCTGGCTTCTGTACTGTATATTTTTCCTTCCATGCCCTGCTCAGGGAAGCCCCACTGGGCCGCCTGTCTTGTGCTGCTGGCAAAACACGTTTTCCCTTCAGATTTTTAATCCTAACTGCAAATGGGTTGATGCCACTGTTGTACGTGGGTTCTTATCTGGGGTTGGTGGATTCGACTCAATTCCACAGGTTTCCTGGGTGTTGCCTCTACGCTCAGGCAGCAGGAGGCAGGGAACCAGGGCTGCCACCACACCACTCCTCTTCTTGTCACAGCACAGCTGACTGCGCGCCTGTCGTGGGGCTGGCTCTGTGCTATGGCACTTTGCTTACAGTAGCTCTTTTAACCTCAGAGCAACTCTGCTAGGCAGGCATTACTACTATCCCCCATCCACAGAAACCCAGTTGGACTGAGGCTCAGAGAGGGTAAGTGACTCACCCAAGGTCACAAAGCTAGAATGTGACAGGCCAGGGTCCGAGCCCCATGCTGCCTTTTGTTAGGTCAAACACTCACTCCATCTATCTAAATGACCACTCATATTTGATCAGTACTCTGAGAATTCTTCAAAGATTTTTATTATCTGCCATCTCTTTGGTGCCCAGGCCCAGATGGGGAGTGACTTGGGGTGGAGGTCCTACTGAGACTCAGGGGAGGCCCCTGCCGTGGGGTGGGAGGCTCTGCCATGCTGTCCCCCACTCATCCACCGCTGCCCTGGCCGGCGTGGACTCTCACAGTGTGCCCGGCCCGGTGTGCCAGGCAGTCGGGAAGGGCAGCAAGGACCACGGCCAGTCCCAGGCATTTGCCCAGAACGTCCGGAGTACAGAAGCCCAGGAGGGGCTGGGAGCCAGGCTGGGGGCTGCTCCGTCCCAGCTGAGCTGTGCTGAGCTACATCTCCTCGGGCAGCTCGTTTTACCTCCTGAACCTTCTTTTCCTCAACTGTTAAATGGGACAATTCTACCTCCCCTTGTGTTTTGATGATGGTTAAATGAGACAATAGATGTGAAACATTCAGTTCAGGGCCCGGCACATAAGAAACACTTGATAAATGAAAGTTCCTTTGAGTGTGATTAGCAGTCACACCCAGCATCTCATGGGCACCTTGCCTGACTCATAGCTGGTGCTCAGCAAGCATCGGGTGAATGCAATGTTGAACAACACAAGATTTCCTTCTCAGTTGTACAGAGAAGGAGATAGAGGCTCAGGAAAGGAAGGAGGGGGCCCCAGGTCAGCCAGCTAGTAAGTGGCAGAACCGGAATTTGAACTGGCGTCTGCCTGATTCCAGACCCAGAGTCCCACCACTGCACTGTGAGCCACAGGTTCCAACCTGTGGGCAGATGAGCAGTGAGCCTGCCTTCTTGCTGCCCTGGGGATCCGGTCTTGGTGTGGCTCTCCCTGGTTCCTCTCCCTGGGGACCAGGGGTGGGATTGGAGGGCAGGGAGGGGAGAGAGGTCACCTGCACCAGGAACACAAAGAGGCCCTGCTGGGCGCTCTGCTGAAGGCTGCTCTGCACGTACCACACCTGTCTTCTGTCCCGGGAGCTCTGAGCTCAGTAGGGGTCAGGGCCCACATCTCTCCTCAGAGAGGACCCTGACGGGCATCGCGACACACCCTCCACGGGGCCAGTGGAGGCCCTTCCCAGACCCAAGCCCAGCCCCTCCTCCCTCCTCTCTGGGCTCGCCTGGAACCTCTTGCCTCATTCTATAGCCAGAGACCCCACTGGGAGACCAGGTCACCCCCACTACTCAGCCCATTCCCGTGGAAGGTTTCACAGTCTGCCTCCTGTTAATGATTCTATCCTATCCATAATGCTTTTCCATGAGTTGTAATTTTCCCTGATAGGCTATAACTGCTACAAAGGTAGATACTTATCATAATTGATATGTATTTTTCTGTGTGTACTTCAGGAAAAGTACTAGAACATCAAACTCATGATTTTTCCCTATAGCTCTGATTAGACTCAAGCTATTAAATGCAGGAGTGAGAAAGTCCACCTTTTTTGCAGACCACAGGAATCACCAATGATGTCCTGACCGCGAATGCTTCGAACTCAGCCCTCCTGCTAAGTGTCCAGAGGTGGATGGCTTGGATGGGGCATTTCCAGAGGGGACCCTGGACTGCCGACTTTCCTGCCCAATGCTGTCCCCTCAAAGCAGCCATTGGCCCACACTGCCTACAGCTGGAGAGCCTGCTGCAGGCCGGGATTGCTCTGTGCACCTTCGTGCGTTACTACTCGATCCTCACAGCAGCCCCCAAGACAGGCCTTCTCCATCCCTCCTTTACGCACGTGTGACCAAGCCTCTGCCAGTGAGAAAATGTGACCAAACCCTCACAGACACGTGGCTGCAGAGCCAACCCTGGCTCCCATGGCGTGGCCTGGCTCCGGTTCGGAGGCCACGCACTTCACCAGTTATACCTCCAGGCCTGGCACTCGCAGAGGCTCCGTAAATGTTTGTTGAGCGACTGATGAATTGCTGATTTCTGATCTTCCCCCAGACTTGGGGAATAAGAGGCCTGTCCGCAGTTACCCAGGGCATTTGCCACAGAAGCACCAGTAAAGCCCAGATCTCTGCCCCTCTGGTTCAGGGCCCTTTGGACTTCACATCACTGTCTCTTTGTCATCTTTCAAAACAAGGCACAAGGTTTCAGGGTGGTGCCAAGATGCTACGAGGGCCCAGGCCCAGCGATTCCAGCTCCCACAGTCGCCGAGGCCCTGCTGGACGCCGAGGGTGACACGGGGCTGGAGACCTCTGCAGCTGCTGAGAAAAGGGAAGAACTTCTTCCAAGACTTAATATCCACTCTGGACTCTGGGTTTTGGCATCCATCGTCATGACCTAATATGTTTTCCTAAAAACCTTTAAAGAAAACTTTCATGCTAGTGTTGGGTTTCTCTTTCGTGGTGCCTTGTTGCTTGTCAGTTTATTGACTGTGTTTTATAACATAGTCTATCTGGAATGGTGTCCTGGGATTGGAGAATATGATGTCACGTATCTGACACTGGTACCCATTACAATTGCCAAGTTTATCGCAGCAGGAATTTGCTTCGACATTGCTTCATGGTGTGTGTGGTCATTTTTCACTCCATTGCTGTTGTTTACTCAATTTATGGGGGCTGTAATGTTCATCTCACTCCTTGGGTGATTTCTGAAGAGTTGGGGTCTTGCTATGTTGCCCAGGCTGCTTCAAACTCTTGGGCTCAAGCAATTCTCCCACCTCAGCCTCCCAAGTGGCTGGGACTGTATGTATGTACCAACACAAGCGGCTGGACATGTAAATTTAAAGTGAATAATTAAACATCCAGTTATCTGAAAGCATTGCAGACAGATAACAGAAAAGCTACTGTGTGTTTTTGCATCTAGGAGGTGAGTAGTTCCCTGGGAAAAATTGTGACTTTGTAGACCTGTTGTTGAACTCAGAATAAATTATATTTATTTGCATATTATTAAACTCAAATGATTATTGAATTTATCAGAAGTCTGTGTTGTATAGAAATAACTATTTTGCAGTGTTAATCTGTTTGAATTTTGGAGAAGGTAGTGGTGTCATTATAAGTGCATAATGAACTCCTGATATTTTAAATAAATTGTTCACTTTTCCATTTACAGGACAGCAGTTTGTCGTATAAAAAGACTAGCTGTGTATAAAGGAATGATGTTGTCATGTGCCTTTAACCCAGTTTCAGTAATTACTATTTATCTGGTTTTTATAATAGTTTTGTTAGGTGAGAAAATCAAATGGAAGTACTTTATGTTTTCCCATCACTTTAGATTTTATGATTGTGTAAATTATTAGTTTTTTAGCATTTTATAACATGGACTTCTAATCATTTTTAAGTATGCATAATTTTTTCTGTACCATTTAAATAAAATAGTTTTTATAACAAAACAACAACAAAAATACAAGGCTCAAAGGCTGGGCATGGTGGCTCACGCCTGTAATCCTAGCTCTCTGGGAGGCTGAGGTGGGCGGATTGTTTGAGCTCAGGAGTTCGAAACCAGCCTGAGCAAGAGCGAGACCCCGTCTCTACTAAAAATAGAAAGAAATTAATCGGACAACTAAAAATATATAGAAAAAATTAGCTGGGCATGGTGGCACATACCTGTAGTCCTAGCTACTCGGGAGGCTGAGGCAGGAGGATTGCTTGAGCCCAGGAATTTGAGGTTGCTGTGAGCTAGGATGATGCCACGGCACTCTAGCCCAGGCAACACAGTGAGACCCTGTCTCAAAAAAAAAATAAAATAAAATAAAAATAAAAAATACAAGGCTCAAGAGACATGTTCTCCGAGCCTCAGTTCCCCATCCGCACAATGGGCCCAATGGAACAGCAGTGTCTCTGCTTCGCTCCAGCGTGGCCACGCTGGGAATTCCCTGATTCGCTCACTTCAACTCCTTTCCACGGGCATGTGCTGAGCAGCCTCTTTTTTCCAGAAACTGCGCCCAGCCAGGGCTGAATAACACAGTCCCCACTTCCTAGCTTCCCCCAGGAGGAAGACCTCTCTGGGGATGGAAACGCAGAGGCAGACAGGTGTATGGAGTCACCTGTAAATTGATTCCGATTCCGCTGAGCCAGGGAAGTAGAGAGAGAACGAGAAAACTGAGTGAAAATGCGGCGGAGGAACCGGCTTGGAAGGGGGCGGCTGCTGTTGGGCTTGCGGCCCTGCTTCCCTGATCTGCCTCGTTCTTGTCGTCCGGAGCTCTCCGGCTCTCGGCTCTCGCCGGTCAGCGTGTGCATGTCTGTGCCAGCTGTCTAGGCTAATCTTTGCTGGATGTGAGTGAGAATGTCGGTGTTGATAAGCAGGCAACCAGCTAAGTGCTAGTTGGTAACTCTGGAGTTAGCTGATTATCACAGGGCTAGATCTAAGCTTTTAAGTGAAAAACGAGTTGTTTACATATTGGTGTTTACTGACCGTTTGACTTGAGTTGATATTAAGGCAGCAAGTTCTCAAAGTAGTTCTCAAACTACATGTGTCAGGATCACCTGGGGCTTTAAAAACCAGCACACTCCTGGACCCCTACCCCAAATCCAGAGCATTCTGAACCTCTGCATGGTGCCGCCCCAAGAGTTGTAGTGCTATTGAGCTTCCTGGTCATTTGTGGACACATAAAGTTTGAGAAGCTCTAAAGGTGTTACCTGCTTGCTGTGGTGTCAGAGGTTAACCCAGGGCTTGACTCATGGTTCTCAGGCCCAGCTACCCATTGGTATCACGGGGAAGCTTTAAAAAATCCTGAGACCCAGGCCATACTGCTAGCGCTTCTCATGTGCTTGGCTTGGGGGTGCAACTTGGGCATTGGGATTTCGAAAAGCTTCCAGGTGATTTCAACCAATACGTGGCCCAATCGAGAACTATTATCCTTGCTACCCAAAATGTAGTCCCTAGGTCAACCGCATGGATCTCACCTGGAAATTATCGGAAATGCAGAATTTCAAGCCTCATCCCAGACCTACTGAATCTGGCTCTGCATTTTAACAAGATTCCCAGGCCATTGCTATGTACATTATTGTCTGGAAAACACTGCTGTAAAAGATTGCAAATGTTCGAGACCCCAAAGAATGAAGTCAGAACAGAGAGATAATCAGCGTGGAAGAATATTTTGGGAAAGAGAACTTTCTCTGGAGGCTTCGCAAATCATACCATTACGGTGATTACAGACTCAACAAACAATCAGCCCGGTTCTGTTTGCAGGAAATAAGTCACCAGGAGTTACATAACGGTAGATTTGTGGTTGTCATTGTTTGGTAGGGAAACGTGAGTCCATAATCTACATCCTTTATTACTTTATTTGCAACCTAAAAAACCTTGCAGTGGAGAGGAAGGCGGAGGCTGTGGGTGCTGTGTGCCGTAGTTTGCCATGCCCGGGTTCCGCAAGGCTCTCCCGCCACTGGCACAGCCCTCCAGGAGGAAATGAGGTTATGCCAGGCCAGCTGGTGGGAGCTGCTGGCTTCTGGGTCACCGCTTTCTTTCCGACGTGGGTATAAAGTAATTCTCTAGAGTCTGCTGGACCCTTAATAGCAGGCCCACTCACCGAGCTAGCGCTAGCTGGTGAAGTCCATGCTTCATCTCCAAGATCAAATAGTCCAGTTTATTGAGGTCCTAGGAGGATAACTGACTTACCCAAGGCCAGTGAGCTTGTCAGCCCACAGTCTTCCTGTGGCTTGCGAGGCCAGCCACCATCCGACCCTCTTCTCTCCCCGCTCCCCTCCCCTGTTGGTTACCCATTACCGTGGAACGAATCACCATGACCTTGGCAGCTTAGCACACAACTATTCCCTCATGGTTTCTGTGAGTCAGGGGTCTGGCCGTGATTCTGTGCTTCAGGTCTTACAAGGCCAAAATCAAGGTGCACGCCAGGGCATCTGCATGCCTGGCTGGGGAAGGAGCTCTTCCAAGCTTTCACAGTTGCGGGCAGGGCTCACTTCCTTGTGCTTGCAGGACTGAACTCCTCACTTTCTCTGGCTGCTGTTTGGAGCCTACTCTTGGCTCCTAGAGGCCACATGCATTCCTTGCCACGTGGGGGATCCCAGCTGGCTTCTGGCTTCCTCAAGGCCAGCAAGGGAGTAAGAGACTCCAGCAAGATGGGCACCATAATCTCATGTAATATAATCACATAAACATGCACATACGACGCATCGTGTCACCTTTGTCCTGTATGCTGCGGGTTAGAAGCAAGTCATGGGTCACACCCACACTCAAGGGGAGGGGCCTATGCCTATGCAAGGCTGCAAGCTCCAGGAGGTGGAGATCTTTGGGAGCCATTGTAGATGCTGCCCACCACACTTCACGGTCTGTGCTCCAGCTACATGGGGCTCCCAGCAGCAACCTGGGCCTGCTGAGCACCTCTTGCCTTTGCACATGCTGTTCCCTCTGCCTGGACTTCCATCCCTCTCCCTTGGCCCACCTCATCCTAAGGCCTCTGCTTAGATGTTATTTCCTCCAGGCTCTTGTCAGCAGCATCCCAATCTGTGTCAGTTTCTTCTAATGCTTGTCACCCTGCATTGTAATTTTTCTGTTTACTCGTCTAACCCTCCACCCCTCCCCAGCCCCTACCAGTCCTAAAGTGAGATCTACACAGGACTGGGATCTCTGTGGATGCTCCATTAGCATTTGTTGAATGAGTGAATGATTAAATGAAATAACGAGCCCCAGCTTGGAACCCAAGACTCTAATTCCCAGTTCTAATCTTTGTCCCCTGCCCAGGGGCTGTCTGAGGGTTCGTCTCTCCCAGGAGCCCTGAAGTAACTCAGGAACTAGGCCAGTACTGTGTCTGACTTCCCCTGACTTTGAAATAACTTTCCCCTGCAATTCTCAGGTGCGCTTCCTGTAAACTCTCTCATTGCTCTGTGCTTCCCTCCCCGCCCCCCGCCTTCTAACTTTGTGGCCCTGCCAGAAACTGGAAGCTCATTATTAAACCAGGAGCTGCCTTATATTATCCCAGAGACTACAGATGGAAAATACCTGCTTCCATCTCAACTAAGGACTGACACAGCAAAGGCTCCTGAAGATGTTAGCTGTCAAGGAGAGGAATAAAAGTTTTTCATCTGCAGGAGTAATTGTTTCCTGTGTTACCCAGAGAGACAACAGATTTACATCCCAGACACATTCACTCCGCTGAGAGCAGCTGCCCTTGCAGAATCTAGTCAGGTACTTTTTTCCCTCTCCTTCTCCTTTTCCGAGTCAGAACAGAGCTGGGGAGGCGAGGGGGGTGGGTGGGCGCTGGAATGTCCAGTGGAATTGGAAGGTCTTGGGCAGAGGGGGAGCTGGGCCCAGGGCCTTGGGTGGTCGCTGAAGGCCAGCGGGGAGGCAGAGTCAGCTGTCTTTCTCCTGCCTCCTGCCCCACCGCAGCCTGCCACCCGGGTAGTCCTGTCGGCTTCACCACCAGGATTCCAGCCCCTTCTCCACGCCTTCACCATTCCGATCCATACCGCCGCAGCTCTCACCGGGACCCCACAACGGCCTCCCAAGTGGTCTTGGCTTCTGCCCAAACCTGCAGCACCTCCTCTGCACGAACACCAGATCGAACTTTTTAATCCACAGCCGACTCTTATTTCTGCTTGGTTTCTCATAGTCCTTGCAATAAAACCTTGACCCACAGCCTTGTGTGACCAGCAACCTCTCCCCATCTCCTAATCTCATCCAAGATCCCTCTCTTCTCTGTGTCAGCCTCTCTGTTCCTCAAACACTCCAGCTTGTCCTGCTCTTGGGACCTTCACACTGTCTTTCTGTCTCCTGGGAATGCGTGCCCCCCAGATCATGCAGCTGGCTCCTTCCTGACACGACACGCAGGTCTCTCTGCTCAAAAGCCCCTCTTCTGAAGGGTATTCCTTGGCCATGGGGTCTGGTGTGATGCCTCCCTCCATCTCTCCAGCCTATTTACCAAGCTTCATTTTCCTGTAACACTTACCACCATCCAGAATTGCATCAGTTGGTTTTGTTTATTGTCTGCCGCCCACGCTAGAGTGGACATCCATGAAAGCAGGGAGGGACGTGCCTGTCTCGTTCACCGCAGGGTCTGCAGCACCTAGGACCACGCCAGTGCGAAGCAGGAACCTGATAGCTATTTATCGAATGAATAAATGAAGGCCAGGTGACAGAAGGCAGAAGGAGAGAGGCCCAGCAGAAAGGTAAATTCGGTACCTTAGCAGGTGGGTGATTATCACTGTCTGGGGACAGCCTACATATGGGGATTCAACAACAATAATGGCAACAGTGACAATTACTACTATTGTGTTTTGGGTTGGACTTAAGAAGAACAAATCCTGAATGTTTACATCTTAAGCGAATAAACGTCTCAAGTCTCAGCAACCTCCTGCACTTGCCACGTTTTATGGTTTCATTCAATAATGTTAAACGTGTTTCACAAAGCTAGAAGTCTACACAGAATAGAGGGTTCTGATTTATATTTTAAACAGAGATAATGACAGACCTGTACCCAGCTGAGACATCTCTTGCATTCCCAGAGCTTGAGAGTCAGGAAGCTTTGGGAGGGTGAAAATCCGGAAGAAAGATCCGACTACAGCAAAAGGCAGTCTGAACTGAGACCTTTGATTTTAGCCCCAGGGAGTCCAGATAACGTGCTTTGTAACCCAGAAGGTCCTACAAATATTTCAGAGCAGAGACAGCATTTTTGCATTGGATAAGCAAAGGTCCCAGGGATTGCTTCATAGTTTCTTTTAATTACAGTTAATTCTTTTCCTCAAGGAAAATGTATATTTCCGATTTATTTCCCTTCTCAAGGGGGCAGGGAGTTCTACTACTCAGGTTCCATATCACCATTCTTCAAGATCAAACCCAGGCCAGGCATTATTACAGCACACGTTGCCACATGTCACCCGCTAATCTGCACAGCAGGCACGAGCCCGTTGGCAGTAAGTCTATCCAACATTTGTCAGGCTCCTGATCGGTGCTGGGCCTACTGCAAGCACCGGGAGGATGTAGTCCTCATCTCTCCATTCATCATCGTGGAGATTGGATCAAGAATCGGCTAAGGCAAAGCCCTGGATCAGATGCAGGCCTCTGGATGAGTGTGTGCGTGTGTGTGTGTGTGTGTGTGTGTTGCAGGTTGGGCTTGGGGGCGGAAGGTGCTCCCTTGCCTTGTCAATATTAAGACAAATCTTCTGTGACAGAGGACGGGGGTGTGGGGCAGGGGCTTGGACCACAGTTTCTGACTAGTGTGGCCAGCAGACAGGCTGGAGTCACTGAATTCTGAGAGGTGCTGGATTCCTTAACCCACGCCCCTTCTCTAAATCAGGAGAGAAGTGGACTCAAGGCGGGCTCAGGGGTGATCTCGCAGGGGGATGAATGGTTCTGGCAAGAGGAGTGCTGGGTGATGGACTTGGCTGTACGTCACGCGTCTGTGCACATTTGGGGGCTGTCATTGCTTCTGCTTTGTCCCATGCCTGCCCATATCCCGTAGCAGGTCCCTACTGCACAAGGAAGGTGGGAGCACATCCGGAATCCCCCTGCCCTTTCCCTGGATGCTAGTGATGCAAGGGACGCCCCAGTGAAGGGAGGAAAAGCCCCCTGAACTCGCCAAGTGGGTTCTTGGCTTCGTGCAGGAAAGAATTCAAGTCTGAGCCAACTAGTAACAGGAGAGTTTATTGAGAGAGAGACAGACAATAGACTCTACTCCACACACAGAGGAAGGGTCTTTTCCCAAGCAGAAGCGACTCCTTATGGAGCAGTGGTGATGTTTTTAAATGTTCAAAAACCCCTTGGGAAATAACCTTATGTGACCGGCATTGTCTTGTGCTCAGGCCATAGAGGTTAAACCTAAACTGCTGTACAGAAAGGTGAGCACAGGCAGTTTATAAGGCATCCAGCTCAGTAATCCATCCGCCTTTGGGAGGTCCTGGGCCCGCGACTTGCTGGTGACTTCCTTGTTCAGGGGGTTGGAGTCTGGTATCGGTCAGAAGGGCTGCGCGCAGGCTCTCCCGCCATTCCCGCCCTGCCTCGTCCCTGCGTGGCTAGGGAATGCAGTCTGGTGGGTGGATGGACGGCTGCTGAGAGAGCATGTCTCTGGCTCTGTGTGCTCTGGGGCCTCATTCGCCAGACCCCAAATCACGGGAACACTCAGGTCTCTCTGATGAGAAAGGCACATGGTAGGTAAAAAATATACGCTGCTACCAGAAGCTTAGGGGAAATTTTCAAGAGATGAATGAGGGTTCGTTTTAATTTCACCTACTGTCTTAAACCTTGTATCAAAAGGTGAGAGTCAGCAGCGTTCTCCAAAGGAAAACCACGGAGGGCTGGGAAGGGGAGGGCTGCAGCATGCATGCTGCAGAGGTGCCAGGGTGGCTCCTCCTCCAGGAACTCATCGTCCACGACCTTCAGGAGGCAGCTTCGGGGGAGGGTGGGGACATGGCGGACGAGGAGTTGACAGAAACAAGATTATACAAGATTATAAGGTGCTCTGTACCGGGTGTCAGGCCCGAGGGATAGAGCCTCCGGAAGTAGACCCAGAAGTCTGGCTTTGAAGGCAAAGCTGGAGAGTTAGCACAATGCTCAATAATAATACCCAAGGCACCTACTGTGTGCCAGGCACTGTTCTAAGTACTCAGCACATATCAGCTCACGACTGTACAAAGTAGGCAGTATTCTCATCACACGTCTTTGACAGGTAGATTATTTGCCGAGGTTACATGGCTAGTAATAGCATGGCTGGGATTTGAACCCAGGTAATCTGGCTCCAGAGTCTGTGTTTTTAACCCACATACTATTGTCAATGGAAAAGAACCTGAACTCTGTGACATAATTTAAAGAGGTTCATTCTGAGCTGAATATGTATGACCACGGCCGGGAGAGCCACACCCAAGAAGCCTTGAGGAAGTGGATTTGATGTGTTTGGGTTACAGTTTGGTTTTATACATTTCGAGGAGACAGAAATGATATGTAAAGTCATAAACCAATACATGGAAGGCATATATTGGTTTGGCCCAAAAAAGCAGGACATCTCAAAGCAGGGCACTACAGGTTATAGGTGGATTTAAAGATTCTTTGATTTGTAATTGGTTAAAGACATGAATATTTGTCTACAGGCTTGGAATGTTTTAAGTTAAGATACGGAAGCCTGTTACTCAGAGACAAGCCACTGGAAGTATACCCAGACTCAAGGGATGTGTGAAGTAAATTGATGACCTGCAGGTGTGGTTTAAGCTTTGTCTTTGGCCTGTTCATGAGTTACAAGGGACATCTGCAAGAAAGGAGGGGGGCATGATGAGGCATGTCTGACCTCCCTTCTCATGGCAGCAACTCACCTTTAGGGCATTTCTGGGATCCCCTTAGCCAAGAGGGGCTATTAGGTTGGGTTCATTCAGTTGGTTGGGGGGCTTAAAATTTTATTTTAGTTCATACTATATTGATCCTTAACACAGAAATATGGTTGTGGGGAGGCTTGTTTCTAAGAGCGTTTTGTGTGAACAGTGAGGAGGGAGAGATGGCTTACTCCCTCTCTCCATGCCCAGAAAGCCAGGCATATCGGCTGGCATCCCTGGGACCTGAGATCTGCAAGCAACCAGGACCTTGTGCACCAGGCAATCTATTCATTACATTTGTGCGATGAGGCTCTCTCCATTTCATCCCCAGAATGGGTGCCTGACAAGTTGGATCCCATGGGGCCCATGTATAAATTAGACCATGCCCTTTGTTGTGAGGCAGCAGCTTAGAGCTGGGCCCCAGATGCCCTCTGTGGACTATGTGAGCGATTAGTATTTGACAACGTAACGTGAGAGGTTTGCTGAGTTACGGGGTCATCTGTGCCCAACTCATGAATACCAGCCTGGTTTCCATCAATCAGTGAACAGAGTTTGCAGTGTCCACTATACTCCTGTGGCACAGTGGAAGAGAGTTCGGACTTTGGAAGCACACACATCAAAGTTCAGATTCCAGCTTCTCCATTAACTAGCTCTGCAATCTTGGCTAAGTGACGGTCACTTTCTCAGGCTTGGTTCTTTTTCTCTAAAATGAGAATAAGAGTGCAGCACGGTTTAATGGGTAGCTCTCCACACACATCAGCCACTCCCCCCTCAACCCAGCCTTGGGTTGGATGCTTGCTATTTGCAAAGACCCAATTTTTTCATCACAAGAAGGTTGCTGCCACGCTTCAGGGAGTGACCCATTTACAGACAATTGCTTCCTTCTGGGTCATCCTGATGGATTAAATGAAGAACCATTTAAAACCACAGCCCGAAGAGCCAGAGGGAGAGGCTGCGGAGGGAAGATGCAGGTGGATCTCCCTGCACGTGCTGGAGGAGGCTTTGTACACGGTCAGGACAAGCTCCAGGCACACGACGGCAGCCTCAACGACCAATCAGCTTGCTCCACTCACCCGGCAACTCTGCTAACCTAAATAGGCCGATCATAAAGCAGACCTTCAACAGAAGGCATGATAATTACACCAACCTTGGGGACCGTCTGTGCAGGGTGACGCTTTGTCTCTCCTGACCCCTCAGACCTCTCTATTTCACTGCAAACTCTCCATACCCAGGGAATTTGCTTTTGCTGTGAACACATATCTGAGAACATTGTCTGCGAGGAGTTGGCAGGAAGGGAGTCTCTGAATGAGTTATGTTTCCAGCACACCCCTGGGTTCATGCTGGACTTGGCTGGAACTGTTTTGAACCAGGAAATGATTAGACTAAAGTATATTTCAATCCAACAAGTATTCTCTGGGCCCCTCTGATGTTTCTGGCACTGGTTTGATGCCGAGGATATAGAGATGAAGAAGAAGTGCTCTCTATCCTCCAGTTAATAAATTACCATTGATTGAGGACCTACCATGTACCAGGGGCTTTATGAATCTTATTGCTTTTTCTTACAACAATCTGATAAGGTAGATACCATCCTTCCATTACAGGTGAGGAGTAAGAAAGTCAAAAAGGTTAAGTGATTAAACTCAACGTCACGCAACTATTATAGTAAGTGCTAGAACTAAGTTTTGGATTCAGGGCTATCTGCTGTTAAAACTCTTATGCTTTCAAGCACTCCAGGTCTCCTTTTTGTCCAGGAGACAGAGACTGGTGGAGACAGAGAGAAAGCCTGAAACTCCATCCGGACAATATACACCTGCACTGTACGCGTCAGGTCCCAGTGAGACCGATGCTGTAGCCGAGGTCTGAACAAAAGGGCGGGAGACAATGATTCTAACCAAAGGGGAGGCAAGAGTCCCGGCCATAGGCTGGACACTGTGTACTCCTGGTTCCCTAACTCACTTGCAAATGGAAAATACTGTGATTGCAGTGTAGGAGTCCTCTCGCTCCATTTCTATGGGAAGGAAAAAGAAAGGCTGGGCTAAATGAATTTAACCCTTGGTCCTCCCACAAAGCTCAGCCATGAAAGATAAATCCAACTTTCCCCATCCCAGCCCCCTTCCAGTGGCGCAGAGAAGAAATCGAAAGCCCCCCGACAATAATGGAAACCAAAGTTTGCCAGGGCAGGACAAGCCTGTGGTAATGGAGAAAGTGGTGTTTTTCAATTCGGTTTTAGACTGTTCTGCCCCATGGGAAAAATAAAATGTCTGTCCTTGGGAGACGTGCCAACACCAAAGATCTATTAATAAAAGAACTGGCAGGCTCACAGTTCTTGCTAACGCGGAAAGTCGAACGGGAGAGGCCAGGCTCACCTTTGGCTGACAGACGGGAGCCTGTCATCCTCGCTGCCACCCACTTCCCTTACCCAAACCCGTAAGGCTGGGCAGCACCCACCTGGGTAGGTCAGATGGGGACTCTGCATGGAGGGGGGCATAGAAAGGGAGGGCTCACCTGTGGACAGGGCAGCATCTATTCACATGGGAGGCTTAAGAAGTGGATGCTTATGAGATGAGGGGATGACCCTGCAGCCAGGCAGCCTAGAGGCCGGAGGACACTCCACTGGGGAATCTCTCCTGGTGAATACTTAAGTTATTAGGTGTTGCGTCTTGCAAAACTCAAGGGAAAACTCAAACCCCAACATTTGTCTCTTCTGTATCAAAATTTTCCTTCTGAAGCAAACCCAACTTTCAATAAAGCAATGTGCATTGGCCTGCCCAGCCTGCTGTGCCAGCTTTGTGCCAACTGATGGCCCAGGGTGGCAAGGGAAGGGACCTGGTTCCACCAGACCCTCTCCCTGTGGAGGAGGGGCCTGGCCAATAAGGCAAACTACAGTACTTGCCAACATTTGATATTATCAAGTGCTTTCTTTCTTTCTTTCTTTTTGGCCAATACTATAGATTTTAAAAATGTATCTCACTTTAAAATTTTGCATTTTCTTTATTACTTGTGAGATTGAGTATGTTGTCATATAGCAATTGGCCATTTGTATTTCTTTTTCTATGAATTTATTCTGGCCCTTCCTATTTTTCCAATGGGTTGTTCCTTTTACTTACTGATTTGTAAGCACTTTTTCTGTATGCCGAAAACTAATACTTTTCTATACATTCTTAGTATCTTCTCTCATTCTGTTTTTTTGTTCGTTTTTTATTTTTTACTTCATGTATTGCCATAAGAAATTATACTTTTGGGCATCTCAAAATTAACTAGTCTTTTCATTTGTCTTTTGCTACATATCACTTCAAATTCAAGTTTTGCTTTTTGGAACTTTGAGGACTCTTTTTCTCCCCCGCATATTTTCAATCTGAAGTTGGTTGAATCCACAGATGTGGAATCCATGGATATGGAGGGCCGACTGTCCTCAGTGTGATATAGTAAAAGCTTATTCAGGTATTAGAAATGTCATTTTGGTCACAAACAGTTCATTGACATTTGAACAATATAACCCATTTCCTAGTAATTTTCAAACAGGTTATTCTGAAAAATTTTGGTGGAGAATGTTGAAAGCCTTTTCCATACCTACATGCAAACATTTCTGGATCAAATATTTTAAGATTTAAAAAATCCTGGAAAAGTCTTCATGGATGGGAATTTAAAATGGTGCAGCTGCTGTGGAACACAGTACGGGTGTTGCCCCCAAAATTAAAAACAGAATTACCACGCAATCCAGCAATTCCACTTCTGGGAATATACCCAAAGAATGTAAAGCAGGAATTTGAACGTACATTTGTACCACCATGTTCACAGCAGGATTATTCACAATAGCCAAAAGGTGGAGGCAGCCTAAGTATCCATGACGGATGAATGGATGAACAAAATACATGCAATGGGGTATTCAACCTAAAAAGGATGGAAAGTCTGACACATGGATGAACCTTGGAGACATTATGCTAAGTGAAATAAGCCATTCGCAAAAGGGCAAACTCTGTATGGTCCCACTGAGATGAGGTGCTCAGAGTATTCAAATTCATAGAGACAGAAAGTAGAATCGTGGTTGCCAGGGGTTGGAGGGAGGAGGGAATGGGGCATTAGAGTAATAATAGGTGTGGAGTTTCAGTTTGGGAAGATGGAAAAAGTTCTGGGGATGGATGGTGGTGATGGCTGCACATGTGAATGTACTTAATGCTGCTGAACTGTACACTTAAAAATGGTTAAAATGCTTTTTTTTAAAAAAAAACTATTCGGTGGAAATAGAATGGATTCTTCAAGTAACTTAGGATGAAGTGGGGAAGGGGGACCTAGGTAATGAGTATTTTTTTCCCTATTTAAAACAATTATTTCTTAAAAGTAGGTCACTATTTTCGCATAAGTCTCAGGGTGGGAATTAGGCTTCCTGAGCAAGATCTAATACAAAGATCAGAAAATATTTTCTGTAGAGGGTCTGATAGTGAATATTTTCCACTCTGGAAGGTGTAAGATTCTTGCAGCTGCTCAGCTCTGCCACTGCAGCCCAGACGCAGCCAAAGGCAACACGTGCAGGAAGCAGGGGCGTGAGCCTGAGTATATTGACGATAAAGTTTTATTTACAGGAACAGATGGCAAACCAGCTTGCGCCTTTGGCCCTTCGTTTGCTGACCTCTGATCTGCAGTAAGAATCCAGAGGGAAGGAGGGGCTTTGCTGCAGAATTGAAAACATCTCTTCTTGCAGAAGCAGCCCATAAAAATGTTAGGACTGCAAACTGAGAAAAAGTATTCACAACATGTATGACTGATAAAGGGCTAGTTTTTTTAACTCATAAAGTCGTTTCATCACAAAAGACAAATACTTTGATTAGAAAATTCTGTAAAGGACTTTCCATTTTGGTGAATAATACAGTAAGCTTTGGGTATAATTTGTAGTGACTTTTCCTTTCACCTTTACACCTTTTGGTATTGGCTGAATTTTATCATCTTTTTGTGTTTACCGTAAGTATGTGAAGGTAGTGAATCAAACCTGAAATATATTTTGGGGGCAAACCCTATCACCCCCAGATCCTGGGGTCCATGGATATCTTGTTTTTAAAAAGAATATTTAAAAAACAATGGAAATGGCTGAGATAGAGCCCCAAGAGAATAATTAGCACCAGGCCAAGGTTGTTGACTGGCTGGAAATAGTGATTCGGGGTGGCGGGGTGAAGTGAGGTGCAGGTCGGAGTGGAGGAGTGTGCCAGAGGGGGCCAGAAGAGCACCAGTCATCTGGTCCAGATGAGCCTCAAGTGATAGTGCCAAGGCTCTTGGTCTGGGATTCGGAAAACATTGACCTCTGACTCTGGCAGCCCACCAGCTGGGACATCCAGGACCCTGCTGTTTGTGTAGCCCAGTTGACAGGGGGCCCTATCCCTGATATGCCCCCTCCTCTCTGGTCCCTTCAGTATGAACCCAGCATCACAGTCTACATGCGAAAGATGCCAGCGCCCAGCTGGGAGCCCATGTGCCTTGGCAAGAGGCCTTTCTCTCAGCTGCCCTACACGTGGCAGCTGTCCTGTGGGAGAAGGTACCTGGCATCAGATTCCAGGGTCTGGGAAATAGTGGATCACAGACACGCAAGTGTGTGGGGGCTCCAGGTGAGAGTGACAGGTGGCCCATGGAGACTGCTGTGGCCTTCCCTCTTCTGCACCCCTGCCCACCCTAGGGGTTCTTGTCTCCCCTCGTCCTCTTGTTTCCATCTTCCTTCAAGCGCTCTTAACAGAAGGCCAACTGCAGAAGAGGACTGTGGTACTTTAAGACGTGAGTCTGCCATACTCCTCATTTGCTGGCAAATTAACAAACTGTCCTTTCCTTCTCCTCAAACTACTTATCCTCCATCTCCTGATGCAGCCTCAGGGATAAGTGCCAAACTTTTGGCAACATGGATAATAGGTTAGCACTGGATTATCTACTGGCTGGGCAGGGAGGAGTTTGCTCTGTGCTAAACACTACGTTTTGCACTTATGTTAATACTTCTAGGCAAGTAGAAGAGGACATGAGGGAAATCTACAAGCAGGCCACATGGTTATACAATCTTAATGACTCCCACCCCCAAAACATATGGAATTCAGAGATATCTACCATCAGCCACCTGTTTTTTACCTTTCTTGGGACCCCAAGTAGGTAGTTATTCTGCTTTTGTTGATGGTCGGTGCCTATTTGTTTAATCTCCTTGTAAAGTTGTACCAGTGCCTTGCCTCGGCTGGTGCCCAGTAGCTGACTCAGAACTGGTATGGACCAGGGGAATTTGACTGTCCAACTAAAACAAAATATCACGAAGGCCCATGGTGGTCAGGGAAGCTGGGCCCCACAGCATGAGCTCTGGTGCAGTTGAGCCCACAGTGCCTTCCTCAGTGGTTGGGAGCTGGCCATCAGGGGAGCAGTTCATGAGATCCAATCTAGTTAATCCCTCCCCAATTTTATCACCCAGATTTTCATCTTCCTTATTATGCAATTGCATGAAAGATGGTACATATGGGGTCTTGTCCCATTTATCTGATCTTTGACAAAATAATTCCAGTTGTAAGACAGTAATATAATTTAACACATTGACTGCTATACACATACACACAAAAAAATCAGAAACTTTTCTTTGAGGCCACATTATTTTATCATGAAAATAGAATAAAAACTTCATGTGTAATTTAAAGATAAACATAAATAGAAAAATGAAATTTATTGACTTCTATTCATTTAATCCACATTTTTAGAATTAAATTGTCAATATTAATTCTAACAATAAGAACATCAACAAGGTTTTATATATGCTTAACATGGCCCCGGGGTCAAAACTACAGTGTGTTAAATACAACTCTTACGGCAGTTAATGTGTTAAGCTTTCATTCAACAGCCATTTTTCCTCACACTTCATCATGTACATTGGATTAAAATAATAGTATTTTCTTTTAGACAGACTTATAGCTATAAGTTGGCCATTAAGCCAAGAGTCTCCCAAGGGCTTTCACATGGAATAGAAACAGAGCCTCCCACGTTGACAAACATCAATGAACACAACATTAACAAATAGACAATGCAGGGGATTCCCAATGCAAATCATCTGAATGCCAAGGCTTTACCAAATGGGGACCACACAGATGAGAACCAAATTCTCAAATGAGAACCAACATCTCCTAATCCAAAAGAGAATGAATGCTCCAGGTTCCTGAGTTCCACTCAACCTCGTGACGTCTACCTGCAAATGGTACCTATAAACAAATGCCCTGCCATAGGGCTGGAAGGTTTGAAAACCTCCCCGAAATGGGTGGAACCAAGGGTCTCGGTGTACACAGTGGGGAACTTACCAAAAATGGCTGAGGCATCGTGACACTTCCCAAGTCTGTTTCCTTTTCCTCAAAAAAGTTCAGGTTGGTTGGAGCTGCATCTAATTTGGGGAGAAAGAGACAGGAGTTCACTGGAGCTAAACAGGCTCCAGCAGCTGCTGGGGTAGTCCCTTACCTTCTTACCACAAAAGGCAATGCTCCTATCCACAGCTTGTCCCAGGGCTACTCCCCCACCCTCCAGCAGTCACATTCCACTGGGGCGCTGATGGGTCCACCTAGGGACGCCAAATTCTGTTACCAAAAGTTCAGTACTTATCCCTGTAGCAGAGCGAAGAACGAGGACAAATGGTTTGAGGAGGAGGAAAGAGAAGTTTATTTATTTGCCAGCAAATGAGGAGAATGGCAGACTCACATCTTAAAGGACCATTGTCCACTCTATAAGCAGAAATTCAGAGCTTTTAAAGGGAGTTTTCAGCTTCAGGCTATTGCTGTTTAACTATAGCATCTCCATTGAAGATAATCTCATGACCTCTGCCTAGACAATTCCCTTGAGCCATTTCCTGTGGTACAAAGAACAAAGGACACTCCCCTGCCCCTCTGATTACTGGCCTTGGGCAGAAATGAAGGTTTTATTTCCCAAAAAGAGTGAGGGGATCTTAAAAAGACAGCTTGTAAAACATTTTGCTCTTTTTCAGAACTTTGCCTCTGTTACACTAAGCCAGGCACAGAAACATAAGCATTATATGATCTCACTTATGTGTGATGTGTGGAGTCTAAAATAGTCAAACTCATAGAAGCAGAGAATAGAATGGTGGTTGCCAGGGGCTGGAGAAAAGGGGAAATAGAGAGATGCTGGTCTCTTGCGCTTTTATGTAAAGTTTTATTGGAATACTGCCACACTCATCATTTATATGTTGTCTGTGGTTTCTCTTATACAACGATAGAGTTGAATAGCTACAACCAAGACTTTTATGGCCCACAAAACCAAAAATATTTACTATCTGTCCCTTTATAGAAAAAGTTTGCCAACCTCTGACATAGAGTCCTTAACTGTTTTCTGTACTTCCGTTCTTGTCCCCTTACAATTCATAACATCTAGAGGTCAACCAGGTCGTATTATTTTCTAGCTCCCTAAGGTCCTTAGTACAAAGTCCTTATCCTGCCTCTCCCACCTGCAGGAAGACAGGGCTCTCACCTGCGTGCTAGGCATGATGGCTGTTCTGTGGCTGAGAAGCCCAGCCCTCGGCCCTCAGCCTGGCTGGCGCCTCCTCAGAGGCCTTGCCAGACTGACCCGTGCCAAGTCTGCCTTCCTGGCGCTCCTGATCACTGCCTGCTGCTCATCCCCATCAAATTGCTTCCTTCTGTGGTGGAATGTGCATCCTCGAGGCCTGCTGTGCCCTCTGCACCTAGCTCAGGGCTGAAGGCTGAGTTGAATAAATGAATACCAGAAGCTAGAAAAAGGACAGTTGCTGGCAACATTTGGGCCACACCACTTCCTAATTTGGCCAAGTAACTTCTCGTCTCTGAGCCTGTTTCTTCACCAGGAAACTGGGGATAACAAGAGTACTTACTTCTTTGGAAGGCTTAAAGGAGATAATCTATGTTGATCACATACCACAATAACTAGTACATGGTGATTACTTTTGGGCCCAACTCCCTTTCTTGAATGAGGAAGTCACTAAGGTACAGAAGAGGGCTTGTGTGACTTGGTCCTGGGCAAGGTAGTAGGGAGCTGGGAGTAAAGAAAATCCCAGCTTGCGACCCTCTGACATTACACACCTTCAGCCTTGCGTTGCCGACCAGTGGACACATTACCTTGAGTCTCCTGGAACTGAAGTAGCTATGTACATTTTAAAAATACCAAGAAACTTGGATTAATAAAATTCAGAATATGGTATTTATAAATTTCTGTCTTTAGGGAAAAGATTATCTAGAAATGAGGAGAAAAAATATGTAACATAAAAGTTTTATTCTTTTCATTATATATTCAAAGGCCTTTGTTTTAAGTAACTACAAGGCTAACAATACAGTTTTATTTCAAGTTTAGTTTTTCCTTCTGTGGCATTAGCACCTGGATAAATTCATGCTTAGTTAGCCTGAAGCAAATGTGGGTGGGGGTGCTTGTCACCCTGTTGAACAGTCTTCAAGGAAAGTAGAAATGTTGAAAAAAGGCAGTTGTAACTTGGAGCAAAAATCAACCTAATTATTTGTGATTATATGTCATATTTTTTAAGGTGGGCCCCTCAAATATGCCAGTTTTTTTTAAATAGAACAAGTTGTATTGTTCTTGCAACATTCTTGATCTCTTTAGTTGCAGACCAATAGCAATTCTTTCCCTCCTGCCTAAATTGTATTAATAAAAATAAAAGACCAGGCATGACATTTGGTTTATCCCTCAGTACTTTTTATGATCCTTTTTTTTATGAAGTAAAATAATCCTAGAGAACTTGATCTCTTTAGTTGCAGACCAATAGCAATT
>NW_012148731.1:342784-345819 GCF_000956105.1 Propithecus coquereli
AAAAAAAAAAAAAAAAAAAGATTAGCTATATATGAAGGGAGGAGGGGGTCTATGAGGCAGAGAGAAGCCCAGAAAGATGTGGGTGGTAGGGCTTTATTGGGGTGGTGGTGATGCTGAAACAATGGCTAAGACACATTTTCAAAACAAGAGTGTCTAATATCCCACTTTAAGCTGTAGTCTGGATGTTAACCCTCAAGCCCCCAAACTCTCAAATTTAACTCTCAATATGTCCCCAAAATCGGTCACTTGCAGCCCTGTGGTGAAGGAATCAGAGAGGTACCCAGTGTGGGATGAGGTGATACGTATGGAACAAGATTAGGATCATCCATTGTGAACTAAAATAAAATTTTAAGCCCCCCAGCTGACTGAATGGACCCCCTCTTGGCCAAGGGGACCCCAGAAATACCCCAAAGCTGAGTTGCCGCCGTGAGAAGGGAGGTCAGACATGTCTCATCATGCCCCCACCTCCCTTCTTGGAGATAACCTTTGTAACTCATCAACAGGCCTAAGGGCATGAAAGGCAAAGCGTAAGCCACACCTGCAGGCCACCAATCTACTTAACAGATCTCTTGAGTCTGGGTATACTTCCCAAGGCTTGTCTCTGATTAACAGACTTCCTTATCTCAACTTAAAACATTCCAAGCCTTTAGACAAAGCTTCATTTCTTGATCTTATTACAAATCAAGGAGTCTTTAAATCCACCTATAATCGGAAAGCCCCTGCTCTGAGATGTACCACCTTTTCAGATCAAACCAATGTACGCCCTCCACATGTTGACTTAATGGTCTTAAGTCTAGTTCCTGTCTTCCTAAATGTATAAAACCAAAGTGCAACCCAGCCACTGGGGGCACATTTTCTCAGGACCTCTTGTGGCCATGTGCTCCAGGCTGGTCACACACATTCAGTTCAGAATAAACTTCTTTAAATTAGTTTATGGAGTTTGGGTTCTTTTCCATTGACAACATAAACTACACTCATCGGCAGATGCTAGAGATCAAAGTAAGAGGTGATGGGGAGAAGCATGGGACCCCACTAAAATACTTGAAGAGACTGTGGAGGGTGACGTGGAGTGGGAGCCAGTCGAGTGGGGTGGGGGGAGGTCAAGCTAAGTTAAATAGAATCCAAAAGGATGGAGTGCCCCAGCTGACATACAAATACAGTGGGTACAGGGGATTTCACAACAAGATTGTCAAACTATGATCATAATCTATTTTTCTTCTACAAGATATGCTAAATATGTGTGCTCCTTCTAAAATGAAGACTTACTGTGGTTACCTGTGACCCTCAAGGGTTTTGGGACCAGCAGGAATGAGATGCTTAGACACTTAGCTCATTACAATCCAGCCAATAAGACAGAAAAGTGGGCATGGCTTTTTGGTGTCCTTGTTAGGGGGCTGATGAGACCAGTATCGAGAGAAGGAGCCATCTGGTCAGAACAGCATCAGCCACATTCCCTGAATTTCAGGCTTTTCAGGTCTCCAAGTCCAGGGGCCCAAGTAATTGGCATCTTACCCTATGAACTTGTTGCATAAGTTCTGTATCACTGGACCAGTTTCCAAAGTTGAGTTTATAAGTTTGAGTACTGAGAAGTACAAAGAGCTCTCCCATATTACTGAAATGTTGGGTTTAGTATTATAGTTTCAAGAGCTGTTGATTTTTCACCTCAAAACCATGAATAGTCATTATAGTAAAGTACTTGTGCCAGCATTTTCTTGGAAAATTTCTCAGTTAAATTTCTAAGTTGTGTTTGCCAGAGGAGGTTTACTCAATAACTTCACTGGACAAATCCAGGCTAACTCACTTGATATACAAAGACAGATTAGAATCATTTAGATTAGTGTTATCTACGCAGGAATTTCCCCTTTGTAAATAAAGTTGTATTGTAAGAAAAACACAGTAACGAGGTAACTTTAAAACACAACAGGGTTTAGGGCAAGATGGTGACAGTGGTATTGTTTTCCAATCTCCCAAGTCCCCTCACAAAACCCAGCAGAGCAACTAGAATAGCAAAAGAAAAATTGAGTATAGAAAGTAGAAAAATGCAAAAAAAAATCAGTAGAATAAAACAATCAGAAGGATTGAAGAGAAAGTAATGGATATAGAAGACAGGCAAAGAAGATCCAACATAAGCATAAAAGAAGTGTCTCTTCCCACACCTCCTAAAAAAGGAAAGTAAGGCAGTGGAGTAGAAAGTATTAAAGAAAACTTTCCCAGAAAAAAAATGACTTGAACCTGTATATTAGAAGGGGACATGATGTGCCTGGAACATATATGTCCAAGAATAGTTAACTCTAAAACATAGTCTATTAAAATTATTAGTCTCTATAGAACAGAAATCCCTTAGGCATAAGATAAAATTATCAAGTAATTTATATGGGATTAGACCTTCAGCAAATACATTTAGGTTAAAAAAACAGTGGAGTAAATGTAGTAACATGGTACAGATACCAAAGAAAGAAAATGTGAGCCAAAGACTTTTTAATCTGCCAAAGTGACCTTGAAGTACAAAGGCCACAGATAAACTGTGATAAAGATGAAGGAATCAGGGAATAATGCTCCCATGTGCTCTTCCTGAGTAATCCACTAAGCAGTGAGCTGCAGATAGTCAAGAAGTGTTTAGGAAGTTTTTTATTAGGACTAGTGGTGAACAATGAATATATTTAACTGAAGAATCAAGACTAAATAAAGGGCATAAGGGTGAAAAATACTATGTATTTTCTGTATTCTCTGATAATAAAGATATGATTCAGCTATCAAAAATGGGGAAAGAAGGGAGAGAGTATAAAGAAAATAAGCTTGATGGTTGCCTTAAAGATAACATTTAGTATTAAGAGAATATTATTTTAGAGAGAAGGAAGAAAATGTTACTAATTTCAACTTTGTTCATAGTAGGGAACTAAAAGAGCTGTGCCATCCAACATGTTGGCCACCAATCACATTTGGCTACTTAAATTTAAGCTAGTTAACATTAAATAAAATTTAAAATTAAGTTTCTCAATCATACTAGCCGTATTTAAAGTGCTTCACAGCCACAT
>NW_012148731.1:345869-347227 GCF_000956105.1 Propithecus coquereli
ATGCAAATTAAAATCACAGTGAGCTACCACCTTACCTCAGTCAGAATGGCCATTATCTAAAAGTCAGAAAACAACAGATGTTGGCATGGATGTGGTGAAAAGGGAATGCTTATATACTGTTGGTGGGAATGTAAATTAGTACAACCTCTACGGAAAATAGTATAGCAATTTCTCAAAGAACTGAGAGTAGATAGTAGATCTACCATTTGATTCAACAATCCCACTACTGGGGAGCTATCCAAAGAAATCATTATATCAAAAAGACACCTGCAATTGTGTGTTTATCGCAGTGCAATTCACAATCACAAAGATACAGAATCAACCTAAGTGCTCATTAACTGAAGAGTGAAGAAAATGTGGTATACATACACCATGGAATACTACTCAGCCATTAAAAAGGATGAAATAATGTCTTTTGCAGCAACTTGGATGGAACTGGAGGCCATTATCTTAAATGAAGTAATGCAGGAATGGAAAACCAGACAACTGCATGTTCTCATTTATAAGTGCAAGCTAAGATATGGGTGCACGGGGCATACAGAGTGGTACAATGGACACTGAAGACTCAGAAGGAGGGAGCAGGGGCAGGTAGAGGGGGAAAAAACTACCTATTGGGTGAAATGCACACTATTCAGGTGATGGGTACACTAAAAACACAGACATTACCACTACACAATTCAGCCATGTAACCTCAAACAACTCATACCCCTAAATCCATTGAAATAAATTAAAAAAAGAAATGCAGCAAGGTGACTAAGACATAGACTCCTTGGAGCCTATGCTTGAATCCAGGTCTGCTATTTATTAGCTATGTAACTTTGAGCATATATGTCATCTCTCTAAGCCTGTGTTCTCGTATATAAATGAGGTATCATAATCATACCTCCCTGGCAGGTAGATTCTTAGAATGTCTTTCTTAGCAGAGCAGGCCTGCTTTCAGTCCTGGGCAGGGATCAGTCACTTCTCCCGGCTTTTGCTCACTCCTGGAGCATCTGGGGGACTTCCTTCAGTAGAATTGAATTCCACCCACTTTCCAGAGTGTTCCTGAATATGTCCTGCTGTTTACAAACGCTTTCCCCATTCTTCCTTCTTTCTCGACTCAAACATTCACTGAGCAGGTACAGTAGGAAGAAAGGAGGCAGAAAGAGAAAGAAAACTGATAACCCATAATTGGTAATAGCAGCTCTGCCTCCTAGGAGAGACATAATTTTTGGAATAGTCTTTTATTTAGCAAAGTACACTGATGTGGCTTTGAATCAAAAGAAGCTGGCCTCAAGTCAGAGAATCAAGTTGTTTTACATAAGAAAGTAAGAATATTGGTGTTTTAAAGATTAGCTATAGGCCGGCGCGGTGGCTCA
>NW_012148731.1:350792-367926 GCF_000956105.1 Propithecus coquereli
ATTAACACACACACCCATGAATGAACATGTCTAAGTCAAAAAGATACAGAAAGATTTAAATAAAATTATGGGCAAAAATATACCAGGCAAATGCAAATTAATAAAAACAAATGCACACAGATAATCTATATCTGATAAGGTAGAAATTTAGCCACAAATCACTGAAAGACAAAGGAGATCTCATATTGCTAAAGGCCACAATTCCCAAGATGTAACAGTCAATGTTCACGCAGCCAATAACACAGCAACAACTTTATGAAGCATAAACTACCAGAGATTAAAGGAGAAGAGGGAAATATATTACTAATAGAAAATATTAATGTATGTTTTTAGGATGAGATAGATTAGATGGATAAAAATAATGATTGACAAACACAGAAAGTCTAAGCAATACGAACAATAAAGCAGAGATTTATATCTCTGAACCTAGTTGAGAGAAATGCTTTTTTTTCAAATGCACATGGAACAATCATGAACATTGAACATACCAGGCCACATGAGAAATGCCAATAAATTTTTAGAAATAAACATAGCATCCTGACCTCAATGCAATAAAACTAGAAATTAATGACAAAAATCAGAAAACAAAAGGCCCTTCTACTTGAAAATTTAAAATACCCTCTTAAACACTTGTTAGGACTAAGGAAAATATTTTAAAAATGCAGAATTTCTTGGAAATGATAATGAAAAATGACATAGAATCTATGGCATGTAAATGACACAGTGAATATAGAATTTGTGATGTTAAAAATCTATTATGTGATACCAAATTCAGGGACATCACAAGAAAAGAAAACCACAGACCAATATCTCTTATGAATATCGATATAAAAATCCTTAACAAAATACTAGCAAACCAAATCCGGCAAAAGATAAAAAAGATTATAGACCACGAACAAGTGAGATTCATGCCAGGAATGCAAGGTGGGTTCAACATATAAAAAAATTAATGTAATACACTATATAAATAAAGGACAAAACCCACACGATCATTTTAATAGATGCAGAAAAAGCATTTGATAAAATCCAACATCCCTTCAAGTCAAAAACACTCAACAAACTGAGAATAGAATGAAACTTCCTCAATCTGATAAAGGACATTCACGAGGAAGCCACAGCTAATATCACATCTAACACTGAAAGACGAAGCTTTCCCGCCAAGATCAAGAAAAAGGCAAGGATGTCTGCTCTCACTATTTCTGCTCAACATTGTACTAGAGGTTCTAGGCAGGGCAATTAGGCAAGAATACAAAAGAAAAATCCTCCAGATTGGAAAAGAACAAGTAAAATAAACTGTCACTCATACTTGTTAGTATAGCCATTACTAAAAAAACAGAAGACAACAAATTCTGGTGAGGATGTGGAAAAATTAGAACACTTGTGCACTGTTGGTGGGAACATATTACAATATGGTGTAACTATTACGGAAAATAGTACTGAGGATCTTCAAAAAATTAAAAATAGAACTAACATATGGTCCAGCAATCCTACTTCTGGGTATTTACCCAAAAGAATTAAAAACAGCATCTTGACTTGGTATTTGCATTCCCATGTTCATTGCAGCATTATCCGTAAGAGTCAGGAGGTAGAAACAACCTAAATATCCATTGGTGGATGAATGAATTAAAGAAATTGTGGTGCATTCATAAAATGGAATCTTATTCAGTCTTAGAAAAGAAGGAAATCCTACCATGTTACAACATGGACGAACCTTAAGGACATCATGCTATGTGAAATAAGCCAGTCACAGAAGAACAAATACCGCATGATTCCACTTACATGAGGTAGCTAAAGTAGTCAAGCTCATAAAAGGAGAAAAGAAATGGTGGTTGCCAGGGGCTAGGAAGAGGGGGAAGTGGGGAATTACTATTCAATGAACATAGAGTTTTAGTCATGCAAGACAAAAAAATTCTAGATGTCTGCTGTACAATAATGTTCTTATAATTAAAAATACTGTTCTGTACACTTAAAAGTTTGTTACGAGAGATTTCATTTAGACGTTTTTTATAATCAAAAAAGGATAAAATACTTCGGAAATCAATTTAACAAAATAAATGTAAAGCCTACATTGTGAAAACTGTAACACGGTATTGAACGAAATGAAAGAAAATGTAAATAGGCCGATGTGGTGGCTCATGCCTGTAATTCTAGCACTTTGGGAGGCTGAAGTGGAAGGATCACTTGGGCCAGGTGTTTGAGACCAGCCTGAGCAATGCAGCGAGACCCCATCTCTACAAAACATTTTTAAGATTTTTTGGGGCTAGGCATAGGGTCGCTTGAGCCCAAGAGTTCGAGGTTACAGTGAACTATGGTGACGCCACTGCACTCCAGCCTGGGCAACAGAACAAGACCCCATGTCTAAACAAATTAAAAATTGAAAAAAGAAAACATAAACAAATGTATACGTAATAAAATACATATGAGGGAAATTATGGAGTATTTAAAATACCTCAGCAAAACACCGAACCCCACTCCGTGTGGGGAAACATGAAACAAGATCCGCATGACACAGACCCAGCGCTGAAGCTTCTCTGTCAGATGCCGACACATACCTCTGCGCCGCCATCTCGTCCCTTGTAGATTCCTCAAGAATGTTGTTCCTGTGACTAAAGCCTGTCTGCTCTGCCTCCTCAGGTTCCCCTACGAGGAATCCCGCAGCAGGCTGGCTCTCCTCACCCCCGCCTCTCCCCTATGCCCCGCAACAGGGCTCTGCCCACTCGCAGCCCTGAAACTTCCCGACAAGTCCCTGCCGGGCTCCATGTGGCCAAATCCAATGGCCACTTCCCTGTCTTCTCTTTACTCCTCCCTTAACAGCATGCTCCTCCTTAAAACACGTTCTTCTCTTGCTTTCAAAGACACCGCCTCTCTGTAAGGGACCTCAGGCCCCTGGCTTTAATTATCATTTTAAAGACTCTCAGATTTATTTTTTCGGTCCTGACCTGAGTGCTAGGTCCACATTCAATTAACAGCCTACGAACACTTCCTACAGGAGGTAGCATAGCTATCTCAAACGTGACATAGCTACAACAGAACTGATTTTGTCCCCTGCCCAACTCACACCTCCCCCATCTCAATAAATAGCACCACTGTCCACTCAGCCATTCCAGCCAAAACCCTAAAGTCCTGTGGAAAAAATTCTGCACTGCATTCAGTTAATTTATTAGGGCCACTTATTCTCACAACAGCATTTCTTTTAATAAGAAATCCTTTTGCTATGTTCTTAATTTCCACAGCAAATTAGATCTGTACAGCACTCACCTCTTAAGAATCTAGCTCCCTCTTTCTCGAGGTTCAATCCTAGATACCTCCTCCAGACAGGAATTGCTTTACCAGCTGACCTAACTCCCTGCCACGTGACCCTGTTCTATTTCCTTCTGGGATTTTGCACGTTCTTTTTACCTTTCTCCCAGAACGAAGGCTGTGTGAGAGCAGGGCCTTTGTTTTGTTCGTTGCTGTTATGTGTAGCACCCAGCACAGTTCACGGTGGTGGTCAGTATTTGGTAAACAAAAGGATCTTGCATAAGAACTTTCCTCTTCCTGGGCCTACGTGTTCTCATTCCTAAAGTGAGGTGGCTGGCTGACCTCTGATGTCCCTCCCGCTCTGACATTCTCGTGCTCTGTCCCCACCAAGAGGCATCTGTATGGTAACTGCTTCCACAGACCAAACTCTCACACTGCCATGCACAGTGCAGGCAAGAGTCACAAACCCTGTCACGTGGTGTCGATGCTGCTTGTCCGTCTAGTGCCAGATGAGAAGGTGGGATCAGAGATTATAAAGTGGGAGTAGTATTACAGCATGTTTCTCATACGCTGTCTTACTAGATAAAGCACTTCACTCGCATTATCCCCCTCAATGCTCAGAACAACCCTCTAAGTTTCACTACCCCCATCTCTGTGCCGAGGAGGCTGTAGACAAGACTCACACCTGAGTGGGAGGACGAGGATTCCGCACAGAATGGATATTCTCTGGAAGTCATGCCCCAGTGCTACCTGAGGTCCTGCTACCTGCTGAGGAGCTGCAGGAGGGCAGGGCACAGGTGGGCTCTGCCGTGATGGCAGGTCATAGGAGGTAGGGAAGGGAGCCTGGTTGGGGCCTGAGTGGTCAGGGACAGTTCCAGGCAGGAGGGACTCCTGCCAGGATTGACGGCAGAGGAAGAAGGCCTCCCCTGCAGGGACAGAGCCTGGCGCGTGCCTGGGTGAGGAGGAGGCAGAGCTGGCTGGGGCAGAGGGCACATCGGGGGCAGGTGGGCAGGACCAGACGGAAGGGGATCTTGAATACCAAGAGCTGCTGACAGTTTTCTGACATCACTTATTCCAATGGTTCTCAAAATATATCTCCAGGAACACTGGGATTTTGAGAGTTAGATTATATGAAAAAAAAAAATCCAGCCTTATTGCCAAAATAACAGAAATACATAAAATGCATGAATATTCTTTCTTATTTGGTGATTGCCTGTTCTCACTTCTCTCCACTAGAATCTAAGTCAAGGATAGAAGCTGATTGAGCACAAAGTTAGATGAATCGTCTTACATTTAATCAATCAACACTGCGAAGTGTTCACGCCACATACAACCTCACAACACCTGGAAAGTGGGGGGGACCCAATCTCTATCCCTTCTGAAGGTAGGACACCTGAGGGCTCGTCCGCGGTGCTTGCGTGCCCGGCTCCCTGCTCTGTCACGCGCTGTGGAGCTCTGAGCACAGACACGGGCTCCTTTCAGGCCTCTCCTTGAACTGCACCTGAACTTGCGAGGCAGGTGGGGCTTTCGCAGGCACGTTTGTGTGCAGGCACGGCGCCACGTGACACAGCTGGTCCAGGGTCTCAGAGGCCCGGCTCAGGCAAACGGGCCCCGTTCCCAGAGGTGCACGAAGTTCAACCACCAGACCAGGAACAGCCCCTGGGCGTGCAGCATGAGACACTAGTTGCCATGAAGGCCAGAAGGGAAAGAGAAAGGCTGAAAACCATCAGCCAACTGAGAAAGCCAGAGGCACAGGTATAGCTGGGGCACTTGGAGGAAGCTGTACCGACCGGTCCTCCCTGGTGCCATCTGCCAGGCAGGCGGCAGTGCTGAGGGCCGAGGGGGGCCGAGGGGCCTGCAGGGAGGTCCCACAGGCCCTGGGTAGGGCCCATCCTCCACCTGTCCATTTCCTCCAGACCCCAGCATGGTAGAGGTGACAACAGGTGGTAAAGGAATGAGAACGCAAGCACAAATGTCCCCACTTAGGCCAGCAGGACTCTGGCCCTGGGGTGAAAGGAGACAGGAACTGCGAGACCTGGGAAGAGACAAGAGAAGACAGGATCAGAGGAAGGACCGAGCAGTGGTGAGGGCGGCGCTGCTGGGCGAGTCTGGGGGAGCCTGGGGTCAGTGCCGGCCCCAGGGGCTGAGGCCTTGCGTCTGAGTCAGGGCGAATCATGAACAGGGCAAGGGGCGTGGGGTCAGAAGACCTGGATTTGAAACCTGGCTCTGCAATCTGACAGGTCACTGTACTTCCTCAAAACTCATTTTTGTAGCCAATAACAGCTACTAATACTCAGCTCAGCTGATGGGATGACGGAGCAACGGTGCTTACTTACTACAGCCATGGTCAATGGAAGCACCACCGTAGCCTGTGAAGCACGGCACAGACGTGTGCAGCCGTGAGAAGGGGGCTGCCTAGAAAACTCTGGCTCCCGAAGTCGTAAAGGAGAGACACAGGTGCTTGTCCCACCCCTGGGGACCCTCAGAGGAGGGGTTAGCACTGCCTTAGCTTCTTCCTTCTGACCTGGCCACTATGGACTAAGGTGTCAGGTCCCAGCGGTCCTCACCGTGTCACTCCCACGCCAGGCATGGCAGCTTCTCAAGGAGCAGGTCCTCCGTGCCACGGGACTGAGAAGAGAAGGGAGAGATTAGAGAGCAGAGTCCAGGGAACGCTCCCCTGTTCCTCACTCCTGCCACTTCCACGAGCCTGGAGCAGCAGGGGGGAAGCTGCGTGTGGGCACTTCAGGGGCCCTGGGAGACCGCCCCTGCTCCCGCCACCTCTACCCTTGCCTGCCCACCAAAGAGGGCTTCCTGCTGCCCAGGGGGCTGCTGTGAGACACCTCCGAGGATCTAACTTCTCTCTAACCCAGTCCTTTAAAGATGTACAGTGGTAAATTCTCCCCATTTTTTTAGCGTTTGGTGCAGAGATGGAGGGAATAGATCCACCGCTGAGGCCAGACGAGGGGAGGGGAAGCAGGCCCCCCAAGATCAGCTCCGGGGGAAACACACTCGCCTTGACGTGGTACACTATGCGCCAGAAACTGGAGTCTGAGCCTCGGTATCTTTTCTCGGGGTAGAGCTGCCACATCAAAGGCAGCAGGCTGGGGAGCAGCTGGCTGGGGCGCAGAGTCTCCCCCAGGGGGACATCTTCCTGACGCAGGAGCACTTGGAGCCCACTCTCGGTCTGAAGAGAAGACAGATCAGGCATACCTTCAGGCCCAGCTCGTCTGGCCTCCTCCGGGCACAGAAAACCAGAGTCCTTCCTGGCACCCACCCGGCCCACGTCCAGAGCGTGAGATGCCTGCCATCACTGTGCCCTGAAGCTCGGTTCCTTAGGCCATGCCTACTCCTCTCAGGGACCCTGGCTGGGCCGGGACTACCAGCACTTGCACGTGTCTAGCCACCCAGACAGGGCCACAAAAGGCATACTTTTTCCCCAACAAACTGCTTGTTGCTGGGCATGCCCTGGAGCCAGTGAGCTTCCTAACAATGCAATTTGGTGCCTCTTTCAGCTGTAATGGGATTTCTTTGATTTGTTTATTTTGTTTTGTCCTATTTTTCTCTTTTAAATAAGCTGTCCCTGGACCCCTGAATCTGGTGACAGACCTCTTTTCGCCATCTCCACCACTGGCCCTCCAACACCGTCTCTCACTCGGACTACTGTAATAACCTCCTGACTTGCCACTGTGACGGTCTTGTCCCCACAACCAGTTCTCTGCACTGCAGTCACAGCGAGTGTCTACAAATCATGGCACTTCCCTGCTCGACGCCTTCGTATGGCTTCCCATCGTGGGCAGAACGATTTGAATTCTTTCCCACAGCCCCACAAAAGTCCACAAAGAACCATGTGGCCGGGGCCCTGCCTCCCTCATCTCCCACAGTTTTGGTCTTCATGCTCCAGCCTGTTCCAGCCACACAGCTCCTTGCTGTTTCTGGGACCTGCCACGCTCGTGTCTGCTTCCAGCAATCCCTTGAGCCTGCTGTCCTCTCTGCCTGCAACCTCCTGCCCAGATCTACGCAGGGCTCACTCCCTTCTTTTAGGCAGGTCTCTGCTCAAATGTATGTCTATTAAAGACAAATACTACATAAAACCATGATAGAATAAAGACCAAACATATCAGTAACTGAAAATGGGGCTCATTCACCAATTCAAGGGGAAAAAACTCAGCAAAATCCAACTCTATGATATACCTAAGGGGCATGCCCCAAACAAAGAGATTCAGAAGGATTACAAATACAATGACGGGCTAAAATGTGAAAAGCAAATGCAAATTAAGACTCTGGGAGGGGAGTACCTTGGCTGAAGACCTCCTCACCACTCCTTGTTGCCTTTCACCCCAGTTCTACAAACTCGCCACCAGCTTCATTGTTTTGTTGTCTGTCTCCCAAGCAGAATGGCAGCTTCACAAGCAGTGGGGATTTTATCCCATTCACTGCAGACCTCCCCAGCCTAGAACCTCGCCTGGCATATAAACTAGGCACTCACATTTGTTCAATGAGTATTTTTCCAAAGTAGAAGTCACTTTTAAAAAAGATTTTCTGTCTATGAAATAAATTAGAACTCGCCATTACAAAATGATTCAGATCATACTGCAAGGTATAAGTGTGAAAATCACCATTCTTGCTGTGTTAGTATATAGTCTTCCACATCCTTTAACCATTTTTAGTTTGCATTATCTGTTTCTTGATGATTTAAATAAATCTTTACATATTAAGAATACTGGCCCTTTAGATTATGTGAGGTAAAACCTGCCCCAAAGTTTGCTGATGGGTTATTTTTCATGAGGCATTTATCATGATTAGAGGAAATACTCTGTCTGGCTCTTAGTTTCAGTGTCATGTTGAAGATATTTACCAACCAGAAGTTAAAAGAGATATTCACCTAAATTTTCTTCAAATACATGACTTAAACAAAGTAAATATTTAACTTGGTTTTTAAAAGTATATGTGTATGTTTTAAAAATTTAAATGTCAAAAATGCAAATTTAGATGGTGATTAAGAGCCTGTAATTCCAACCCTATTACCTATTAGCAGTACTACCTTGGACAAATTTACATTTTTATGTGCCTCAGTTTCCTCATATATAAAATGCAGACATCGTTAACATTAAATAACTTTTTGGACTTTGCTATTATATTACATAAATGTTCTAATATTATACATTTTAATTTTAACTTTTTACTGTTTTCAGTTTATGTACGGAAAGAGTTTCAACATTTTTTGCCTGTTTCTTTGAGTCTTGGGTTTAGTCAAGAAAGTACTCATAAAAGAGTTATTCGTCTTTTAAAAAAGTTTACATTAACTAAAGTCCCATCTTAAGGCATCACACATAAAACAAAGTCAACATTTATTCAATACCAGCTTTTATGCTACTATATTACTTGTTAATTTGTTGTTCCGGAGCATAGAAGAGGCACAAAATACCCACACTCTAAAGCAGTGGTTCCCGCACTTGGTTGATCATAATCTGTTGTGGGTTCTTTTTAAAATACGTATTTCTGGAGCCAGAATCACCTAAGGAGACTCTGATAACCAGCCACACGTATCAATCACTTACTTTAGAGATATTACTTCCATTTCATGGATTAGCACATAGCCCAGAAGAGCCCTGTTCTACGTATGATCATAGTCACGCACTCCAGAAGCACTAGGTCCCACACTTTGTCCAACATGCCTTTGTGGTTTTCCCACCCTCCTTCCTGGCCTGGAGAACTCCTATTCATCCTTCAGAGCCTGGCTCAAAGTGGTTTCATCTGTAGGAACGCCCAGGGCAGATCAGGCCTTCTGAGCCTCCCTGCCACCGCCCTCACCCTACCGGACAGGAGGGGCTCCTCGCGGGCTTGCCTGTCCTAGAACGTCTGCAGCTCCCAGGGCTCAGCCAGGGAGGGCAAGGCCCCTGCTGCCCCTCGCGTCTCGGCCCCAAAGCGGGCTGTACCTCCATGATTATGGACAGCCAGGTGCGCTGGTTCTCATCCACATACACCGCCTTGTCCCAGATCCACAGGCGGTCCGGGTGCAAGGTCGTGTGAGCCCCGCACGGCCGGAGCTCGCCCATGGCGCTCGGAGCGGACTAAAAAAGCAAGAGCCGCAGCCTCGCAAGGCCACTTGCTGATGAGTGGGCTGCCTGGGGCCCGAGGCTTTATAGCCCGACAGATTGTGGACGCCCCCAAGCGGCGGGGCGGGAGGAGGGCGCGGCACGAGGCAGGATGGGGCGGGGCTAGAGGTGGGGCGCAAGGCAGGATGGGGCGGGCTAGGGGCGGGGTGCAAGGCAGGGTGGGCGGAGCTGCAAGCAGGGTCCCAGGTCCCCCCTGCACTCAGGCCTGACTTGCTGTCTGGAACTCTGGCAGCTTCTAGGAATGCAGACCTGGCCTCAGCAGGCCCGCCGCGTCCTCAAGCCCCCAGCAGCCTTGCCCTCCGTCCTGCATGCCCCACTGCTGGAGAGGTGCCCCGTCTGTGGCCTTGGTCCTTTCTTCTGTTGGGGGGCGCTGCCCCCCTCCGCTCCCCGCAGGCAGGGACCCTGCTGTCCAAGTCAGCCACTGTGTGATGCTCAAGCCACACCCCTGACCGGGCCTCAGGGCCTCTGCTCCGACTCACTGTCAATGCCCAGCAACCCAGAGCCTGGGCCTCCTCTACATCTCCTGGGATCCGGAGACCCGTGTGAGCCACAATCAGGCCTGAGCTTTCCCAGGTTCACTGGATCACCCTCAGCCTGTGCTTTTGAGTGTCAGAATCAATTTCTTTGCAAAGTGCAACTCTTGACGCTCCCCCTTCTTCTCCCACACACCAGGCTCTGATGATGCTGTGGTCCTCTAATAGCTATTATGAAACATGGTGGTGAGGAAACATGGGTTTTTCCCTCTAGGCTTTGAATTTATTAGTGAAAGCATAGTTCAAAATGAGTACTTAAACCTCTCCACCCCAAGATCAATGGATTTGAAAGACCCAGGGTTATATGATCAAAACCATCTCTCTCTAATTTATAGCAAATAAGGAAAACAATTTCACTTTATTCTGCAATAACGCATGCCCATTAAGACAATTAGGAAAGTAAAGCACAATGAGAAACATGTAAAACCAGTTCCGCCCTTTGTTGCTCAAACATCACCACTGGTACCAGTTTGGTGCCTAACTTTCTGGTTCCTTCCCATCTCTATGACTAGGCACTAAGAAAATAATTTGTGATCTTTTGAAATGTCACAAAAGGGGAAATGAAGTATCAGACGAGGACACCTGGTCCACTCTGCAGGTGAGTATCTCTGCCTCTCTGCCTATCCAGACAGCCTAATTCCCAAGAAGGTGCTGAAGTAGCCTAAGGTAATAGAGATATAATTGGATCTACCAGGAACACAAAAGATAAAAGCCAAGCAAAGTTCGGGGTGGAGTGAGGGGCCATAAGCCCAGCAAACTTCTTTTCCAGTGCAGCCCTTAGTGGTGTTATTATTTAATATTCAAGCTTGTAGCTTTCAGGCTGATTTCCCTATGGATAGCTCCTGACTCCAGACCTAGATAGCCACACAGCAAGATGAAAAAGCTCTGGACCGGACTTGGTAATAAGCTCTGTTGGGGAAGTCTCAGTCCAGTACAGAGCTTTGAGGTCAGAAATGATAATAAGTTCAGTTTAAACAGTACCGTTGGGTTAGCCTTTTGTGGCCAGGGAAGGGGGTACCCCAGAGCCAATATGGCCCCTAACCCTAACCCAGAAACATTGATGGCCCCGGGACCCAGAATGCCACTGAATTCGCCAATTTCTTTTTAATTAAAAACTTGATTTTATTTTAATTTTTTTTCTCACTATGTTGCCCAGGCTGGCCTCACACTCTTGGGCTCAGGTGATCCTCGGCCTCCTGAGTAGCCGGGACTGTAGGCATACAGCTACCCTTGGCTTGAATTTGCCAATTTCATTCACTCTTGCTCTGCTTTTCTAAGAGGTCACAAAGAAACAAACAAAGGAGCAGGAATCAGATTCATTTGGCTACGTAAGCTGACTGTTCCGGGAATATGATTCCTTTCTCCCCCTGTTTGAGAGAACAATTTATTTCAATTTTGCATGAGGGCTTCTTATTATTGAGCAAGAGTATATATCATTCTTGTGTGGGATTTAGAAAATTGAGAAAGGGTTCCAAAAAATGAAAATGAAATAAGGATGACTGAGGAGTTCATTGGGCAACTTATGAAGGCCTTGAGGCTTTTTTATGGACGCTCCACAGGAGAGGAAACAATAGCTAGTGTGTGTTCTCAGAGACGGGGGAGCTATCTGCCCCATCTTAGAGCTGTAACACTAGTCAGCCTAGCTTTAGAATTTTATGTTCCTTCCTGAGTCTCTTTTAATCGGCAAGTTCCCTGAAGATAAACAAATGGATGTTTCACTAGAAAGGTGCAGGAAACAAATCATTTTGACAGAATCCTCAACTGATGTTTCCATGTCCTGATTTAGATTTAGTTTTGACTTTACCACTGTCCCCTGTGAACTTGGCAAATCCTTTAACAACTCAGCCTCAGTGCCACACTTTTGTAATGAATGGGCCAAACCAGATGCTCTCTAAGCCCATTTCTAATGCAACAGTGCCTTATCCTCCAGCAAAGTTGCCTAATTGAGTAGGGAATGGTTAAGAGAAGAGACAAAGTCATGACATTAGTTCAGGAAAGCCTACAGCTTTGAGCACAGTGGAATTCACTCCTCAGGAATGAGGAAGCCATCCTTTGTGTGTGGGTTCCACAGAAGGGGTTAAGGGTAAGTCATGGCCATCGGGATGACCTAGAGCCTTGTTACTCTAAGTGTGGTCCCTGGACCAGCTACAATAGCATCACCTGGAACTCATGAGAACTGCAGAATCTTGAGCCCTCCCCAGACCTACTGAGTCAGAATCTGCATTGGAACGAGACCCCAGGTGATTTGTGGGCGTGCTCAGCCTTGGTCTACGGAGGGAGGGTCAGGAGAGAGAGAGAGACGGTGGGTGTCTGCCTCATCCCACCAGTGCCCTCTAGATTTCCGTGACAGTGACACAGGACTTAGATATGTGTTTCTGTATCATTTAGTCCTAGGCTATCTTATTTATGTCAAAATCACTCCTAATATATAGGAGTTTCCTCTTAAAAGAAAATCCTGGTAACCAAGGTCATCCGAACCAATCATTGTCAATGGTTGCAACAAGCTGTAAAGAGCCTACTTAGAGGCTACTCAGGTGTCCAGGCCCTGGGCCCTATACTGACTGACCGTAAACCACCAGGACTCACCTGGGAAGCTTTAGTAAAACACCTGTGCCTGGATCCCACCCCAGACCAATTAGATCAGAATCTCTGAGCTTGAGGCTTGGGAATTACCTTTTTATAGAAAAAAAAAAAAAGGACTTCTCAGGTGATTCTAATATGCAACCAGAGTTGAATACTAGTTCTGTAAGATCTGAGTTACTGTTTGTGAGGTGTGAATAGATTTATAAAACTAAATAACCATGAAAATGTCAAATCCATTCTTTCTACTATCAATTCTTATTGTAGACTTCACCCCAACCCCATATTTTATTTCTTTCCCTTTGCCCTGCTATAAATGTGCTGCTTCCAATCTTTTGTGGGCAGGGAACCATAACACCACATTTATTAGAATTGCACCAGTGTGAGATCTTGCCAATGTGTAAAACACAAAAGACCTAATATGTACATGTTAAGGCAACCATGCTAGAGTGTCTTTTTTTTTTGCTGTTGTTAGTCCTAGATCTGGACCCTATTTTAGAAAATTAAGGCTGCTGATCAGGGGCAAAAAAGATGTCATAGGCTTTACTCATAAGGGACAAAATGGTATCTCTGAATGGATAATCTGGGACAAGGATATTCCAGGTAGATTTCAGGGACTGATCCTAGCTTTGCCCACTGTATAGCTACCATTTCTCTCTTTAAACTTAGAGTTTTCTTTAGGTTTTAAGTGTTTTCCAACTTTAAGGTGTGTATGGAGATCTTGTTAAAATGCGGATACTAATTTGGTAGAGTTGGTGGCCCTCAAGATTCTGCATGTTTAACATGCACTGGGGTAGGCTGTGGTCTGTGAACCTCCACTGAACAGCAAGGTCCTATACTAACCCCTACTCGACCTCCAATACCCACACAAAATGCAAATGCAAAACATTTGCATGCAAAACAACCCATTACCCTTATTCAAAATGCACCAAATAGTTGACCGTGACAAGGTGGCGAGTGAACAACATACAGAATTGCAGTGGGTGCTTTGAGCTACAATTGTAGCTCCCCATTATCCAGAGACAAGTTAAAGTTTGCCCACATTTGTATTAGAAACATGTCTCAACCCCGGGATGACTACACACTTTGGGTGTTATAGTGCTACTGGTGCTGCGTATCAGCTTGGTTCTTCTTGTCCCACCCTCGGTTCTTGAATTTAATTTGCTTGCATCAAATTAAGTCCTGAAATTATATTGAAAATTTTGTCCACATGTAAATATGTGACTTTTTTTTTCTGGGAAAAGGGACCAAGACTTTAAAAGTTAAGAACTGGTTATGTGGTTTATTTTCCTAATAACTAAAATTTTTCCCCTCATTTATGACAACTTAAAAATATCATTGGATGGGGGAGAATTTTCCTTTCAAAGGATGACATTTACCCTTGAGTTCCTAAAGGAAGAAGACTAAATATAACTTATTACTGACTCTATCAGGTAAAATGACTGCACCATGTTAGGGTTTGGAAGTGTTCATAAGGAGTTTGAACACACCCCCTCGTTAGGCTGGTCACCCCTTAATAGTTAAAGACTGTGCTCCCCTGACTCCTGTGTTGTTTAGTTCTGTTTACTTTGCAAGGCATTTATTTACTTTGTCTTTGCTTCCTGTTAGCCATTACTTTCAGATGGTCTCTACGTATCTGCCTTCTAATCTCTATCTAATTTTACATGACCTGAGTTGGGTGAGAGGCTAAAGATGAAAAAACAATGTAAGAGCCATTTTTCCTCAAGCTTAGTGGCCTAAGATCTTTTTCATTTTCCAGTTTGTGTTTGTGCCAAAAACCTGACCACTGGATTAATCTGGGCATTGCTATATTGTGTTAAAACTGAGCAGAACAGTTGTGGCTATAACCTCTGGAGATTAGGATATATTTCTGGAGAATCAAGCCAAGAGTTGCTGTTTTCCCTCATTTTAATTCCAACCCTCTACTACCAGCTTTATCTCTTCCCAGGCCTCTGAGTGCTGCTGGAAAAGGTCATGGCCTCTTTCTGATTTTATACATTCATCATGTCTAATCCCAGCTCACCTCACTCAGCAGTCTTGCTGATTTATTTTATTGTTCATATTGAAGATTCCAGACTTAGGCTTTTTCTAACTCCCCGTTGGAATGTAAGCTGCATAAGGGCAGAGACTTTGTGTTGTTTCATCGAATGCTGCTCAGCTGGGAGAGAGCCTGGCACACAGGAGACACTTAAGAGACGCTTGAATGAATGAACTACCGTCCAGAAAAAGCCTTATCCCGGGAAATGGCAGATGCTCATTGGGCTTCCCAGAGCAAGGAATGGGAGTCACCATACTCTACCCTAAATTCTCCTTTAACAACATTGGTGCGTTGGATTTCCTGGGATTAAGAACTTCTCTTCATCAAAGAGGGTAAAAGCCCACAGCATGGGAGAAGGTAGTTGCAAACCATAGAACTGACAAAGTGCTCATATCCACAATATACAAAGAATTCTAACAAACTAGTGGAGGAATGGGCAAAAGACTTTAATAGACACTTCACAAAAGAGGATATCCAAATGATGGACAAGCACAAGAAAAGGTGCTGTACCTTATTATTCATCATGGAAATATAAATTAAGCCATAATAAAATTCCACCCACAAGAATGGTGAAAATGGAAAATACATCCCAATCCTCTTTCCTACTGTTATTTGCTTAAGAATTTCTTCCCTACTCTGGCATCATAAAGATATTTTTGTTAATTTGAATCAGAAATATTAAAGTTTTTTCTTATGTTTAGGTTTTTAATATGTCTAGAATCCATTCCTGTGGATTATGTAAAGTAAAAATCCAATTTTTTCCACTCAAATTTTCCTAATCCTGTCAATTAAATAGCACATTCTTTACCAACTGCCCTACGATACCACTTCTGTCATATGCCAAGTTATGATTATGTGTGGATATGTTTCTGGGCTATCTAGAATGTTCTGTCTTTCTGTTTGTTCCTACATCAATACCACAGTGTTTTATTTACTACAGATTTATGGTAACTTTTGACATAAAGACTTCCTTTCCCTTGCATCTTATGTACACCTTCCTGTTGCCATCTAAAAAAATAAAACTAAATTCTTTATCTTAACAGCCAAAGCCCGTTGTGATCGGGGCCTCACCTCCTCTAGTTTCCCTCCTCTGTCCCCCACCCCCATGCTCTTTGCTCCAACTATAGTGATATCTGCTCATAGTGGTCAAAGTGTATTGTGTGAGTCATGTGTCTGCACATGCTCTGTCCTGTACCCAGATTGTCTTTCTCCTTCCTCTCCCTTATTGGTTCTTTAAAACTCACTTAAATTTACTTCCTGCAGGAAATCTCCACCCAGTCTGGGTTAGGTGTCCCTCCTAAACCATGACACCTGCACTTACCTTGATCACTTGATGTAATCCCACTGTACTGTGACTTTTGATTTGCTTGCCATCCCCATGGCACTTTGGGTTCCTTAAAGCCAGGGCTGTGTCTTGCTCATCTCTACATTCCTAGGATGTAATCAAAATTTAAAACTTCTCTCTTCAAAAGAAAATTAAAAAACAAGCCACAGGCTGGGAGAAAATATATGCCTGACAATATATGCATTTAAAATACATAAAGAACTCTTATAGTTCAATAATCAGAATACAAACAATCCAGTTTTTAAAAATGGACAAATGATTTGAACAGATGTTTCACAAAATAAGATATACAAATAGCCAATAATCACCTGAAGATACTCAACTTCACTAATAATCAGGAATATGCAAATGAAAATCATAATGAGATACAACTATATACCACCTGTAGGCATTTGCCCAAAAGAAATGAAAATAGACATGCACACGAAGACTTGTTTGCAAATGTTCATAGCGATAATGTTCATAATAACCAACAATTGGAAACAACTCAAATGTCCACCAACTACAAACAAACTATATCATATCCATTCTATGGAATACTGCTCAGTAATAAAAATGAAATAATTACTATTACATACAACAACATAGATATATCTCAAAAGTATTATGCTAAGTGAATAAAGCCAATCAAAAAATATATACTATGTAATTCCATTTATATGAAATTTTAGAAAGACAAAACTATACTAAATAGACAGATCAGGTGTTGCCTGCCTCAAGCCAGGGATGAAAGGAGAATATTGACTGTGAAGGAGTAGGAAGGAATTTTTGGAATGAGGGAAATATTCTATATTTTGATTCTGGTAGTAATTGCATGACTGTATTCAACTGCCCAAACTCATCAAACTCTACATTGAAAATGGGTGAATTTTACTACATGAAAACCATACCTCTTTTGAAAAACTTCTGTTCATGTCTTTTGTATACTTTTTAATGGGGTTGTTTGTTTTTTTCTTACTGATTTGTTTGAGTTCTTTGTAGATTCTGGATATTAGCCCTTTATCTGATATATAATTTGTGAATATTTCTTCCAATTCTGTAGTTTGTCTGTTTGTTATTTCCTTTGGTGTTCTGAAGCTTTTTAATTTAATCGAGTCCCATTTATTTACTTTTGTTGTTGCCGTATTTGCCTTTGGGGTCTTAGCAATTATTCTTTGCCTAGATCAATGTCTAAAAGAGTTTTTCCTACATTTTCTTCTAAAATTTTTATGGTTTCATGACTTACGTTTAATTTGTTTATCCATCTTGAATTAATTTTTGTATATGGTGAGAGATAGGGGTT
>NW_012148731.1:368896-407283 GCF_000956105.1 Propithecus coquereli
CCACAGAGTACTACTTAGCCATAAAAAGGAATGAAATAATGTCTTTTGCAGTAACTTGGATGGAACTGGAGACTATTATCATAAGTAAAATATCTCAGGAATGGAAAAACAAACACCACATGCACTGTCTAATAACTGGGAACTGATCAATGGGCACACATGGGCACAAAAAAATGTAAAGGTCATTAGCAACCAAGAAGAGGGGAGGGGTGAAAACCTACCTATCAGGTACACTGAACACTATTCGGGTGATGGACACACAAAAAGTCCTGACTTGGGCATTATAAAAGGTATCCAGGTAACAAAAACTTTTGTATCCCCTTAATATTTTAAAATTAAAAAAAACTAGAGCTACAAACCGAGACAAATTTAAAGAATAAAAGGGGAAAATAAAAAAGATGTAAATAAGATCCTAAAAAGGCCCCAGAGCACAAGGGTAATGATACTGATAATTTGGACATGCCAAAGAGAAGCCATAAAGTGTTTCCTTTATGTGAAAAGGTGAAAGCTCTTGACCTCATAAGGAAATAAAAAAAGTTGTATGCTAAGGTTGCTAAGATCTATGGTAAGAATGAATTATCTATTTGTGAAATTGTGATAAAGGAAAAAGAAATTCATGCTAGTTTTGCTGTTGCACCTCACACTGCAAAAGTTACTTCCATAGTGTGTGATAAGTGCTGAGTTAAGATGGAAAAGGCATTAAATTTGTGATGGGAAGACAGGAACAGAAATGTATTCTGACTGACAGCAACGAGGTTAGTACTATCTGAGGTTTCAGGAATCCCCTGGGGGCCTTGGAATGAATCCCTGTGGATAAGAGAGGACTACCATGTGTACCCAACAGAACTGTGTACACCAGAAGACAAGTGCTAGAATATTCATTGTGACACTGTTCAAAATAGCCTCAATTTGGAAACTGCCCAAAGCCCATCAGTGATTGAATGGTATTTATTTCCTTGTGGCATATTCACACATTGGAAAACGATTAGTGATGAGAATGAACAAACTACAGCTATGCTCAATAAAACAGATAGCTCTCACAAATATAAGGCTGATGGAAAGACATCAGCCATGGATGAACCTCACAGACATTCTGGGGGCAAAAGCAAAAGACATCAAGGAATATATACTGTATGACTCTATTTATGATTCCAATTACAGAAAGTACAAAAACAGGCAAATACTCTTAGAAGTTAGGAGAGTGATTACTTTCAGTGGGGAGGGGCACTCACTGGAAGGAGGCATAAAGTAGGGTGGGGTGATGGGAAGCTGGTTATGTTCCCCTTCCTTGAGCCAGGTGCTAGTTGCATAGGTGTATTCTATTTGTGAACATCCCACATGCTATATACTCAAAATACTTGTGCTTTGCTGTGTGACTAGTATTCATTTAAAAGATTTTTATTATTAAAATTAAATGACCATTAAGTGTTACATAATAAAGAGAAATTATACAAAATGCTGACAATTACGAAGCAAAGGGTTGGCACAAGCTTAGATGCTTTGAAAGTTTGGAGGTAGGGGTGGCTGGTGTGGCGTGGAGTGGGCTCAGGGTTTTCCTGGGTAAAGTAGCACTTGAGCAGCCTCAAAAGACAGCCAGGCTTTGGATGAAAGGGAAGAAGTCCTTTGGCTCCAGATAAAAAATAACCTTTGAAAAGTAGGTTGATGATTATAGCCAATTCTTCCCACGTAGGGAGATCTTTCTGTTGAGCCCTGTGTAATTTTTGAAGAAAAAGATTAAAAAGGAATTTCAGTGTTTTGTAGTAGCTGTGGGGAGACACAGACCTTCCTCTGTGATCCTATTAAAGTTACTTGCTTCTCGGAGCCTCAGCGTCTTCATCTGTGAAACGAAAAATAATGCCCCTTCAGAGGGTTGTGAGAGTTAAATGTGATGGTCGGCATCAAAATGTTAGTTTAAAAAAAAAGAACCCTAGATGGTTTTATTAGTCCCTAAATAAACACGTATTAAAATTTGGGTTTAACCACAGTTAAGCTTTTCCTGGACCTCCTCCCCTCCATGTACCTGTGGGCGATAACAATAAATATATAAAGAGCAGACTCCAGGCTTCCTGTCCCCAGTTTGGAACACTGTTCATCAGCACAAAGGCTGAGGGCATCAGTGCTGGGGTGATGCACAGAGGGGACTGGAATGGGTCTATGCTCGTTATGCAGTTTATTGCTTAATTCCCTTTGGCTGCGCCGTGCCCTGCCTGGAGATGAAGCAGCACTTTTATTTGAGGACAAGAAGCTGGCTCACAGTGGGTTTGCGAGTCCCCCATGCCAAATGTGCTTGGTTTGTCAGACTCTGCAAGGTTGCTCCCTCCTGCTGAAATCCTGGAGGTACAGTGTCGTGAGTTGCAGGAATCCCAGGAAACGAGATGGAGAGTGAACTCAAAACTTCTATTGCCAAATTCGCTGCTTCTTGGGATTTTACCATTTCTTTCCAGCTCTCCTTATAGTAGCTTAACATTAGGCTAAATTGCACAAAATTACTTAGGATAACTCATTTCTCTGCATCTAGACTCTCTGTATCACCCCTGCTACCAGATTGAAATCTTCTACATCATGAATCTGAACAGGTTGCTGCCCTCAGGACGAAGTGCCAGCTCCAGAGCAAGCTGTAATACAAGACTCTCTGAGGTCTGGCCTGGCAGAGTGCAGGAAGCAGAGGACCGTGAAGATGGTTGTTGGGTGCTGAGAGGGGGAGCATGGTAGTCTGTACAAAGGCAGTGGCAGCTGAGATGTAAGAAACGAGCTGTTGAAAAAGCTATTAAGGAAGTAGAGGCAACCGGAAGTAAAGAAGAATTAACAGGAAGTAAAGTAGAATCAACAAGAAGTAAGGTAGAATCAACAGGAAGTAAAGAAGAATTAACAGGAAGTAAAGTAGAATCAACAGGAAGTAAGGTAGAATCAAGAGGAAGTAAAGAAGAATCAACAGGAAAGAATCATCTAAGTGTGTGTGGGGGGGTGGGGCTAGGAGTGGGGGGAATAAGGAAGGGGAAGGAGGAGTAGAGACTCTCTCCCCAGATTCTTTCCTGGAAACAGTGTAGCTAGGGATGTTATTTACGGCAACAGGAAGTATGGGAAGAGGAGCAGGTGTCTTAGCCTGGGCCCCCTAGCAATGGAAACTGAGAGAAAGGCTCATGGTGGGGTTGCTTATTTGAGCATGTAATGCCAGGAGTCAGGACTGAGGGCAGGGGGAAGTGAAATGGGAAGGTGAGATCCAATGCAAGGAGGCATTATTAACTTGGCCATCACCATGAGTCACTGGCTGCTCAACCCCACAGACCTTGTGTATCACTTTATGAAATGCATCTCAGGACTGTCCCCCCGGTGAAGAAAATGTAGGGGGGTGGGCATCAGCTCCTATCCCTGTTGGTCAAGAGCTGCCCATAGAGTGTAAACTCCCCACACCTCTGGTTGTGCGGGTCTGAGGGCCCAGGGTGTGACACCCATGAGAGGAGCTCTGGGAGAGGGCATAAGAGACGCCCAGCAGGAACCCGAGACAAGGCACTGCCACACAGCGCCTGCACAAAGCCAGCTGAAGCTTGGCAGCACTAGCCCTTGCAGAAGGGGCTGGAAAGAGGCGAGGCAATGGGCAGGAGCATTGGGTTCCATCTTAGAGAGGTGTGGAAGAGGCAGCCAACCCCCAGTTCTAAGGCAAATGTGTTAAAAGACATGATCCCTGCCCTTGCAGAGCCCACAGTCTTGTAGGGAGGACACATAAACAGACAAAGTACACAGCAAGGCGGTGAGCGTGCTGCTACTGCTAATTGCTGTGAAAATCTATTGACTTTGTGCCAGGCACTGTTTTAAGTGTGTGCTTTTCTATGAATTCACTCATTTAATTCTCACAGCAACACTAGGAGGAGGGACTGTTATCTTCGCAGATGAAGAAATGGTGACACGTGATCCAAAGTCATAAGCTAGTAAGTAGAACAGCCAAGATGTGAACATTTAAAACCCTTTAGAATTATGGAAGGAAGATGCTGGATCTGATAGGTGAGAGGGGGCAGATCAGCCATGGCTTGGCAGTTATGATTCCCTTTGGTATTATGATGTACACGTTCAGTGCTGGCTTTGCAAAGGCATTTACAAACGTGGTTTCGTTACTTCTGCTAATACAAGGCAGGGGTCATTATTATCATCTTCATTTTACTGAAGAGGAAACAGAGGCACAGAAAGGTGAAGTGTCTGTCCCTGGATCACCCAGAGGATCACAGTGGGCCATTGCAGGACCCTGGGCAGCTGAGGGCTAGTGCTGCACCCTTGCCCATCCTGCCCTGTGAGGAGCATCCTGCTGTGGGACAGGGATGACCAGCATGGCCCAGGCCCATTGGCATTCCACCACCTTCCTCAAGTGAGTCCGGCACCACTAAACAGACTCGATTTTACCTGCAGTAATTTCCTCTCTCTGTAAAGATTTATTTTAGGCTATAGAAAAAAAAAATGGATTCCTCAAAGTGGAAAGCAAGTACTACTTGTAACAATGCCCACTGTGATCTCCACCCGATTCTGGACGTGGAAGGAAATGTTTGTTCTCCTTTAGATCACGTCTCCTGGGCCTTGCTCCCAGAGAGGCAGCCACAAAGCTGTGGACCATCAAGCTTGTGACAACAGACACACTTAGGAGAGCAGAAGGCATTTGAGTCAAAAGGGGGTTTCCTGATGAATAGAGAACCTGCCCCAGGGCAGATGGGCCAGACCTGGGGCAAGAGCATGAGCTAGACCAGCCCGCGGTATCACCCAGAGAGCCGGGGTGACAAGGCTGTGGTTGAGGAGGCCACTGGTCAGGACTCTGAGGACCTGGATGGGAGTTCTGTCTTTTCCACTCACTGCACAGCCCTTGAGGACTCACGTCCCAGCTCCGAGCCCAGTTCTCTCGCTAACTCATTGGTTAGTGGTGCAGACGGCGGAGGCAGCTGTGTGTGGGTTTGAATCCCGCACCAGCTGAGTGACCTTGCGCAAGCACCTAACCTTCTCTGCTTCGCCTCCTCATCCATAAGCAGAAGATGGTGATGGGGCAGTCCGAGAGGATTAGGGGAGTTTAGGCCCAGTGCTGGGGGCGAGGCCTGGCACACGGGGCACTCAGTAATCCTGGTTGAAACAGGAACGGGTCACTCAGCCTCACCCGAAGCCATTGTGGGATCAAATAGACAATCTGTGAACTGTAAGGGAGGCAAGGCTGCCGTGGTGGGAGACTCATGGCCCCCGGCTTGGAGCCATTCCCGCTTCAGAACCTGCCCTCCGCAGAGGCTCTGGCATCCGTCTTGTGAGCCACACTCCCTGCAGTCTGCTCTCAGCTCTTCCTCTGGCCCCCACACTCGCCACTGCCCACCCTCCTCCTGGGACTCCCCTCTGCCCAGCTGTCCACAGAACCCATGACCATGAGCTCTTGGTCCTGGCTCCTGACCACCAAGCTCACCGCCCACCTTCGGCCACAGCGCACAACGCGAGCCTGCCTGGGCCCCGCCTCACGCGGTGTGACATTAGAGTCCTTTGACGTCTGAGTCCTGTAACTCAGTGGGAGCTGCTTGCGATCAGAGACTGAGGCCCCACTGCCTTCGTATTTCCTGAAGTGCTGAGATCAGTGCCAGACCCAGCAGAGATGGTTAAGGAACAGTAACTACGATAGTTTGTGTGCGTGTGTGCACGTGCGCACGTGTGCATAGTCCTAACAGGGTGCCGTGACAGGCTCCATGTCATCCTCTCAGCAGCACTGTGAAATAGGGACCATTAATGTCCCCACTTTATAGAGGAGGAAACTGAGTCACGCAGAGGTAAGTGACATGCCCAAAGTCTCACAGGTGAGCAGGACAGGCCCAAGCAGTCTAGCTCCAGAGCTGTGCTTTCAACCTCCGACATGCCTAGAGGTTAAAAGCACGGAAGAGCCTTAGCTCCCTCGGGCTGTCTGTCTCCTGGTCTCTTTCCAAGGGCGGGTAGCGCAGCTGGCTGACTCTTCAGAGCGGTGTGCACCGCTACGGTGGGGGCCCTGCATAATACCTTCTGCTGCGCTAAACAAAATAGCATCGCAGCTTTTTATTTTTTTAAGAGGAGCATAAAGAAGGAGAAGTACCCCGGTAGAATGTTGACTTTGCCTTCCTAATTAAACCTAGGGGAGAATCCTTGCGGAAAAGATGCCAACAAAATGTATCTCTGAAATTAATTACGATAGCTGAATCAGCACTGGATGAGCAACATCTTTCTCCTTGTGTTCCTCTGGCTTGGGTAATTTTTTCATTAAGTTATTCATTCTCTCAACAAACACTATGCTTTTAGGCACCGTGATAGATGCTGGAGATTTGGAGATAATCACGATGCCTAACTTTGGGTACCAGGACCTAGGGTAAGTGTTTTTAATGCATCATCTCATTTAATCCTGACTCTGTGAGGTCGATGCTCTTATTAGCTCCATTTTATAGATGAAGAAGCAGGCTGAGCATGATTAAGTAACTTATTTAATATCACAAATAATGAATGGCAAAGCCTAGATTCAAACCCAGTTGTTTTTCAGTAGTCTGGTAGGGAAGGAAACTCCTTACCCTTTCTTTGAAATGGAGCAATTGGCATTTTCTCCTTATGCAGTGTGTCTGAAAGCGTCTTTAGAAATGCTTTTATTTTTATACTGGGAGTGCAGCAGTACTTCTGCTGGGCACAGACAGATCAAGACAGATCTCCTTGCATCGCTCCCAGTCCAATTGCCATTCCTAATCCCCTCCTGTCAAGAAAGTCTGTGGCAACGCCTGCAGGGATACAAAGAGATAAATATTAATATGTCAGTGCAGCAAAACCTCCCATGTGTTGAGATAAAGGTCTTCATAAGGTCTAATGAGGACACAAAGGAGAATCATCTCCACTTACAATGATGGCTGGGCGCAAATCTTATGTTAGTCCGTATAGGTAACACTAGCTGCGTAGCAAATAAAGCCCCAAGTTTCAGTAGCTTAACACAGTGCTAATGGATGTCTCAGTCCAATGTGGGTGTGATGGTTGATTTTATGTGTTTACTTGACTGGGCTAAGGGATGCCCAGATAGCTGGTAAAATATTATTTCTAGGTGTCTGTGAGGGTGTTTTTGGAGAGATTAGCATTTGAATCAGTGGACTGAATAAGGAAAATCACCTTCACCAGTGTGGGTGGGCCCCACCCAATCTGTCAGGGCCCAAATAGAACAACAAGGCAGAGGAAGGGCAGAGTCACTCTCTGTGAGCTGGGACATCCATCTTCTCCTGCCCTCGGATTTCAGCACTCCTTGGTCTCAGGCCTTCAGACAGACCAGGACTTACAGCATTGAGCTCCCCAGTTCTGCACCTCTGGGTTTTAATTGCAGCTTATACTGTGGGTTCTCCTGGTTTTCAGGCCCTCTGACTGGGACCGAATTATATTGTAGGCTTTCCTGGTTCTCCAGTGCACAGATAGCAGATCGTGGGACTTCTCAGCCTCTATAATAAACAAATATATATCCTCTTGATTTTGTTTCTCTGGGGAACCCTGACTATATAGTGGGTATTTTTGCTTAGAGTTGGTCCTTCCCAAGGCCATCCAGGTACTGATGTCTCTCCTGTATTGTGGCTGTGGAATCCCACTGGGTCTCAGAGTCTTATGTTGGGTCCTCTGTATCTGGGCAGGAGATGGAGAGGGACAGGAGCCAACCATGGAAGGCTCCCATGGGCTAGGCTGTGAGTGGCTCTCGTCACTTCTGACTCATAGTCTAGTGTCCAGAAGGCAGAGAAGAGGAGGCTGGGAACTAGAGTAGCTGTGTGTGCAGAGGAGGGGAGCAGGTGTGAAGGACAGCTGGTCAGTCTCTGCCCCAGGCCTCCACTCCACATCCATCCCAATTCCTGCAATTGCTTCTCCACAGGCATCTACTCCCTTCAGAGTGTGCGCTCCTGGAGGGCTGAGGCCACCTTCGATTTGCAATCCCACGTGGGACCACCAGGTCTTGGCATAAAAGAAGCTCAGCATGTTTCTGTTGGCAGATCAGCGAGTGCATAAATGAGGGCTTGAGTTGGATCTCGCTCATATTTAATGTAATTTTGAACTAGCATTGTGATTTGCAAATGTAATGCTTAGTTGTGTACGTGAAGAGTTTTATTTTGGAAAAGAAAAGAACTCTTTGAAAGTGAAGGATCCTCATCCCTTAGAAACCTACCCATCCTGATAATCAAAGTGAATCCCAACACCGTCACTCATGGGATAACAGAGAGATGGATTAAACTAGCCTGTGTGTTACGTTAATTTGAGTCCCACAAACCTTGCTCTAAAATAAGATGGCAAACCCCATGGTTCTATTCAAAAGAGAGGACCTTTTATTTGGCAGTGACTCTCATTATTGGGTTCATGGAGGTAATTGTGATTGGTCAGGAGCTCTAGAGCCATTTGCCATTAAGGAAAGACAGGCGAAGGCTAGTGGGGGTGACAGCAGCTGCCAAGTGTTCAAAGAAGTCCTGAAATACTTAGACCAGTGTTCTTCAACCTCAGCCCTGCTCACACTTTGGGCAGGATCTTTCTCTGTTAGGGGGGATGTCCTGCCTGTTGTAGGATGTTCAGCTCCATCACTGGCCTCTGCCCACTGAATGCCAGCAGCAGCCCCCTCCCGCCACCCACTTGTGACAATCTAAAACCTCTCTAGACGTTGCCAAATGCCCACTGGGGAGCGAAATCACTTTGAAGTTAGGGTGGTGGATGCAGAGAAGCCAGGCAGTTCCCCTCCAGCAGCCGTGGTGACCAGGGAGGAAGGATGATGGCTTTTCCACCTCATGGCTCTGGTGAGTTCTACGACCAAGGTCTAGAACTACTGACTTGGAGAGTTCCTGAGGAAGAGTGTGGAAGTGAAGTCCACGTTTCCCAGTTCTCTCTTGCAGCCTCTCTGAGAAGCAGCATGGATCACCAGGTGCTATCGTTTCTGGCAGGTGTTTGCTTGCACCTCAGTTATGTTCAAGGAAAACGTGGCTGTGAACTCCATCTGAGCCGTCGCCATCCCCCAACCCCCATGGCGAGCAAAAGGTCAGACGGGAGGGATGGGGTGAGTGGTTCAGGCTGCCTCAAAGGGAAGATTCAGCAAGATTGTTTGATGCAACATGTCACACAAGGTGGCATCTGCAACAGTCTGTTCTGATGGAATCTCAAAAGGGGAGTCTCTCTCAGAGTGCCTAGATCAGCAGAGCGACCTTGGTCGTAGAACTCAACAGAGTCATGAGGTGGAAAAGCCATCATCCTTCCTCCCTGGTCACCACGGCTGCTGGAGGGGAACTGCCTGGCTTCTCTGCACCCACCACCCTAACTCCAAGAGAAGAAAGCATCGCTCAGTGTAACTCTCTTACCTTGAAAATAAAGCTTGTCGAGGGGTTTCAGCAACATGACTAGATATCTGGTGTCTCTTTTCTGTTTTCGGTTCAACAACAACCTTGGAAAGTAGATAGAATGAAAAGCATCAGCCCCATTTCACAGATGAGAAAACTGAGACAAAGGGTACGTGACTTTCCCAACAAGGACTCAAACCTCAAAACATCCATACCATGGACGAACTGAGTCCAAACAATCCCTGCATTGCTTCCATTCTTACACGCTGCTGTTTAAAATGCAAAGTTAGATGGGAATTTGGGGCTGTTAGATCCCCTGTCGTGGTGAGCTAGGGGGTGGGGTGGGGAGGGTTTCTCAGAACATGTGTATCTCTCTTCCTGCCTTAGGAAGGATACCCTGGGATGGGGAGAACCCTGGGGGCCCTGTTCTCATGCATGTGGTAAGGACGACATGTGCAGCTGTCCTGCCCACGACATGTGAGCCTGTTTCGTTCGCCTGCTATTCAACACAGCTGGTTCTGTTCTCCATAAAATGGGGATGAGTCCCTCACAGGGGAATAGGTCTTGTTTTTGTTTTTGAGAAATGTAATTAAAATCTGGAAAGAGTTCACTAATTCTGGAGAGAAGATAAGCCCTCGCTACGTGCTCACACCCACGTCTATTGCCTTGGATGCATCTGAGCGTGCTATTCTTGAAAGGATGCTCTTTTTGTTTTTTCCCAGAGTAATTAGTATTTATTAGTTTGGCCATTTTTAATGAGACAAGCAATTAGAGCTCAGTAAGCTGGCAACATCACAAAATAAACAGAGGGCATGGAGGTTGGGGATCCAGCTCAAAGGGAAGCTGAAGGGTCACCCACATCTTTCTGAAGGTCCCCCAGGAGCAGGGTGGCAGGACAATGGTATACGTGGATGATGCGAGAGTGAGGGCTGGAGGGGGCTCCCGTCAGCCTGGGATTGAGCTGTGGGCATTGCATTCATTTCCACATTTAACCCTCTCGACAACCCGACTGAGAGGAGGAGACCTTTCCGGGAAGGCCTGAAAAGCTCTGGCTTCTCCATTAAACCAACGTATTTACAGGCTTTTTGGCATGTGAGGTCCTTTCATCTGATTATCACAAATTTTGTGCCTTGTATATTATTATCTCCGCTTCATGAATGGGGAAATTGAGGCCCAGACAAGTTAAGGCCCTTAAACTTAAATAGAGCAGCCGTTTATTGGCAGAGTTGCATGGAAACCCAAGCCTGCCACTTCCAGGGCACCATGCTGTGTCTCAACCTTGATCGTAATGAGGCGTGACAACCGAAAACTGCGTCCAGGCTGCAGGATAGACAATGCATTTTGCCAGGGAGACGGGTTGCTGACGCACTCGATGAAGAAACAACTTCACGACATTTTGCATTTGGTTATGGGCAATTCAAGGTTAGGGAGACAGAGACTGATTAGACTGATGAGAAACAGAGGGAATGAGCAGAGGCAAGATGGAAATGAAGCCAGCAGTTGGAAGGAGGAAGCAGTCCTCAGAGAGCAGACGACCGTGTGACATGGGGGCGACCAGAACACATTTGGGAAGAGAAATAGAAGCTGAATGTAGGTCTAGGTGCCTTTCTAATTAGAATAACCAGAGAGGTTTCAGAGGAAATGAGAAACAGGGGGTGACAGTGACTTCTGCAACACAAACAATGGTAAAGCTCATTTAGACAGACTTTTGACTTCCAGTCCTCTGAACAGCCAGGAACAGAGGCCGTTTGGACTCCTGTTAACTTTCTGTTTCTAGGCTCTGTTGTGTCTCTTTTCTCAGGGCCACAGGGAGAATTTCAGAAGGCACCAACTGCTGGAATTAGATTAGCAGGGCCGCAGCTTCTGTTCAACCCTCTGATGCACGCATCGCCTGTTTCCCTGACAGAATGAAGCCTGAGTGATGTTTCCTGCAAAGAAAAAATCACTTTCTCTCTTGATCACATTTTCTACTTTGGTCTATAAAATAGAAACTTCTAAGTCCTTTTGGAAATGTTGGAAAGACGTTTTATCCTTTAGTTCACGTCCATCAATTTATGGCTCCTGGAAAGAGGAAGAGGAACTTAATTGGATTGGAGGAACGGGAAGAGGGACTGAACAAAGATGTCTTGGATTTTTCTGGGCTCTCTCTGTTGCCGTATCCAGTCTAAGAGAATTAGCTTTTCCTCCAGCTCCTCTCCTCCAGGGCTAAGCAAACCTAGGTGAGACCAGAGTGGTCTTGGCAACTCACCGGACCCTTTCTTGGCCCCCCTGTGATTGCCCAGGTACGAGTTGGTCCCAATTCTCCTTTAGCTGCTTGGGTGAGCGTGTGCTCTGCAAACCTAACTCCCCCTCTGTGTATATTCCATGATCTCTAGGCTTCCTGGAGGAGGTGACAACTATGCTGAGACATGAAGAATTATCAGGAATTAGTCAAGTGAAGAAGGATTGGAAGAACAGTCCACACAGAGGGCACAGCATGAGCAACAAGAGGGTGGCAGACAGGATGGGAAAGGTGGGGATGTCCCTGTGTCTGCCATTTCCACAGCACAACAGCAATGTGGGCAGTGGTCGGAGTCAGAATGGAAGGGTCAGTTTGGTAGGCCAGTTTGGTCATGTGGTCCTTAGATGCTAGGCTCTGAAGCTCTGACTTTATCATGTAGTTCTGAAATATGTTTCTTAGAAAACCAGTCCAGGAAAATGCTCCTTAGGAAAAAGTCCTGAGGCTCAATGTGTTTGGGTAATATCTTAGAGATTCCCAATAAACAGTAGCCCATTAGGGACTGAGAAGTTCTATAATGAAGAAAACTACTTAATTTACTGACTTGGTAATAATTTTTAACATTCTAAAAAGCCAGTGTTTAAAAACCTCTTTGGTAAACACTGCTTATGGGCAATCCAGGGTCTTCGAAAGGTTTTAAAGAGGAGAGTGATTCTGTAGGATTTATATTTAATAGCTAAAGATATTTTTGGATTTGAAGGAAATAAGGCTGTATGTAGGAGACTAGTGAGGAGAGGGTTGCAGGAATTCAGAGGAGAGATGCTAAGGATATATAAAACACTGGGAGATACCGAGGAAGTAAATGGTTTCAGAGATATATAGGTGGTAAAATCATCAGAACCTGGAGATCTGTTGGATCTGATAGGTAAGGGAAGAAAGAGTCAAGGATGGCTTCCAGATTAAATCAGATAGATGGTCACGCCACCAAGTAAGAGAGAAAGCACTTTGACATGTTGAATTTGAGAAGCCAGTGGTGTGCCTAGGTGCAGGGATCAGGTGTGCAAATAGATTTAAGTCTGACTCATGGAAGAGGTTCAGCTTAATAAGACAGTCTTTGGAGTTGTCAATATTTAGTTGGTAATTTGAACAATGACACTAAGTAAAAGCCCCCAGGCAAGGGTATGTGTAAAGTTAAAAGAGTCATGATCTGAGAATAGAATGTTAAGGAGTAACATTTAAGGGATGGAAAGAGGAGGAGGAACTCATAGAGAATCTTGGGAAAGAATGAAAGTGGTGTGAGATAAACCAGAAGCTGTCATGCCATGGGAATAGGAGACTCAAGGAAAATCCAGTTATTTGTAGAGTTAAATCTAAGAGACAGGCGTAGTGAAATGAAGCATAGAAGAAGCATGTTGCCATGGTTTCTTGGAAACTCCCTAATACCCTTCCTGAGAGCAGTTATAGAAGGGTGGTGGGGATAAAAGACAGTTTTGGAGAAGTGAGTGGAAGTCAGTGAATGGCATTAACGACAAGTCCTTTGACAGGTTGGGAAGAGAAAAATATGAGAGATTAGATGACAGCTGAAGTGAAAGAGATTTGAGCATGGAGCTAATTAAAAAGACTAAAGATGCAGGGAAAAAAGGGGTACAATTTATGGAGCAAGAAGAACAAAATGGAATTAGAAAGAGAGCTGAAAATGGAAAAGTACAAGGTCTTGACAATGGAGTGGGGGTCCAAGTGAGGAAAGACCATGAATTTTTAGTAAATTTGATCAATGCAGTTGCTTGATTTTTCTCCTGCTCAGCAATCCAACATAGGAACAGAGAAAAAGGTAGGATTTTTCATTGATGGAGTGATGGAGTTTAACCAGGTGAATGCAGTGCAGGGACAGAGGCCCAAGGGGATCAAGGGTATTGGTGAAAGAACGGCGTAGAGGGTCCACTATTGAGTAAAGTCTGTGCAGGGATGCAAAATGGACATGAGGGACCCCAAAGCCTGGGAGAAAATGGAGAGGTCAAGGGGGAATAGTGCTGATGAGGCCAACTTGGAACAAAGGCTTGAGAAGATGGAATGGTTAGATCACAGTGGAGAATACTAGAAGTCGTGACTTCAGAAGGAGGAATGTCCCAGGAATGAGGAAATAAAGGAAGTGGACCTGGGGATGGGTGTTGAAAGGTCAATGAATTGAGGCTAACGTGCTGTTGGGTCTGCTGTAGGGATGATGAGGCTTAAATAGATGATCTCCAAGGCCTCCACTGGGTCTGTGATGGGATGTGTTGGAAAGAGCTAGACCAGCATCTCCAGCATTGGATATATGCATTTACCTGTCAGCTGGATATTCTACCTATATGCCTCATAGTCACCTTGAACTCAACTGGATAAAAGTTGATTTCATTGTGTTGTCCCCCAAGCCTAATTCTCTTCCTGGGCTCCCTCTCCCAGTTGATGGCTCCACCATCTACTCAATAACTCAAGTCAGAAATCTCTCCAATATGAATCTTATCATTTTTATCTCTGAAATATTTTGGATTCTGATAAACTCTCTTCTTATCTCCCCTCACTGTTGCCATTTGACTCTCACAGTCCTTTGTTCTGTGGCAATAACTGCAGTCTACCTGGTTTTCTATCACGGAAAGCTTCCCCCACTCCATTAATTCAGCCTTCAAGGTGCTCCAATAATGATTCCCTTAAACTATCACTCAGAGCTTACCATTCCTTGCTCAATAACAGAAATGCAAACCCTTCATTGATCATTCAAGGCCCTCCAATGCCTGTCTTTAACCTCATTTCCAGGTTCCTTTTCTGTGTCTTCCACCCACACATCCCCAAGTTCCAGCCAAATACATCTGTCTCCTGTCTGTGGCTCTTGAGTGTTCTCTTTTTCTTTCTCCAGGCTGTTACTTCTGCCTAGAATGCCCTCCATCTCCCTCAAAATGCCCTTTCAAATCCCATCCCCTTTCTAGGACCAGCTCAGATGTCACCCCTTCCATTAATCTAATCTCCCTTTGCCTCTCTCCAGATGAAAGTAATATGCTTCTTCTATGAATTTGCAAATGACTTTGGTTAAACTTCTTCCAGTGGCAGCATTTTGTCTGGGCTTCTGGTTGATGCCATGTACAGATGACTATCCGTGTTGCATGATGGAGAGTAAGAGCCGAGTCTTAAGTCTTTTTCCACGCTGTTCCCCCGAGGTCTGAGCATAATAGACACCTTGGAGTCTGTTAGAGCCCAGCGGGGATCTAAGCTCCACCACTTGGAAGCTGTGTGACTTGGGCATGTTTTTGAACTACTCTGAGCTTCAGGGTTTTCAACCCTAAAACAGGGATAATGACACTGACCTCCCAGCATTGCAGTGAGAATTAATGAAGCAGCAAAGGCAAAGCAAGGAGCACCTTCCTGGCACAGTGTAGGTGCTGAATAAACTCCTCCTTCCCCTTCTGAATCATGGTTTTGAGTCTGTGTAAAGAGAAATGGAAGAGAGTGAATCAGATGTTACCCACGACTCTATTTCCAAGAGGACCCATTTACTGGGCAAGAGAAAGACAGGAGGGGGTAGCACCAAAGGGGATTCCTCCCCTCTTCCTCCTTTTTTTACCCTCAAGATTTTCTTTAATGAGCATCTTTTATTTTTTAAGTTAGAAAGCCTTTTTATAAGCAAATGTGTAGGTATATACACATGCACATATAAATGTTTATATGTACACATGTACACTTATATTCATTTTGAGAAAAGCCGTTTTTCACTGAAAAAAACCACTCCAGAAATTTCAGGGGCTTGCTCTTGAGCGTTTCCACCAGAAGCCTGCCAGCTGAGTCTGCCGTGAAATGGTTGTCTCTCTGAACAGTCCCGAAGTTACCCAGATCCCCTGTGGAAATCCCTCTCTCCCCCTGTTCCCACATTCAATTTCCTTTCATTTGTCTCTAGGGCAACTCCTGCAATGATAAGTTTTAATTGTTGTTCTCCACCAGAGTTTGAGAGAGCACAGAGAGCATGTTTAATTGTTTGTTTTTCCTGTTGGGGCGGGTGACGAACGAGATGCATTAAAGTCGTATTTCTTCCCTGGATCTTATTGCTACAGCAGCCCTATTTTCCTGGAAGTGGGGAGATCCATGATGCTGGGGACGCTGAGATGTGCGAGGGCCACCCCAAAGCTGTAGAGGGAGAGGTACTGGGCAGGGGTGGGGTGTAGGTGAAAGAACACTGGCTGTGGAGTCAGCCCCGTGGGGGTTTGGTCCCGACTCTGCTGAGTCCTTGCTTTGTGACTTCAGGCAAATGCCTTGCTCTCTGGCCCTCAGCCTGGTCGCTGGGAACGTGAGAACACAAACACGTATTTCCCAGGGTTCTTGGAGGGTTAAGTGGAGGTCAATAAAGACCCAAGACACACTATCTGTGCATGAAGTAAAGGTTCAATAGATGAAAATTCCCCTTTTGCACCTGTGATTCCTCATCTGCTTGGAGAGTATGCCCTGTCAGAGGACGTTGACATTCAGTGGCATTCAGTTTCTGAGTGAGCAGCTACTAGGTGTGTCTAGATGATAAGGAAATGTCTGCCCCATCCTCGGCACATGACAGTCCAGTGGCACTTGGGAAAGGTTGAGGAGACATTCTACGTTCTCAAGTCCAGAAGAGTCAGTTGGTTGGGCAGAGTAGGGTCCTACACTCTGAAGACTACAGAAAACTCCAGAAAGCAGCAGGAGCCAGCCATGCCCAAGACTTGGCTCCAGACAACATAGCCTCTGTCCCTGAATATCGACATCCTTCTTTTGCAGATGAAGAAACAGAGGGCCAGGAGGGCTTGAGAGTCCCATTCATAGATACAGCTGCTGCCCAACACAGGAGCTCAATAACCATGTCTTGCATAAATTAGTAAACAAATGATGAAGATCATATTGCTCACTGGTCTTCAGAAGGCTTCGGGTCCTCCCCACCTGCCACAATCTTTCCTTCCTCCTTGTTCTCCTCGTTGACCTGGGGAGCTGCCCTCATTACTGCACGCCCTGGCTCAAACGCCTTCAGTGGACTCCCGCAGCACGCAGAAGTCCTGAGCATGGAATCCAGTGCTCTGCAAAGCCTGACTTCAGCTCACCTGTCCAACCTTATCTCTGATTATCGAGTTCCGCGTGGTGGCCTCCTCTCAAGCACCTCAGGCTCTGGATTGCTAAAACCTTTCATCTCTCAATCCCCAGAGTTTCCCGCTTCCATGTCTCTGTTTACCTTAGTCTTTTTCCTTCCCTTCATTTGGGAAGCTCCTCCTCAGCATCTCCTACGGGCAAAGTTCTTATTAAATGTGACCTCTTTGGAAGGAATCATGTCCTGTGCTCCCAAAGCACTGCCTGTCCCTCCCAAGTTGCCCTTTCTCAGCTGGCTGTGGAGTGGGGCCATTTAGTTTCGTTACCCACTTGAGGGAGCTCCTCGGGGTTGGGAAAATGAGACTGATTTGCCTCGGTGACCCCAAGTTCCAGCCCAGGGTTTGGCTGGAGGAGGTTCTCAGCACGCTCTTGGTGAATGAATGAATCAGCAAATGAGCATTGTTCCTGTTCGCCTGCCAGGAGCTTGGAGCAAACAGGGAATGAGGGGTGCGGTTGACTGGGGGAATCGAGAGCTTGTGGGATGCCAAGAGGAGTGGGCTACGAGGGCTGGGAAGGAGGCTGGCCTCAGACGGGAGCTTTGGTGAGAATCCTGACCAGTTTGGGGGCTGCGAATATCATGAGTGCCATGGTGGAGATGGTGGGTAGACACTACAGTGCCTGTTAACATGGAACAAATGCCTACGATGTTCCCAAATTCGTGTTGGGTCCATCTCACGCCTTCCTTCATTTGTTCCTCAGAGTAACCCTGCAAAGCAGGTTCCATTATCACCCTCAGCTATTATTATTTTTATCTGGCAGACAAAGAATTCAAGACTAAAAAGGGTGAAATAATTCACCCACAGACACCCAGCTAGTGAGTGGTGGAGCTGGAAGTCAAACCAGTTCTGTCTGGCATCAGAGCCCGGTTCTTAGCCACCTCACTGCATTCATGTGACATCCAACTAAGTGGTGCCTTCACCTGCCACAAAGTCTTGCTCAGGGCTAGTTCTGGAGCCAACATTATAAAGTGGACAATGATCTATGAGGTGCAAAGTGAACAGATGTCATGTAAGTAGCTTGGCTCTCTACATGTGTGTGTGCACAGTATATGTTTAACAAAGACCCTGTTAATGGTGGTTTTAGACATGGCTCATTTGTACAGAGGCTATCACAGTTTACCAAGCTCTTTCCCATCCATTATTTCATTTGATACTCACACCTGCCCCGTGATGCTGGTTTCATTATTTTTCATGTGTTACATATAGGGCCCAGAAATATCAAGTGGCAGGTCTGTGGTCAAACTCTAGTTGTGTGAGAGGACCAAGGATTTAATGCCTATCCATTGGCTTGTCTTACAAGTGCTGGGGTATTTGAGTGTAGTTCTTTGTCCATAAGGGATAGATGCAACATCAAACTGTCATAGAGGTAGGCTGGAGGACATGGCTTATAATCCTGAGGTATATGGGCTAAAATCAAACCCTAGAATTGGACTGACTTAACTACCAGTCCCAGCAGCTGGAGTGGGACAGGACACTGTGTCCATATGGGGAGGGGTCTTCCCAAGTTAGCTTCAGCATATGGAGGAGTAGAGAACTCATACGCAAGATGAAAAGAGGAACTAAACAGCACCTGCCTCGTTTGTTGGTAAGTCACTTCAGCCCCCAGAGAGATTTAGTAAACAGGGCAGAGAAAGGCTTCTAACAAAATTCCCTCCATATGGAAGGAAATAGAGGACACTGGAAGCTACATTAATCATGCTCCTTCCTTAACAGCGGAAATATCAAGAGCTAGAAACAAGTGTTCCCACATAACAGTAAGAACCACTAGGAGTGCCGGACCCACTGCCAATGCTAGATTGTTACAAAGGAAAGTGGATCTTGTCTGACTTTAAAGTCACACATCCCTGGGAACTTCCAATTAGAAGGCAGCTGGCAAAGGGGGCATACTTTCCCTTCAGCCCCATTGAAAACCACCTCCTTTAAAATTCCTCTTTGAGCATCTATACAAGGAGGGCTACGGCAGAGGAGAGTCAGGTAGAATTTTCTGTTTGATTAAATGTGTTAACAAGTTAAGACAAAGGCTTTCCTGTAATCAGCAGGAAGCTGTTATAGAAGAATGGCTTTTAAATTTGAAATACAAAGCTATAGAATATGAGAAAATTCTTAGGGAGGGTTATTTGATGTGAAGCTTGCCTGAAGTTTCAGAGCTCTTTTTCAGCCAGCGTGTCCTGAAGATAAGATTTAAAATATTGTAGAAAGAAACATTCTATATTGATGAGGTTGTCAATGGAAAAAAAGCCAAACTCTGTAAAAGAATTTTAAAGAGGTTTATTCTGAGTCAAATTTGAGGACCATGACCCGGAGCCACACCCAAGAAGCCTTGAGCAAGTGGACTCACTGTGGTTGGGTTACAGTCTGGTTTTATACATTTCAGGGAGACAGGGGTTACAGGTCAAATCGTAAATCCATACGTGGGAGGCATACATTGGTTTGGCCCGAAAAGGTGGGCCATCTCGAGAGCGGGGAGTTTACAGGTTATAGATGGGTTTAATGACTCTTTAACTTATAATTGGTTAAAGACAAGAAGCTTTGTCTAAAGGCGTGGAATGTTTTAAGATAAGGAGTTGTTCATCAGAGACAAACCACCAGACATATATTTGTCGTGTAAATTGAGGACCTGCAGGTTTGTCTTGCTCACCCTTAGGCCTGTGGATGGGTTACAAAGCGTGTCTCCAAGAAGGGAGGTGGGCATGATGAGGCATGTCTGACCGCCCTCCTCCTCATGGAAGGCAATTTAGTTTCAGGACATCCCCTTGGCCAAGAGGGAGTCCATTCAGTCAGCCAATGTCTGGGGGGGCGCTTAAGATTTTATTTTAGTTCACAAGTCACAGAGAAGAATCTGAACAGGACTTGCTAAGTCCCCCCAGTTTATTGCCATTTGATCATCCCCTCTTTGTCCAATAATATTTCTACACAACTATCCAGGCTTCATCAAACATGGCACAAAAGTGTCAAAGAGCTGACCTGTTTCTTCAGGCCTCATTTTCCTTTGAAGGCTCCCACGTCACATAAACCTGTATCAAATCCATCTGGGTGCTTTTCTTGTTAATCGGTCTTTTATAACAGGGGCCTCAGCCAGGAACCTAGCAATGGGTGAAGAAGAGATCTTTTTCCCCCTCCCACAGTTCCTAGGAATACACTGGGTTACACTGAACTAACAATTATTGTTTGAAAGATACCAGAGTGTCCCTAGGTGTTTATGCCTTTTTTAAAAACAATCAGCTTTATTGAAGTATAATTCGAATACAATGAAATTTACCAGTTTTAACATTTGTAAGTTTTGACAAATGTATACAGTCACATAATCACTAATAATAATTATTGGTTAGAAAAAACATTAAGCTCTTCATGTAGCTGTTTATGCCTTTTATAAAGCTTCAAGGAATCGTTCAATGTTCTCTAGGACTCACTCTATTTACCTAATTCTGCATAAAATGATACTTTTGTTGAGGAAAGGAGTGATTGAAAATTTTCCTTGCAATCAGCATGCACTTTTAAATTGAAGTCACGTGGTCGGGCAGTCCAGCCTGCTGCAAAGGAAAGTTCCACGAGGGGGAGAAAAAACATTCGCCTGGTGGCCCAGATCATAAACCTAGATTCATGAGGTAGCTGGAAATCCTGGCGCAGAGGTCCCTGGTGAGCAGCTCGGAGCTGCTTCCCGCAGTCCAGCAGCACCCGGCAGGGTGCTCACACTGGTCTCACTCATGTTTACATAACACTCTACAGTTAGAAAGTGCTTCCGCAACCTTTCTGCACTTTGGAAAGTGCTATCGCATCCATTAACGTATTTAATCTCTTCCTGCTTGCCTGGAGCTAAACAGGCCCTCAGACGAATTTACTCAAGAGTTGGATCATAAAAACAGCCAGGCCTGTGCGCCAGCATCTCCCTTGCCAAGCGCGGGGCTCTCTTCACGGCGAGGTGGACGGCGCCGCAGCCATCGGGCTGGGAATGATGGTGGCTACCCATCACTGCTTGGGTTCCACCCGCACCAAACCCTGGGTGCCAGAGGCTGATGCGCTAGGGGGCTGGTCCTACAGTGATTTGGGACTCTGGGCTCTGAAGCCAAGTCCCTGCTGCCCTGGCTGGGATTTGGGAAAGGATGAAAGAGTGATTCTGGAGAAAGATCCAGAGCAAGTTTCAAGAAAAACATCCTTGCATTCTTTTTCTGAAGCCTACTTGTGGGCGTGAGGGAGAGCTGTGAGGTAAGCAAAGTGTGGAAATCAGTCCCCTCCTCACCTTCAGGGTTATACTCCGCGGGACCGGAACATGCACAGAGATGGGGTGGAGGATGCAAATCCCCATGGCAACTCCCATGTGAAACCAGGTCACCCTGTTAGGTCAAGGTCACCTGGGAAATGATTTAGGACTCAGAGAACCTGGATCCTAGTGCCAACTGTGGCATCAAGTTGCTGTTTGCCCTTGAACAAACCTCTTGCCTTCTCTGATCTTCAATTGTATCATTTATAAAAGAAGGAAAATTGATGATCTTATCTCTGAGTGTCTTCTAGAACTGAAATTCTAGGAGTTCATGGAAAGGGAGCTGAGGGGAGGTGATATGGGGAAGTAGCCACAGGTGGTTTGAATGGCGAGGTGGCTGAAGAAGAGGGAGGCTTCCCTGCATGCTCTGTGCAAACAGGAATCTCAGCAAAGCAATACCACCATCCGCTTCCCACCTCTCCGTGACGGGTTCGGTGCTTGTGCTCTCGCTCAGCGCTTTCTCTTTCTATTCTTTGTCCTCTAGGAACCTCTTGGATCCTTCAAATTTAGAACCCCGAGGGAGTGCCCAGTTTGTAATGAATACGACATGTCAGTATACGTGGCAAAGGCTTTGGAACAGGCAGATGTTGGTGCAGACACTGGCTCCATTCCTCACTGCCTCTTCCTTCTCATCCATGCCTGCAAGGAGGGATGAGGCTGCCTCGGTCGCAGAGCTGTTGGGGAGGTGAGACGAGATGGCGCAGGTAAACCACCTCACAGACAGAAGCCCCTTACTGCATGACAGCTAGAAGCCAATCATAATGACTTTCAAGTAGTCAGAGGATCAGAGACACTGATGTAGCATCCTCCATTCTTCCCCTAGCCTATTCCACAAGGCTGCCAAGGCAACACCAGAAAGGTGGCCTGACCAGGCACCCTGCAAGCCCCTCTGCCCCACCTCCCTGCAGAGGAGAACAGGCTCAGAGTGAGAAGCCCCCAGGCTTACCAGCGGAGGGACCGCCAGCCCCTGAGCCGGTATTTCTTGTGTTTGGTCATTTCCTCACTCACTCCGCAGGCATTTGCTGGGCACTGGCTGTGCGCTGGGGGGCACTTTGTCCCCTCCAAGGTTAGATAAAGAGGGTCTGTAGGCCCAGCTCTACCAGTCTCTGAGGTTCTGAGATGATGTCTGGGAAGCACTTGGTGGGATTTAAGGAGCATTTTGAGCATTGGTTATTATTACTAGTAGTAAAGTCATCGCTATGGCGACACACAATACAGGGTATATCAAACAGTGGATGAGGCAAGAAAGGCCAGGGGACTCCCTGTGGGAGGGGCTTATTAAAGAAGCCAGCTCCATGCGCCAGCAAGACTCAAGGCTGGGGAGGTGTCAGGCAGTTGGTCCGTGGCTCTGGGAGGGCAGGACCAGGCCTGTTGACAAGGCTTATCCCTCCTCCCCAGTGCCCAACTCTGTGCCAGGCTCAAGGGGGGGTCCAGAAAGGACGGAAGGGAGGGGTGGGTGTGCCAGCGATTTCAGCGGCGGGGGACACAAAGGGTGTAGGTGCAGGCAGGGACATTCCATGCATGTCTGGGGGACAGTGGAGCCCCGGGTGGCCTGGAGGAGGCTGAATGTCCTGAAGTTCCTAAGGGATCTTTTCATTTTAAGAGGCAGAATCTTCCACATCCAGTCGCGGCAGGGGCAGTAAGGTGCCCTTTCACCTCACCGCAAGGGCTGGCACCCAACAATTTGGTAGAAGGTGCTGTTTGAAATGGTTGCAATGCATATCTCTCGTTGATTCTGCAGGTCTGTGTTATCCCGTGGAATCTCAGTCAGTAACACATCAGAGGTAATGAAATTGCCCCTGGAACACTTCTGAGAAAAAAAAATAATAATGTCATATTTATAATCATTTTCTAAGTTTCAAGCGTTGTGCTAAGAAAGCTTTTTACATGTATTAGTCTATGATCACACCATTTTACAGATGAGGAAACTGGCATGAAGAGATGATGTGAGTTTCCCCAAATCCCGCTGCTGGTGAACAGCAGAGGTAGAATGTGAACCCCGGCAATCTGCTTCCAGAGGCCGCAATTTTAACCACGGCAATGTGTCACCTTTGACAAATATGCGTGGTCCCACTTGGGCTTAGAGACTAGCGGTGGAGAGAGATTCAAAATCAACTGAAATAAAATCAGTGCTGGTTTTAAAGAAAGTGTTGAGAAAAGAAATGATACAAGAGACTCGTTTTGGGTAGGATGGTCAGAGGAGGACCCTCCGAAGAGGAAACGCCTGAGTGGGACCTGAAGATGGAGAAGGGGCCATGACGGGGTGTCGGGGGTAGAGAACGGCCCAAGGGGGGAAGCCTGGCGTGCAAGCGGCACCGGCCGGAGTCTGTTGGAACGTGGTGAGCGAGGAAGGGCAGGAAGAGGAGGTGGGAGAGGTGGGCGCCCAGGGATCCGAGCTGACGCAGCCTCTCATTCCCAGGCAGCAGCTGGTTAGAAGCAAAGATCTAGGAGAGAGAAAGACCCCGAGAGCTAGCCCAGTAGGAGGCAGTAACGGGTCAGGCTGATGTCGGTGGGAAAACACCGACTGATCGTAAAGACACAGAAACACACAAAACATAAGCAGCCTCTTGCAGCAACGGCCGATTCTAGGGCCGGATGAAGGAGTATACACATGAGTGGGAGCATCTTAGCGTCCCGTAGTGTCAGAAAGTGAGGAAGTGCTCAGCAGAAACCCACATCGATGGGGGTACGTCAGAGGGAAGCAGGAGCCAACGGAAAGAACTCTCAGTGGCCAAAGCTAGAACCATTTGAGCAACACCATAAATAAAGTCGTATTTGGATTATAACCCAAATTATAAATAGCCATGAGTCCATACTGATATAAACACATGATTAAATAAACAAGTGGGATAGAATAGACAAATCTCACATGCAGAAGAATTCCAAATGATTTATACAGATACTCTGCCCTCAAGAAGGGAGAACGTAACTCCCCGCTCCTTCAGTGTGGGCTGCACAAAATGACTTCCTTCCAAAGAGGACAGTATGGAACGAACCGAGTAACTTCACCCTTGAGAAACCCAGCAAGCACTCCCTCTGTCCGGTGACCAAGGGTAGCGTCAACTGTGGCAAGTCGTGATGACAGCATGTGCCCTGCCTTGGTATGAGGTGAGGATGGCTGTGGTCTTCATCCCAAAACCTGTAACCCCAGCCCGATCATGTGAAAAACGCCAGACACGTCCCAACTGAGGGACATTCTATAAAAATGCCTGAGCTGTCATCCTCAAAACTGTCAAGGTCATCAAAAACAAGGAAAGTTTGAGAAACCATCACAGCTGGGAGGAGCCTAAGGGGACATGACAATTAAATGTCATATGGTGTCCTGGGTGGGATCTTGAGACTGTAAAAGAGCATCAGGTTAAAAACAAAGGAAATCTGAACAAAGTATGGACTTTAATAAATGATATTATCACCGTTGGTTCATTAACTGTGACAAACGTACCATACTGGTGTCAGATGCTAATGGGGGAACTGAGCATGGGGCCTACGGGAACTCCTTGCACTATCTTCACATTTTTTCCTTTAAATTTAAAGCTATTTTAAAATAAAAAGAGTGGGTTCATTCAATAGAGGAACAAATAGGTCTGCACACTTTCTAAGAATCTATAGGTCTCCTATAGATTATATTATATATATAAACTATATATAATATATATTTATATTATGGATAAAATAATAGATATTCATTATGAAGTTTATAATTTTGAAAAGGTGACATTACGATTTTATCTGTTTAATTTCAGGGGGCAGGGCTGACTGTCATACATTTAGAATGATGCTGAAGACATCTTTAGCTCTCACAGTGGTTCAAAAGTCATTGGCACTTAGAGATAATGTTGCTGTCTCAGTCTGTTCCTGCAGCTATAACAAAATACCTTAGACTAGGTATTTATAAAGGACAAAAATTTATTTCTCACAGTTCTGGAGGCCGGGAAATTCCCGATCAAGACACCTGTAGGTTTGGTGGCTGGCAAGGGCTGCTCTGGACGGCGGCTCTCACTTCATGTTCACGTGGCAAAAAGGGTGAAAAGGGGGCTAGTGAGTTCCCTCTAACTGGTACAGGAGGTTCCCCCTATAAGGGCACCAATCCCATTGATAATGGTGGAGCCCTCATGGCCTGATCACGTCCTAAAGGCCCCATCTCTTAACACTACTGCATTAAGGGTTCTGTTCAACATGAATCTTGGAGGGACACAAACGTTCAGACCACAGCATCTGGCTACAGCACTGAAAGCCCAGGCTTGGCCCTCAGACAGAAGTGGGTTTAAATCTCATCCACTAGCTGTGAGGCTTTGGGCAAATACACTCAGCCTCTCAGCGCTTTGATTTCTCCATCAGCAAAGTGGGAATAAAGTACCTGCTTTGTATTCAACACTTTCATGAGGATTAAATGAGATAAAATACATAAAGTGCTTTGCAAAACCTGTAGAGCACCGGGCCCCTGGTATGCACTTCACAAATGACAACTCCCAAGCAAGCCGTGTTCAAGACACACCCCACCCCCTTGGATATGATGGGTGTTGTCTGGGCTTCTTAAACCTGTGAGCAGCACACACGTCCCCTGCGGATCTTGGTAAAATGCAGGGTCTGATTCAGCACACTGGGGGCTGGGGGGACACTCTGCACCCCTCACACATTCCCAGCTGATGCCGATGCTGTGGGACCGGCCCGTGATGCGGGATGAGGATATCAGCCGTGGAGCTGGCCCCGACCTGAACCACTTGGTGTCCTCGGGCAAGCGACCCTCCCTCGCTGAGGCTCGCCCTCCCATCTGTACAACAAAACAAAGCGAAGAAATGAAAAATGAAAACGGGAACAATTCCTTTCGCAAGAGCAACGGATTCGATTCTCAGCGCAACACCACGTGTCGTCCCGGTGCAGGCGAGCTCCACCGCTGCACGCCCAGCATGGGGGCCTGCACGTGCTGCCCGTGCCTGCCCCGCTGCCCCCGCCTCCCGCTAACTCCCCAAGGGCTTAAGGTTCCTAAGGATCATAGCGCAGACCTCTGAAAGACTCAAGGGAAAACGCAAAACAAACATAAAACCCCCTCTAATTTTACGGATAAAACTAAATGGAACAGGCTGGGCGCGGTGGCTCACGCCTGTAATCCTAGCACTCTGGGAGGCCGAGGCGGGCGGATTGTTTGAGCTCAGGAGTTCGAAACCAGCCTGAGCAAGAGCGAGACCCTGTCTCTACTAAAAAATAGAAAGAAATTAATCGGACAACTAAAAATATATAGAAAAAACTAGCCGAGCATGGTGGCACGTGCCTGTAGTCCCAGCTACTCGGGAGGCTGAGGCAGAAGGATCACTTGAGCCCAGGAGTTTGAGGTTGCTGTGAGCTAGGCTGATGCCACGGCACTCTAGCACAGGCAACACAGTGAGACTCTGTTTCCAAAAAAAAAAAAAGAAAAACAACTAAATGGAACAAATTGCATTATTTCTACCTGGATTTCTTTCCTTGTGCCTCATTTTGACGCGAAGAAAATAAATTGTCGTCTACCTCTGCAAACCAGCTGCTTCCCATCAGAGTGAATGGATCATGATTTAATGAAGACAGCCATCTGTTACGGGGTAAAAGTCCTAATTAAGCAATATATGAATCAGAACAAAATTAGCCATCAAGTCGTTAGAGTTCTGTAAGTGCTGAAAGGGATGTGGAGTCATTACCGCGTGGGACGGTCCTCCTCTAAGCGTGACACTGCGCGGAGACACGCATCCCTCACCGGGAATGCGGCCGCCTGAGCAAGAGCCGTCAGATTCTGGGGCACTGGCTGAAATAAACAGCCCACTTCCAGAGAAGCCCTGGTTCCTGAGTGATGGACGCCCCTCATGTCTGTCTGACACTTCCGTGAACCCTCTGCCACTCAGCCCTATGGGTACCTGATGGCCAGAGTCACAGGCTCAGTGAGTCTCGTAAGGGACCACAGCCAGAAAGGAGCCACGGCCAGCCCCGAATCCGGATCATTGGTCTATAGACCCTCCACAGAGGCTGCCTCCTCCCTAGGCAAATACCTCATGGTGTCTGTGTTACCCACATGAATGAGAGAGAGGCTCTTGGCTCTGCAAGGTCAGACACCTCTCTGCCTCTTTCAGATGCTGGAGGGAGGACTCTAATACCCTTCAAAGCTGCCGGAAGTTCTCCATGCAACATTCTCGTTGGACAGAGGACCACCTGGCTGAGAAACCATGTCCACCTTTCACTGCTTTATCAGCAGAGCTTGTGGCTCTGTGTCTTGCACATAGGAGGTGCTCAATCATTGTTGAATGGGTGAAAGAAACACACGTGACTTTGACAAGTCCCCGTGCCTCTCTAGAGAAAAACATGGAGTTGCTCCCTCTTGACTATAACATAAAACCCTCAAAATATGTTTATCAAAAGCCTTGCAATAAAGACAAGTTGTACCACCAGACAATGCCCTCTCCATACACACGGGCAAAGGAGCAGAAAGCTTTTTGCTCCATCCCCTGCCAGCCCTGGGATTGTCCTATTGTAGCAGCTTTGCTAGGTGTGGATGGCAGCTCAGCTTCATGTCAGTTCACGTTTTCTCCGTTACTGCAGAGGATGGGAGGTGCATCTTCCCATAGGTTTCCCTACTAACTGTGCTTTTCTTAATTTTGGAAATTGTGTCTTTTAGCCATTTAGCCACAGAAAACTCCATGTTTTTCTCATTAAGGTGTATGACTTTTTATATAATAAAGATGTTAACTCTTTGCCACCAATATTTTTCCTGCTAGTTTTCTCCCCACCCCAACCCACCCCCCTGTGTAGAGACTTTAAAATCTGCTGATGTCCCTTCTGCCCATTGTTTTCCCTCGGGCTTTTTCCTATAGCTGCTGTGCTCAGCAAGTCCCTTCTCCCTCCACGTGTGTGATAGATACTCCTTTCTAGTTTTTCTGGGATCATACTGGTTCTCTCGCACTTACGTTGCCTCTATTCCATCTGGAATGTGTTCTGATGTACGGAGGGAGACACTTTTCTCTTGGCCCTGATTTCTTTATCCTCCATGTGACCGCAGAGACCTGCACAAGTGCAGGTTAAGGCTGGACACAGCTAGACATCACGATGGGCCTGAGCGGTCCTGAGGTTTGGTTCCAGGATGTTGAGCATCTAACATCATCAGATGGCTCCAGGATCTCAGCACCAGTGGAAGAAGAAACAAGACAAGGAGTTAACTATGTTACCATTAGGGACCAAACTTCTACTTACTCGTGGAAATTCAGACCCAGGGCCATTTCCCCTGGAAAGCCTTTCCTGTACCCAGCCCCAGCCGGGGTGTGACACCCCTCCTCTGGGCCTCACCACATCCTGTCTTACCTGCTGCATGCATAACTACATGGGATGGACGTTGAGTCTTGACTTGACTGGTTCTGCCTCATCCCCCTTGGGGGAAGGAATTTGACAACTCCTTGATTTGCTGTTGTGTCTCCAGCCCCTAGCACAGTCCCTGGTCATAGCAGGCATGGAAATCCACGTTTAATCTGTGTACAAACTCATGAATAGATGGCATCTGTAAAGTTCCACTGGACACCTGTCACGTGTGGTGAGCATCCTCTGACACTGTCTCATGAATACTCACACCAGCTATGAGAACAATGATGACTGTCACTTTGCCCGCCAGGAAACCGAGGCCAGGAGATGTGAGGAACTTGGCTGCGGTTCCTTGGGGCTGCGGTTATGATGACATCCCTGTACATCCCTACCTGGTCTGGAGCCTTCTTGTTCAGATGAGGACATTGAGGCCCAGGGAGAGGCCAAGGGACCATGCTCTTGGGCAGACCCAGGCTGCACACGGAACTGGGATGCTTCAGGGATCCCAAGACCTTCATCTGTCTCCAGCTGGGCTTCTGGTGGGCCAGGCCCAGAGTCTTCCTTGTGACTGGTTCCCAGAAAATAATGATTGATCTGGTTTGAACCATGATACCAGCACCAGTAGACATGTCTATGGAACTTTCCACTCTTCCAAAACATTTCTGCTTTTATGGTCTTGGCTCCATTAGTTCTGTCATCCTTGAACATAGATGAATTCCAAGGCTATCAACAAAGTACCCCACAGTACTGTTTAAATCACTGTGCTTCTCATCTGTGTATACAAAAGGAGAGGAATTACTAACTTTGGAAAGTCTGTGTCCTTTGTTGTGATGGTTAATTTTTTGTGTCAACTTGGTTGGGCCATAGGGTGCCCAGACATTTGGCTAAACATTATCCTGGGTGTGTCTGGGGGTGGGGGTGTCTCTGGAAGAGATTAGCATTTGAATCAGTAGACTGAGTAAGGCAGATTGCCCTCCCTGATGTAGGTGGGTTTCACCCAATCAATTGATGACTCTGAAAGAACAAAACTTCTGAGTAAGAAGAAACTCCTCCCACCTGAGTGCTTGGGCTGGGACACTGATCTTTTCCAGCCTCTGACTTGAACTGAAATATCAGCTCTCCTTGGGCCTTGAGCCAGCCTGTCTTTGGACTGGAACTACACCATCGGCTCTCTTGGTTCTCTAGCTTGCCGACTGCAGATCTTGGACCTCTCATCCGCCATAGCATGTAAATGAATTACTTATAATATATACATCCTGTTGGTTCTGTTCTCCAGTGAACCCTGACAAATGCATCTGTCTAAGTAGGTGGCATCCTCCAGTAGGGAACCTGTGCTTCCCAAGTGACAATGAACTCCCTGGGCTCAGTGCTTGCTGTTTACAAAGGCTTCCACGGACACCCAAAAACCTTAGGAAGGAGGAATTGGTATTCTCCCATTTCCAGATAGGGAAACTGAGACCAGAAAAGCTAAATTATTTGCCCCTGGCTGCACGAGTTTTCTAGCTGCAGTTCCAGCATTCTTTTCAGTGCTCCCTTCCGCAGTGTGAGCTGGACTGGTTGGTCTTCCTCAGGTGCAGCAGAGGCTCTGGGGAACAGAGCCACATGAGGCTCCTGAGTAGAAGGCAGTCCCAAGACCTGGGACTTAGAAACGTAGTTTTGTGCTTTACCCAGCAGATCCAGTTCAGCAGGGTAGAAAGTTAGGAGGCTGTGACAGAAGGATGTGGACTGGCGTCAGGAGTTCCAGGGTTCTGGGTGCTGGCATGGCTCAGGATGCAGCCGAGCTGGAGAAGAGTGAAGATCATTCAGGGTGGTGGCCACGCAGGGGATTGCAGCAGGAAGGGCGGAAGAAACAGGAATGGCAGGGATGGTAGTAAACCAGAGTGCACGCGTGCTTACGGACACCCACGTTCTGTTGTGGCCCGAAAGTTTGCATCCCCCCAAAATTCACAGGTTGAAGCCCCAGCTCCCAGCGTGTCTGTATTTGGAAACGCAGCCTCTAAGCAAGTAGTTAAGGTTAAATGAGGTCAAGGGGTGCAGCCCTGATCTAATAGGATTAGTGTCTTTGTAAGAATAGACACATGAGAGCTCATTCTCTCCCTCTCTCTCCCTCTCTCTGCTTCTGTTTCTCTCTTTCTCTCTTTCCCTCTCTCTCCCTCTCTCCCTCTCTCTCCCTCTCTCTCTCTCTCTTTTTCTCTTTCTCCCCGCCCTTCCCCTGCATACGCACAGATAAAAGGCCACATAAGGACACAATGAAAAGATGACAATCTGCAAGCCAGGAAAGGACCCAGCTGACACCTGGTCTCAGACCTCTAGTCCCTAGAACTGTGAGAAAGTAAATTTCTGTTGTTTAAGCCTCTCCGTCTATGATATTTTGTTATGGCAACCCGAGCTGACTAATACACATTCCTACTTACAAACAAACAAACAAACAGTGTACAGGCTGATTCAGCCTATGGTCCACTAGTTTGCAATCTATAATTGTCGAAGTCGTGAGGGTGTAGAGTTCAGGTGCCAGAGTTCTCCATGAATAAAGGGGATGTCCAGGGGTTTGGGACATGACAGCAGGAAAGAACAGCAACAGGACCATCTGGCCTGAGGATGTGATCGTTAAAGAAAGGGCTTTGTATGTGAAGTTGGAGAAATAATGATCTAGGAGGGGCAGGGCAGATTGGGGAAAATTTCAACCTATCTCTGACCTGGAGGAGGGGCCTGTCAGGAAGTGCCACCCTCCAGGGACTGCCAAGCCTTGGTAGGTGTGGTGGAGAGAGCTGGGCAAGAGGTCCAGGGTGGATGGGCATTCCTGCTCTACAGCTGGGGCTCAGCATGCACAGGGAGGAAGGTGGGGTACAGGGGAGCAGAGGAAGTTTTGGTCAGGGACAACATGAGGTGAAAAACTGGGGGCCTGGAGGGGTTTCTATTGGGAATGGTGGCCAGGCACGAAGGACCGACCTAAACCCAAGGTGGGTAGCAGAATCCTGCACCCAGTCCCTCCAAAGCACCAGGAAGCGGCAGCTTATCTCATCGAAAACTGCAGTCAGAGCTGAAGCCACTTCAGGGACTGGGCCCAGATCGAATAGGAAGGGGCAGAGTGATTGAACCGGGTGACAACACAGGCATCAGAGCCCAGATCTGCAGCACTGATTGGACTCAGAAAGGCCCACAGCGGTGACAGGTCAGGGGCCTGGAGAAAGCAGCTCGATTCTAAGGTGCCACCTGGTCTGGGAGAAAGAAGGCAGGTCTGGGTGGGGGAGGGCCGGCCAGGCAGAGCCCTGATGAGCCACAGCCTGAGTCAACGAGCTCTAGAAAAGAGCTCTGGTTTCATTATTGTTGACCATGATCTCCGTTTTTATATTTTAATCATGAACTATGGAACCCTTAAAGCACACACAAAAAAGCAAAGACAATTTAGTAGCATATTCACTTTGAAGAAAAATGTTGCAGATACTGTAAAACCTTTGCCTACCTCTCCCCAGACGTGGTCTCTATATCTAAGTTGGCATAGAGTCTTCCTGCCTGTATTTTCTCACTTTCATGATTTAAGGATAAATACTTAAACAATTTATAGTACTATCTTGTATGGTTTTCAAATGCACATACCTAGTACCAAATTGCATATATCCTTTTGAAAGTTTTTAAAATCAACACACACACACACACACACACACACGCACAACCACTCCCGGGCCCAGGAGGTTTACAGGTGAATATTTACAATACTGCAAGGACTTGGGAGTCCCTGGTTAATACCAGTCCTACCAGCCTCAGTCTCATCAATATGCCACCAAGACCTGGACAGCGTCCTCCCCTAAACCATCTCCTTTGACATTAGAGGATTCTCTAATTACTGAAAAAGCAACACGCAAGACCTGTTCCAACACGATTGCATTAGGTTACCATAATTCCTGACTCGGGGAACTGACTATGCTGTTTCCTCTCCCAGGAGCACCCTTCCTGCTGTCTCTATCCGGTGAACTCGCACGTTAAGGTCATGTCCTCTTGTCATGCACCTCCACCCTCGCCTCATGAGCAGCACGGAGCCCTCCTGAGCGTGGGCTGCCTGGGAAGAGAAACAGAGAACATTCCCTCCTGAGTTCTCTCCTGGCATTCCCAGGGGAAGGCAAGTTCCAGAAAGGCCGTGGCAGAGCAGTCCTCCAGAGATGGCAAAGACACGCCCCCCCCTGGGGAACAAGGGCTGAACCCAGGGAGATGTCTGACTCTGACTTCTGCCTCCGGAGCTTTGTCAGAGCCAAGTCGCCGCAGCAGGACACCCGTCCAGCACGGTGAGCGACATTTTCCCTGCCTGGTTCCCTCCTGCAGGCTCTTCTTAACTGGAGCTGAAGACAGACCCAGACAGCGCTTCTTGACACCACGTCAGACTCACTGAAGACATGGGTGACAGGCAGGCCCAGTTAGATGGTGGTATTTTTAGACCCCAGCTTGCTGGAGACCTTTTCCCTCCACCCCCGCCCCGGTTGTGGTGTATTTCTGATAACCTCTGTTCACTCTGAAGGACTAAAGTATCCGTAACTGCATCTGTAGGAAAACAGGACTTTGAGTCCGGAGGAAGCTTACAGGCCCCCCTCTTCCGCCCTCAGACCATTCCGGTGAGAAAACTAAGCTCAGAGGGGTCTCCTGACTCCAGCCTGGTGCCCCCTCCCCTGACTTTCTTCATGACCAACAGGGTGACCTTTGAAAATACAAATCTGACCTTGTCACACTCCTGCTTAAAATCCTCCAAAAGCTGCCTCTTGCCATCGGGATGAAGCGGGGCCTGCTCTCTGGGCATACAAGGCCCTTCGCCGTCCGGCCCTGCGTGCGCACCTGTCACTATAACCACACTCAGGGCACTTCTCCAAGCAGGACACGTCCCTCCAAGCGCCTGTGCTTGCTCTCGCTGGTCCTGCCAGGAACCCCATCACCACCCCTGCCGGCCCATTCACCCTCTCAGATGAAGCGTGAAGGCCACCTCTTCCTGAAGTGTCTCCCGAGGGACCCCATCCCCTGCAATGAATTAAGTGCCCCTTCTCCGTGCTCCTGTGTCATCCTACACAGTCTGTATGATGGCGCTGGCATTTGAAACGTCTGTTCATGCCTATCTTCCCCTCTAAACTCTGAGCTCTACAGGCAAGGACTTGATTTTTCAACTCTAATATTCCCTGTGCTTTGGGCATAGTTCACACTCAGAAAAGTTCGTGCAGTGATTGGAGTGAATGAGTGAATGAGTGAGTGAATGAATGAGTAAAGCCCCTTAGCCAGGGTTTTATACAAGTACGCACAGAACCAGGATTTCCAGGGCGTGTGAGTCCCGCCACATTTAATGCCTGATTGAAAAATGTGACCTTTAACCCATAACGAGCCTACGCCATAGATGCAGGTCTGCGCTGCAGGTAGATGCGCATACACCGTAGATATCACAGGTCTCTGCCAATGGAGTGATGCCATCCATGTCCTTACTGGGATTGCACCTACACCTTCAAAATGCAGAGATGGCTTTTTAGTCCTCACAGGGCTGTCTAACTGTCTCAGCCACACTGGAAACTCAGCTGTGGAGGGTGGGCAGCTTCCACTGAAACCATTAACTAGGTCATTACCTAGAGCCACATGCTTGATAGCATAAGCCACTCGTAAAGCCTTACAAGACGGAAAGCTCATTATCTTTTAGAGCCTCAGAGGGGAGCACCCTCTGTTGGTCATGACTGGAATTGCATTGGGCCAGGGTTTGCTCCCTCCTGTGGTCTGGGACACAGCAGTTCTCCGTTCAATCCTCCACTCACCTGCTCATCCGTTTTCTCATTCATCCGTCTTGTAGACATCCACAGAGTGAGGTCCATATTCCAAGCACTGTGCCAAGGGTAGGGGTAAAGGGTGAAGGAGAAAGTCACGGCCCTCCACTAATGGTGTTGACAATCTGGTAGAGAAAGCAAACAATTCACCAATCTATTACAGGGGTGGTGGTGTGGGGGGGGTGAGTCCTCCTCAAAGTGGAAGTTCAGGCATTAAGAGAGCAGGTGGTCTGGACGCCTCACCTGAGCTGTGTTGGCAGGTGGGTCGGGGAGAAAGGAAATAAAGTCTATCCACCTCACCTAGTATTCACTGAGTGGCTGTTGTAGACATCGTGATAGTTCTGGGGCAATAAAAAGAAGAAGTTCAGAGTCTAGTGGGGGACAGAGGGCAGGGACCCCAAAGCAATTGTGACAGCAGCAACAAGAAAATGATAGCTGTTAGGCACTCTGCAGCTTGAACTCCTAGTAATCCTATGCTGTCGATGTACAGCCGTGCTGTAGAGGTAGGTCTGCCCACACGGTGTAGATGTTATTGTCCTTCATATGTGTAAAGAATTTGAATCTCCTGGTTGACTCTGAAACCGTGCTCCCCCCACTGCATTACCCAGTCTCTCCAACGCACCCACTACCAAACAGAAGCACGTTCTGGTGCATGATCTTCACCCAACCCAAGCTCTAGGAATGACTCTGACTCTCTTTTCACAGTTGAGGGACCCACGGCTTGGAGAGGTCAGGAGCAAGTGTCAGGTCCTGCAGCCGTAGAGAGAGCTGGTCTAGAGCGGGTGGTCAGGAAGGAGAGTTTGTAGTCAGATTACCTGTGTGACTTTTGGGCAGTGACATCTTCTATGCCTCAGTTTTTCTACCGCTGACATCGTGAGATTGTCTTGAGGAGACAAGGTAATATGCTTTCAGAGTCTGGCACATTAAGTGTTCAATATTTGTATGTTTATTATTATTATTATTACTAGCTCTTGGGGGGAACATTTTTCCCCACTCCTTGTGTTTCCGTGTGGAGGGACCTCCGCTAGGATAACACCCTTGGCCTCCCCACTCCCTCCCCCTCCCCTTACTCAGTCCCCAAGGAGGGGGGCAACATTTACCTGACTGGCGAGCCTGGGTGGAGGGACTGGGCATGTTGGGATCAGCCCCTGCTGTGTCCTCCTTGAGGACTTGAGGCTCAGAAGAGGAGACGCTGATTGACAGCGAGGAGACGGACAGTCCGATCTAAATCTCTAGGCAGGAAAACTTGGGTGAATCATTGTTTTTTGCAGTGGATGACACCTCAGTACATGTGTTCCACAGTTTGTGGAGATGGATTCCAGTTCGCGGAGTTCCTCACTAAAGAAAAGGCAACTGTGATTTATCTTCATAAGGTCTTTTTCTTTTCCTGATGATGATGAATATCTGCAGCTCTGTCAGAAGCTGTTGGGACAAAACACACGGCAGGTGGTGGCAGAACAGTCCTGTCCCTCCAGGACCTGACAGTTTAGGAAGGATGACATGATGCCCACAGTGATCAGAGGACAAGGCAGTGATGTTATGGGATGGAGAACAGCAGGGCAAGGAGCTTGGGATGGCAGAAGGCAGCCCGGACAGGGAGACAGAAACCCCAATGTGTACACCCCTCTTCGTTGCATGATCTCCGAGCCTCGGTTTCCTTCTTAAATGAATCTCCTCTGGTTTCTTCCAGCTCTGGGATCTGACACTATTACCTCTACCAAAGAATTCTGATACTGACCCATGAGATCCCAAGAAGACTCAATCTGACCATACAGTATTTATTCATACATTGTTTTAGCCATCGAGGTATAAAACCATGTATTTTGAAATTTTAAATACTTGGATTATAAATTTTTAAAAAATTAAAAAATACAAAAACATCAATAGATATTTTTCTATCACCTCCCAAACCTAAGTAACTGGAAAAGACACTCAACCAGCCCAGTGGTTTTCTAACAAAAATAGTTAATGCTGAGAAACCCTTTCATCCAATTATCACCCAACAGCATTCCCATGGGGACCGAGGAAGAAAAGCCTTGAGCTCTGGGGTGCACATTCTGGAAATCACTGATGTAGCCTAAAACAAAGAAACTAAGGCCTGGAGAGGGTCATCTGAGCCAGGGCTAGTGGCCTAGTCAGGGCTTGGACCCCACGCGCTTGACCCCAAGACTGGTGTTCCATCAGTCACGCTGCCTCCTGCCAACGCACACAGCGAGGAGGGCGAGAGTGTTGGCTGGGAAGGAAGCTCCATTCTCACTTTCCTTTCTCCTTATTCCCAGGCAGAGAGAGACAGATGAGAATGTGGATTAGCTCCATTATCCCTCAGCATATGTCGGTGTTAATAAGTGTGCTCTTTGTAGATTCATTAATCCACTGTTAGGACCTGAAAATGAGTATTTCAGATGCTTAATGTGATATTCTAGACGCTCTGAGAACTGAGTGCCCCCAGAGAGAGTGTTCTTTAATCTTTCTAAATGGTCCATAATGGAACCTCTGGGTCTGCAATAGGGAACAGTCTGTTATGACTTATTGACAAGATCGTCTAAAAAAGACCTCATTAAAGAAGTGTCCCAAATGACATCACTGAAGCCTATCTTCTTTATTCCACGATGATATTTTAAAAATATAACTTTAAATGGTTCTGCCTTTATAAGAAAAAAGCAAGAGATATTTTTCACAAAATTAGCAACGATCTGATTTTAATATGTATTTTAGCAATACGACATAAATTATCAATGATGGTTTATAATGAAATATTACATACTTTTAGAATTGTGTTGGACATACATAGTTTGCATCTGTTTCCATGAGGGAAAATTGAGACCGTGAGAAGGAAAGTGACTCTTCCAAGGTTCTACTGCAAGTTTGGGGCATAACCAAGATGACAATCCAGCTCTCCTGATGTGCGGGCTTCAGTTCACTGCAGTAAAATCACAGCCTTTTAAACAGTGATCAGAGAAAGGGAATTCTTGCTGTATAGGAGGCAGCCAAGGGAGCAGTGAAGAGCCTAGCCTTTGCCATCAGACCCTAGAATCCCGGGCAGGTTTCCCACCTCTTTACGTCTGACCTTTCTTATTTGTAGAATGGGGATAATAAATTCGCCAGCATGGTAGGACTACTGTGAGGATTCACGGTCCAAGGCAGGTAAAGTACCAGGTTCTTGGCATGACAAATGCTATTTATTATTGCTATTATCATTAACTTGTGGATTTTTATATATGGTCTACATGAATGTTTTCTGAGACACTTGCTTCTGTCTGCCCCAGTTCGTGGTAAATTCTTGTTTCTCAACCTGCCCAATGCTGGATTTTTTTAAATTTGAGAAAAGCATATATTTCTGTACCACCCAGGAGTATTATCCTCTCAGTGAATTACTTTCAGTGTTTGAGATTGAAAACTAAAAGCTGTTTCTAAGGGAGTGGAAGAGTTGGCCAATTCACTTGAGCAAACATTTACTGAGCATCTGCTCTGTTCTGTGAGGCCGTGAGAAGTGCAGAGACAGAAAGAGACATGTTTCCTGCCTTCCAGGGGCCCCCCAAATGGTGGTGAAGACAGACATCTCTCAGGGCCTCTGATGTAGGCATTAAGACAAGTGCTCCTCTAGAAGGACGCTGAAACAATGTGGGAGGAGGATATTACGCAGTGAGAGAGAATCGTTCTGACTGAGACATAGAGAACGATCTTTGAGAAGTAGGATTTGATTCAACTTGTAAAGGGATGGTGAGTTTTCTGCAAGTATTATATTAGGCAGCTCTTAAGAGGCCTCCCAATGATCCCCACCTTCTGGAATTCAAGGCCTGTGTAAACCCTCCTCTCGAGTGACTTGCTTCTAATAAGTGGAGTATCACAACTTTGAGGGGATGTTGTTTCCGTGATAAGATTGCCGGTTCTGACTTGCATCTTGCTAGTAGACTCCATTCATTGTGATCTTGGTGAAACACTTTGCCTTAACAGGGAGGCCCATGTGGCATGAAACTGATAAGGCAACGTCTGCACATCCTGAGCAGTGTGTTTCTGGAATAGCAATCAGACCCATGTGGCTGCACCATAATGCTTGTGGAGAGCTGCGGCAGGATATGAGTTTAGAATGACAGGCCGGGGCTAAATTGTGCAGGGCCCTCAGTACCCAGCTAAGGACTGTGAACTATATTGGGAGGCAATAGGGAGCCATTGAGAGTCTTGAGGCAGGGCAGTAACTTATTAGAGTTGCTCTACTGAAGGTAAATCCGAGGCTATATGCAGGACACATCGAAGGGGGAGAAATTAGAGACAGCTGCAAAATCCCGGCGGGAGGCAGTGAGGCCCTGAACTCCGACCAAAGAAACAAACAAACGGTGTCCCAGAACGTACTGGAATAGGATTCTCATTTGTGTCCAAAGTTCTCTGAAC
>NW_012148731.1:408678-434511 GCF_000956105.1 Propithecus coquereli
TTCACAGATCTGTCTCCTATCACAGTCTGGGAACTCCTGGAAGGCCAGAGGTGATATCTTTTTCATATCCTTGCCCCCAGAACAGGGTGGGTATCCAGTACCAGTCAATGAATGGGCAAGTGGAGTCACCCTTTCCCTGGCCGGCCTCACCTTTGCCAACCGGAGCCCAGTCCTTTCTTCATAGCTTCCTTCACTCTCTTCAGATGGACAGACCTCTCCTGGAGTACCCGCTGTTGTATTTTGGCTCGCCTCATACTCATTTATTTCATGTACATATCTGCTCTCTCATACCTTGTTCTTTATACTATGTTCTTCACAAATATGCCTAAGAAAGGAGAAAGCCATTTAAAAACTTCTATTGGAAGCCAAGTGACTTAGAGCTGGGACATGCTCCTTTCACAGGTGAGCAACAGAAAGCCAGAGAGCAGAAATGGTCCTCCCATTTCTGCGTGTGAAACGTGACACCTGCCAAGCCACACAGTGGCAGGTGGCAGAGGCAGAGTCAGGTCCCAGGAGTCCCTTCTCCAGGATCATACTGTCCACCTTCATCAGGCTTGCAGAACACATGACTGATACCTCTGCTTAATTGTTTTTATTATTTTAATATCATTTTATTATTATTAACAACATTTAAAAAATTATTGATCTCATCATGACCAATGAAAGGACTCCTGGATAGCAATGTTTTTCCAGCTTACCAGGAGTCTTCATCCCTGATTCCTGGCACAGGGTTCTTAAAACCTTTGTAATTTCCTGAGCAATCGGGGTGCTAGGAGAACATTTTGTTCTAATATTTGGTCTTTGATCCTGGTTCCTGACACAGAGCTCCAAATCCCTTGGAATTTCCTACATGATAGGAACATTTTTTGTTCAAGAGGCAACTCTTGGTGGGTTTCTGGATGGGCGCTGGTCACCAGAAAGACCAAGCCATGATTAGAAAGAAGCTTAGAACTGTCCCCACAGTGATCCTCCAGACAGGACGGAGGGACTGGAGATTGGGTGAATCATCAATCATGCCTCTGTGTTGAAGCCTCCACAAAAATTCCTGCTCTGTAGGGTTTGGGGAGCTTCTGGGTTGCTAACACATAGAGGGTGGTATGCTCAGAGAGCGCATGCGAGCTCTGTGTCCCTTCCCCTATGCCATGTGCTATGACTCGCTTCCATCTGTCTGTTCCTGAGTCCTATCCTCTTATAATACACAGGTAAACATAAGGGTTTTCCTGAGATTTGTGAGCCAGTCTAGCAAATGATCGAACCTGAGTAGGGAGTTGTGGGTCAGTTGGTCAGAAGTACCGGAGATCTGGACTTAAGATTTCAAGTTGGGGCAGTTCTGTGGGGCTTGGCTCTTAACCTGAGGGATTGACTGTAACTCCAGGTGGACAGTGTCAGAATTGAAGCAAATTCCTGGACACCCAGCTGGTGTGGGAGAATTGGTCAGTGTGGGAAAACCTCACACATTTTGGTGACCGGAAGTGTTCTGTGTTGAGTACGTGCCTACTATATGCAGTTATCTTTGAAAGAACCAGTGACTAATAAAAGAGACTCTATTGAGGCATTCCAGGAGGGCTCAATTATGTTGACTTAATTGGACACTCAAGCAGTACACGGACAATTGCAACAACAGAGATCACAGCGACACAAAACGATGAAACAAAAGAAATATCACACAGACTTGGAAAAGAGCACAGGACTTGAAGTCAGAAGATCTGTATTCAGGCTTCATTCTGCCAGTCCTAGGTGTGTGACCAGGATCAGGTACTTAAGTCCCCTAAACCTGTTTCCAATTGTGAAAATTGTAACCAAAGAATCCCTTTCCTAACTGCACCAGAGTGAGAATGTTTAGGTAGATTCTACTTAGTAAGTAATGCACAAAAGCTGCAAGATAATTATCAGTGTAAGAGGTTGTGCAAAATAGTTGAATTAAAGAACATAACTCGTCAGCCTTTCCCCACAAACCTGCAGACAGAGACACTGTCCCCCCCCTAGGGCCAAATAAGAAATGTGTGCTTGTTCTCAACTTCTCTCTCTCGGCCTCCACACCAAGCCCCACACCGACATCATCTCGGTTCCTCTCACATTTGTCTCCTCTTACTCTGAACTCCTACTCTCCTGCTTTGCGTGGGGTCATCATCACCTCTCGCCTGGACCCTTGCAGTGCACGGTCTTCAACCCCAGGCCTTCCCAAGCTCTCGTGCGTGCGGAGTCAGCCCTCTGGACCTGTGGTTTCTGCATCTGTGAATCAACCAATGGCAGATTGTAAATTTTAAAAAAAAAATTAAAAAACCAACATGACAATAAAATAATATAAATAAAACAATACAGTATAACAACTATTTGCATAGCATTTACATTGTGTAGGGTATTATAAGTAATCTAGAGATGATTTGAATTATGCAGGAGGATGTGCATAGGTTGCATGCAAATACTATACCATTTTATATCGAGGATTTAACATCTATGGATTTTGGTATCTATCAGGAGTGCTGGGACCAGTCCCCTACAGATACCGAGGGACGACTGTATACATCACCCGGGATCTTATTAAAATGCAGACTCTCCATCGGGAGTTGCTCAGGATGTATCCTGCTATCCTGCCTTTCTGACAAGGAGGGCCAGTACTGCTGCTCCATGGACCACACGGTGAGTAGAAAGGCTCTAAGCAGTGTTCCTGAATCCCGTCTGACACCTGCCCCACGACCTGTTATCTGCACTGTCCCCAGAGTCATCTTTCAAGGCATACATATGACCATGTGTCCTGTGTTTTAAACCTTCGATGAGTAGGCAGATTTTTTATGTCAGGGTCCTCAACCCTGCCCGCAGAAAGGAAGCTTTAACAAACCAAACAATGCCCAGGCCCCAGCCCAGACCAATTAAATAAAGTTATCCAGAGGTGGGTCCCAAACAGACATAGTTTTTAATAACTGCCCAGTTGTGTCTGACATGCAGTCAGGGCTAAGAATCCCTGGCTGCAAGGGTTCTCCCAACACAAAACCTTAGAACTCCCCACATAATTCAACCCTCACAATAAACTCAAATAGATTTTCTTATTCCCAGGGGAGAAACTGTGGCCCGGGTGGGTTAAGTGCCTAACTCAACTCACCTGAGGCCTGGGACCCAGAGCACCCCAATGCATAATGGGGTGGAAGGAAAAGTGGAAGCGTGAAGCATGGGGGCCCCCACCGCATGGTTTCATGAACATATTGGCAACTGTTTTCAGCATCTCTTCTATTTATTCCCCAAACCCCACAGCCTTTGATGAATTCTGGAGGAGGAAATTGCTTGGCATTTTCAACCAAGTGCTCTGATACTTGAGCACGGCAGTGGATGGGGAGTGACAGCACCTTATCAGTCACCGCGTCCCCGCTGCTGTCAGAGCTCATTCCTCTCTGCCAGCAGCGTGGGCTGGGCTCCCCGATCCCCAGCGTGCAGAGTGGCAAACGATGCTTCCACAAGGAGATGTGACACCTCGAAATGTCAGACGCGCCTGTTGCAGTTGTCAGCTTTTATGGCCCGTGGTATTTATCAGAAGGAAGCAATTAAGTCCCCCAGAACCGAGGATCTCCCTTGGAGCTCAGGATGGTGGCACAAAAATGTACAGGAGCGAGGCGTGTGGGCTGGGACCTGCGTTAGGACCTCCGCCTATGGACTGGGCGTGGGCTCTTCACACACAGGACCCTGCTGAGTAATGAATGCAATGCCAGGAGCTCGGCGCTGCATCCTTACTTTACAGATGACAAAGCCAAGGCTCAGAAAGATGATGAAACTCCCCCAAGCACACACGTGGGAAAGGCATGGCCAGAATTAGCCTGCAGTCAGATGCCAAACCTGTGGCCTTTCCAAAGCCGGCAGCTCCTGGCACACAGCAACGCACCAGCGCTTGATAGACGCTTGTTGAGTGAATGAATGAATGAATGTATGAATACATGTCTCGTGCCATGCTGCTTTGAAAGACGGACTCCATCAGCCCTTTGGACAGGCAGCCTCGCCTCACCTAGCCTCCGCTATTCAAGGGTAAAATACCAGTTCTTTCTAACGGGTGTTGGAATGGCCGGTGGGATTTACTTTCATTTCTTTTGCCTCAGATGGGTTTAACTTGCTGAGGCTGAGGTCAGGTTAAAGGGAAATATTCAGGTCCCCGGGGACAGAGGTCCCAGAGCTCTTACGTTCAGGCAAGTCCCTTCCCTGCTCTGGGCTCTCAGCTTCCTCATCGATGGGATGGGAGAGTCGGATAAGATGGACTGAAATCTCCCCGCCAGCAAACTCAGTAACGCTGACTGATGTACGAGCAGCGAAGGCTTCGATGGCCTTCCCCAGCCCTGGCTCATCCTCACAGGGCAGCTCCGTTTGAACCAGGCCTGGGTGCAGTGGGAGGCAGGGCTGATGTTGGCTCCCTCTGTGGCCCTCTGGGTGTCACCAGCTTCCTGCCCTGGGCGTTCCTTCCCCTCCCCCATGGCAGAGTTCTTTGCTGAGCTCCAGCCTGGCGTTCAGGGCCCCGTGAGCCTGGGCCCAAGCTTCCCTTGGGCCCATCTCCCACGGCTCCCCGTCTGCCTTCTCGGCCCAGCCAGACCAAATCACCTGCTCCCCGAGCTGCCCTGCGTGTTCCTGCCTCTCTGCTGCTGCCCAGGCTGTGCCGGGAATGCTGTCTCCCCAGCTGCACTCAGTGGAACCCCATCTTCCAACACCTCCCCTCCACTCAGCTCCCCAAATGCTCCCTGTATTCATAGCACTTCTGTACTTCATTCATTTGTTCATTCACTCACCCGCTAATGTATTCACTTATTCATCCTCTCAAGGAGTCCTCTGAGCACTTGCTAGGTGCCGGGCACTGTGCTATACTCTTTCCATATGTCATTTAATCCCTTCAACAGCCCTGTGGGGCAGGTGTCATTATTACCTGGATTTCACAGATGAGCAAACAGGGGCACAGAGAGACCAAAGTCACCCAGCTCATGCACAGCAGAATCTGTACTTAGATCATGCGGTCTGACCCCAGGCCCCAAGCTAGCCTCCCTGTCTAGTGTCTCTTCTGCCAAATCCTGGGCTGCTTCAGGACAGGTGCTGTACTATTCTTGTACCCAACATTCATTCAACAAGCGTCCACTGAGCAGCTACTATGTTTCAGACACTGTGATGGACCCTGCAATCCCTCCTCTCGCAGGTGCCTGGCTCAGGGCGTGACTTCGGGAAGGATCCTCTTAGACTCCTTGCTGAGCAACGTGTCTGGAAACACGGGTGAGGGGCAGAGTTCAAAGCGAGGGTATGAGGACAGATCCCTTGGTGGCTGTGCTGGGAGCAGGATGCTGATGGTGGCAGATGGGTGCTCAGAGACAAGTGTGGGGGCAGGCACTCATTGTAGGGGGAAGCCGAGTGGAGAATGCAGGGAGACAAGCCCCACAGCTCCAAATTGGCCCAGGGTGGCCCTGGATGCCTGGATTCAGACTGCAAATTCCACCTGCCACAGAAATAGGACTACAACTGAGTACATGGGTGGCCAGAGCCAGCCACCTGTCACCTCCACTTAGAGGCCAGCCCCCTTCATAGAGCAAAGCTCTTGAAGGCAGATGACCAGAGAGGGGACATGCTGCCAGGCTCCTTCCTCCAGGCTTGGATTCATTTGTGCAGAGAGAGGAACTGCCGTTCGGCCGTTGCATCTTGCAGGTTGGTTTCCTCCTGAAGCTTCAGGTGAGGGCTCCAGACACTCCCCTGCTCCTTGCCCTCGCTAAGCAGAAGCCCTGCAACCTGGTTTAATGTGGCACCCGTTTGCTCATCCTGTCATGCGCAGGGCGTGGCATCGGGCACTGGGAGAAGCACAGGGATGAGAAACACAGGACCGGGGCCCTGGAGAGGCTGACACGCCTGTGTGGCTTGCTCTACCCCAGGCAGGTGAGGCCCGGTGCAGTCATCGATGAACAAGCAGAGCACTGAGATGACCCCACACGAGGGATGACGGGGCCTGTTGTGTTTAAGGAAGGCTTCACGGAGAAGGTGAGATTTGAGCCGGGCTGGGAAAGGGTAGGGTTCTGACAGACTGAGAAGGGAATGTTGGGGTCATTTCCCATAGCGACATCGACCTTATTCTAATGGAATGAGTCAAACACACTGATCTGATGGTGGCTGTCATGAAGCAAGTGACGCAAAGCCCTCTTGCTGCCTCAAATCTTCCTCCTTCCTGGGACTCCTATCTCAGGGACTGCCCCTGACTCTCACCCACCCTGTTCCCCAAGCACCGTTTCCTCCACGCTCCACAAATCCTCAGGGCCTTAGCCAGTCTAGCCTTTGAATGACTCAAATTGTCTGTTTCTCTCCATTTATGGCACTAGTGACCGCACATGGCCCCAGCAATTCTTGACCAGGCCTCTGCAACACCCTCTGAGTCCCAAGCAGAATTCCTCCGGATTCTGAAAACACTTTGACCTTATTTCCATCACTGACTTTATCATGTTGCATTTAGTGGTTTTCCGTGTCTATGAGAGCCTCATCCCTTTGCCTCCAGTGCAGTGTCTGGCACATAATAGATGCTCAGTAAGCGCCTGTTGAGATGCCGGGTTGGAGCTACCCCTGGTGTCTCTTTATTTACATCAGCCACGTGGTGTTGGCTTTTCAACACTGGACTGATGGTGACGCAGCTGAAAGAGCTCGGTAAGCAGGAGGTTTGTCCAATTGATCTGGTTTCCAAAGGGGAAAGTCCTATCCGCCTCCATTGGCCATAAACGTGGGCATTTCCAGCCGCTGCAGAGGCCTGGGCAGAGCCTTCAGAAAGAGGCTGGGGGCAGGCGGCATCGTTAGGAGTCCTGGCTGCAGGTCAAAGGGGAGACATGAAGGTGAGGACGGTGGAAGGCAAGGCAAAAGGAAGAACAATCCAAAAAAAAAGAAAGAAAAAAACAAGGGGGGTCCCAGCCGTTCCCAAAAAACCCGCCAACTTGCAAAAACGAAGAAAAAACCCCCCGGCCCCGGAAAGCCGCCCGCCCCCAAGAACCTTGGCAAGGCAAAAAACAACGAAACCCGAAAAAAACCAAACAAGGAATCCAACCGCAACCGGAATTGGCCGGGAACCCCCGGGCAAACCCCCCCCCCCCCCCCAGACCACCCTCCTGCACTCACTAAGGGACCCCAGAATATGTGGATCAGACTCGTTACTGAGAACTGCTTTTCCGTGGGTTTCCTCCCCTAGGCAGCAGCTGATAAGGGCAGAAGTGACAGTCAAGCTAGCATGGGTTTGACATGAGGACAGTGACAAGCAGCCGGGACAGGCCGCCATTACTGCCTGGCCGTCCACACTCCACTCTAGCCCTCTCCTGCTCTCTGGCTCGCCCACACCCCATGCCAGGCCCACAGCTGCCCCCAGCCTGCCCTGGTCCTACCCAGACTCTCCGCCTCCTCTGCTGTGACTGTCAGTGCCCCCCTGCGCCCTCCCTGCTGCTTTTCCTCCACCAGATCCCATCGGCACTCTCGGCCCAGTGGCCTTGCCCTCTCGGTGGAGTCCCATGGCACACACCTCAAGCAGTGGACATTCTCACTCTCATAAAGAGTTTGGCCTCTGCCGCCTCCTTTCTCCTGGGCGTGCTGTGCAAGCCGCAGTGCGAAGGGGCCTTTGCTGCCCCACGAAGACCAGCGCCCACCTTACTGAGGCCAGACCCCGCCACGGAGCCAGCCCTGCCCAGCCCGGCAGCAGCTGCGCGTGAGTCCGCATGGGGTGCGGCAGCTCCCGTGCCCATCCCTGTGGGTCATTCAACTCTTAGGAGGTGCAATTTTTGAATGGCTCTCAGCATTTGCTGAAAATCACTGGGCAGGAGTCTCTGGGTGGACTCTTGCTTGGGAAAGTCACTCAGCCTGAAAACATCTCCAAGGTAGACTCATGAAAGCAGGAGGGTCTCCCGGCACACCTGTGGTGCCCTCAAGGTTGTAAAGGGAGACATAGAGACCGTGCAGGTCTTTGGAATGAGACGGGTGTGGGAGGTGTGGGGCAAATAGAATCGGGCGGATGGATTGACTAAATTGATCGTACCTTGGAATTGTAGTAAAGGAGCATAGGACCTAGAAAGAAAGTAGGGTTTAGGTCCTGGTTCCACTACTTATTGGCAATGTGACCTTGAAAGAAGTTACTCCCCCTCTAATTTATAAAATGGGGCAGGAATGGGAGGGTTAATGAAGAGAAGGTAAATGAAGGTGCCTAGCAGACTGTCCGGGCAGCAGCTGAGTGTCAGCTGATGGGGACACAGGACATCAGGCTCGACCATGAGCCCAGCACGCTGCCTTGGTGAGCTCTGCAGGCAGACGAGGGGCTGGGAGAGAGGATGCGAGGAGAGATCGGAGGCTGCGGGCACAGAGGGGGAGCCCCCGGATGCTGGCGTCAGGGCAGCATCAGTGGTCCGGGAGTCACGGTTCCCATCATCTCTGCGGGGCAGGCTTGGTGCTCTTCCTGCTACACGAAACGGTGAGCGGAGTCGAGCTGAAGGGCTTTCAGGATAAGCGCCCAGGAGAGGCCTGAGGACCCTGCAGGCAGCAAGAGTCAAAGCACAAGCTCCCCAGGCTTCCATCGTTCCGCCTCTCCCGTGTCCCTTGCATCTGCCTTTTCCTGGTGTCCTCCACCGGCCTGCGCTAGTTCAGGCCCATCATTGTCCCGTGGACCATCACAACAGCCAGGCCACGGGTCTCCCAGCCTGCAGCCGCGACGGCTCCAGTTCATCGCCAACAGCTTTCGGCTAGGTTGTCTTAAGACCCTCATCCTAGCATGTGTCCACCCGGCTTGAGAATCTTCAAATGTGTCTCCTCACGGCCACTGCCCGGGGCAGTTTCCCAAACTGTGTTCTGAGACACGTTGGTTCCTACAAGATGTGAGCAGCGTTCCTTGGGAAAAAAGGCTCCGTGTCCAAACTGTACCGGGCATGCAGCGCAAAGCAGCACAAGGCAAGCTTCGCCCAGAAAGGGAGAGAATGGGCCACTGCTCTCAGGCTCACCGGGGAAACCCTCCTCCCCTCTCTTTGGTAGAAGTGGGAGGCTAGGGAAAACAGTGTGGAGAAAGGTGGCCCAAAGAATGAAGTCCAAATCCCTCAGGCTGGCACTCAAGATAGCCCGTGACTCAGTCCTAGCATCGTGGGGAATCAAGTTGATTGTATCCAATTGGGTTTTCTGCAACCACGAAAGCCTCCAATGAGAGTAAATAGGTTTAACGCAGAAGAGATCTTGTGCCACAGTCTTGGGGACGGTGCCGTGGGTAGGAGTGTGAGTGAGACATTCGGGGGTGGACATGTGAGGGTCGGGGGACTATAGACTCTGTGCCTTAAAAAGCTTATTAATCCCTTGGAAAGAAAGTTTCCGGTTGAACATCTTGAAGGAAGACTATTGTCGTGAATCTTGCGTCTGCCCTACCCGTCTGAGAAATGTCCATTACAAAGCCATTGGACGTGGGAGCAGGAACAAGCCTTGGAAGTCCCAGTTCAGCGGTCTCAGACATTAGTGTCCTGGTGGGGCTTGTTAGACGTACTCTGCCCCAGCCCCACATACAGTACCGGAAATGCTCACACAGAGAATCCAGGATGGAACTCAGGAATCTAAATTTAGAACAAGCTCCCCAGATGATTTGAGTGTGTGCCATACCTATATCTTAATAGATATTGATCTAATAGATATTGGAGAATAGATATTGATCCATCCCTTGTTTTATAAGTACGATGACGCTGAGGCTCGCACAGTCCACGAGGGGCTGAGCCAGGGGTTAAGATGCCCTCTCGCTCTCCACGGGGCTCAGGTCTCGCCACTTCCCTGGGGCTGAATGAGATGGAAGCCACCCAGGGCAGAAACAGTTTTTGGAGAGACAGGAACAAACTGTACCCTCTGGAGGGCTGATCTGGAATTTTGATGAAATAAACACAGGAAGCAAATACTGAGGAGCCCAAGGGCGCGGCAGCCGTGGTGACTTTAACCAGCTGGTTAGAGCAGAATGAAGCATTTAGGGTGAGACGATTTTGCGGGGCCAAGGGATGAAACCTTCCATGGAGAAAGGAACTTGACAACATGCTTCCAGGGAGGCCCAGCTGTGCTCCAGAAAGCGCTCACCTAGAGTAGTTGAAGAGTCAGCGAATACAGCTACAAGTATTTTGTAAACATTAGTGCCTTAGGGCAGGAGCAGAGCCTGAGACAGGGACTCAGAGACACACAGTGTATTGGGACAGGCGGGGGGAGCTCAACAAGGACGTGGACGTCACTGAAGTCCAGCTTCCTCCTGATCCCACGGGAGCTTGGGCACATGAATGGCACCGCAGAGCTGGTCCTGCCCTGGGGCAAGGGCTGGACGGTTATGCAACCGGGTCAGTCTGTGATTGGCTGCAGGCTGGGGCGTGGGGTGGGACATACCCTATCAAATGAGGTGGCTTCCTTCAGCTGAGAGCAGTTCCCAGAGAGGGGGCAGCTGTGAGCTGTTGGCAGCCGACACTCAGCGCAGGTGGGGATGGAGGTCCGGGGCAGTAGGGGATCTGGCTGGTGCACACAGCATCCACTACAACCCGACTCCCTGGTACTCTACGGAGGGGGAAACTGAGGTCCCGAGAAGATAAATGACTTGCCAAAGGTCACATAACTCGGTCCCTGAGTTTAGAGCTCTATTGTCAACATGTCCCATATTTTCATCCACAGATCCTCAAAGCCAGAGGGTGTCCCCTGGTGGAATCTGGTTTTTTTGTCTTTGCTCAGCAGAGCCAACAACTGCTGAACTTCAGGGCAGGATGCAAGATATCCCTTTAAAACTGGTGCCATATTGATTTTTTTTCAGGACCTTGTCGTGGCTGCATCTATCCTGTACCCTGTAATGAATTGTTTTCCCCTTGTGCTTGTGCCTGGGGGTGACTACATTGTGAAAGGGCTATTTTTAAAGGAAAGCAAACAGTGGTATCCTCTCCAATTTCCCTAATGGATGAAAATGTGTTCTCAAATGAATATAAATGTTGGAATCATAGAATTTAGAACTAGAAAGGGAATATCTGAGATTATCTGAGGATGGGGCAGAGGGGCAACATTTTCAGCACCCATAGTAAAGCACCACCCACTTTTCTTCACACACCTTTTCCTTTGGCAGGTTTTGACCACACGCCTGCAGGTGTAAAATGGTTAATTTCCCCCTCCCCTATTTTATTAATCAGACATGTAGCAAAGTAGGCAATAAAATAACATCCCAGAATTTCCTATGACATCACTTATAGCCTATCAGAGGTTCTGATCAGCGTGAGAGACTCTAAGCCACCACCTGAATTGGTATCATTCCATCACAGAGCAAAGAAGCTTGACATTTTAATTAACTTGCGTGGTCTCGTCATGGGCAAATGTAGAATTCCCAGTGGGTGTTTTGAAATATGGAAATAGCTCTTGGGTCTCAGTTTCAACCTTCAAATACCTCCAGGTATCTGGGAATGCCCAACTGAGACTCCATGAATACTTTCAGATTGCAGATGGGGAAACTGAGGCCCAGAGTGGGAAAGTGATCGTCCCAAGACCACACAACAAAGAAGACACAAAACTGAAACTTAAGGTCAGCCGTTTCCTCAGGGCTAAGTGGCACTCCACCTCGAAAATTAGAGCAGTAGATAACGGATGAAAACGTGCATTGCAAGCTACACGGCCCTCTGCATACGTAAATGATAGCCTTCCTTCAGGCCATCCTTTTGAAAGATTGCCCCGACAAGCAGCAGGACGTGAGAAGTCAGCAGGAGCATGGAAACGCTCAGGACTTACAGCTTTTAATGAGGAGAACCGGGGCATTTTTCTGTGGCTTCTCTTGAAGGTGATCCTTGCAGCACTGACGGCCGATCCCTCCCCATTTTAATAGCAGTCTGGTGGTGATATCATAGCAAATAAATTTAAGTGACACGTTCTGTTCAGTTGCAGACTTTGAACCCTAACTAAGCACTGTATTTTTTTTCCCCTGAAGATGTGACACACATCTGATTGACCTGCATTTCTGAGTCATATTTATAGGACAAAAGCTTTCTTGGCAGCAGCATGAATCAGTTCGCGATCTTCTAGACTCATTGGAGAGAGCAGTGAGCAAAGCTGGGTGCCTGTGGCTTTTTGCATCCAGAAGGGCCGGACTCATTATTATTCTCCCTTGTTAATGCTTAGCTCACCACCCCTTGGCTCGGGCTGCGCACCCGAGGCGTGTTCTCATTAAGGAGAGTTGCCTCCACCAGCGCCAAGACTGCTAGGAAGATGTGGGGTCATTTGAAGGATGCCGCTGAATCGCTTCCTGTGGACCTCTCCTGCTGATTCCGAAATTCCATTAGAGTGCCTTAATTCAATTTCATTCATTGACATCCAAGCTGGAAGGGATTTGATAAAATATCTAAATTGATATCTTCGTGGTAGGAGTAAGAAAACTAAGGCTCACCAGGGATATGTCTCGCCTGCGGTCACACAGTTAATGACAGAGCCAGAACTAGGACCTAGAACTATCGGCTCTTCCTGGGGGGGTTGATTTTGCCACATCCTATAGCCTTCTCAGTGGAACAAAAATAAAGTGGACATCAGGCTGCGATGCGGACAACACAGCCACACATTCGTCCTTTCAACACATACTTTGCTGAACACCTATTACGAGGGAACCACAGTTCTAAGCACTGGGAACATGGTGATGAACATGATAAAGGCACCGCTTTCGTGAGCTTCTATTCTAGGGAGAGAGATGAACTGATAAACTGATAAACAAGTAAACAAACAGACAACATCAAAGACTTAGAAGTCCTATAAATAAAACAAAACCATGAGGACTTAGAGGGAGAGAGAGAGAGAGATGGTTCTATGGAGATATTTTGGAGAGATTGGTCCGGAAAGACATCTCTGTAGAGACAGAGTAATGAGGCCAGTCATTTGGAGAGCACTCCAGGCAGAATGAAGAGTAGGTGCAAAGGTCCTGGGGTGAGAAATAGCTTAATGTTCTCAAGGAACAGGAGGAAGGTCAATATGACTAGAATAGAAGGAATAAGATAAGAGTCTCAGGACATGAGGTTAGAGAAATAGGCATGGGCTGGATCTAATATAGAATCTTTTTAATTACATGTCATAATTGCACGTATTTATGAGGACATGTGATATTTAGATACATGTACACAATGTGTGATGATCAAATCAGGGTACTTGGCATATACAACACCTCAAACATTTATCATCTCTTTCCTTGTGTTGGGAACATTCAAAATCCTCTTTTCTAGCTATTTTGAAATATACAACTGACTTTCAGCAAAGGCATGAGGCACATATCTTGGGGAAAGGACAGTCTCTTCATTGAGTGGTGCTGGGAAAATTGGATATCCACATGCAGAAGAATGACACTGGACCTCCACTGTGATAATGCATTTAGATTTCATCCGGAATTCATTCAGATGATCTGACTAACAGTTTTTAAAGCTTATGCTTGTTGTTACCTGGAGATAGGGGGTCCAGTGAGGAGGGTTTTACAGTAGTCCACGTGGCCACAGAGACAACCGCAAACTTGAAGAGATGACATGTGCTCAGATTCGGGTGTGTCTTCAGCGCAGAGCTAACATTCTTGCTAGTGGGTTGGATGAGAGTATGAAGGAAAGAAAGGAGGTAGGGATGCATTCTGTAACTGAATAAATGGGATGTAATTTACTGAGATCAAGAAATATGTTGAAGAAACATGTTTTTTATGGGAGGGGAAGTTATGGAAACATGAGTTCTGTTTTGAGATACTTAGTAAACAACCAAGTGAGGACAAAACCAGGCAATTGATACATGAGTCTGGAGTTCAGAAGAGAGGATAGGCTAAAAAACAAATTTTTTGTGTGTTTATTATTCAGGGCTTAGCAAACTACAACCTGCAAGTCAAATCTATCTGCTGCCTCTTTTTGTAAATCAAGTTTTATTGGAACACAGCCACGCTCATCTATTTACGTACTGTCTACAGCTGCTTTTGCGCTGCAACAGCAGGAGCTGCAACAGAGACCGTCTGGCTCAAAACACCTAGAATATTTACCATTCTGTCCTTTTATGGAAAGTTTACCGGCTGCTGGCATAGTTAATATTTAAAGCTGTGACAGTACCAGGTGCAGTGGCACATGTCTGTAGTTCCAGATACTCAGGAAGCTGAGAGCTCTCTTCCTGGCTTGCAAATGGCTGAGGTGGGGGGAATCGCTTGAGCCCAGGAGTTCTGGGCTGTAGTACATTATCCCTATTGGGTGTCTGCACTAAGTTGGGCATCAGTATGGTGACCTCCTGGGAGCAGGGAACCACCAGGTTGCCCAAAGAGGGGCTAACTGACCCAGACTAGAAACAGAGCAGGTCAGAACTCCCATGCTTATCAGTAGTGTGATCGTGCCTATGAATAGACACTGCATTCCAGACTGGGCAACATGGCAAGACCCCATCGGTTAAAAAAATAAAAATAAAGCTGTGAAAGTGGACAAGAATACATAAAGAGTGAGAGTATAGAGAAAAAAACAACAAAGGACTGAGTGCTGGGGCATTTCTACGTTTAGAGGACTGGAAGAGAGGGAGGATCATCAAAGGAGGTTGGACAGAGTGGCCCGCAGGCTAGGAGAAGACAAGGGTAGTGTGGTATCCTGGAGTGATCAGGTATGTCAGCTGCTGTTGATAAGCAGAGTGAGAGGAGGTCTAAGATTCAGCCACTAACTTGGCAAGATGGCAGGCGTAGAGATCCTAAAAGAGGCTATTGTATTGGAGAGGTAGTAATAAAGGCCCAACTCAAACAGCACTAGAAATAAATTAGAGGTGAAGGAGTAGAGACGGTGGGAGCAGATCCCTTGAATAATTTTGCTATGTGAGGACACCACATTTGCCTTCTCTGGAGGAGGCAGCATTGGAGGCGCCATCTTGGAAGCAGATGCTGGACCCTCGGCCAACACCGAACCCGCCGGTGCCTTGATCTTGGACTTTCCAGCCTCCAGAACTGTGAGAATAAATTTCTCTTCTTTATAAATCACCCAGTCTCAGCAGGAATTGACTAAGACAGCCAGGAATAATTCTTTCATTGTAACAGGATGGATGTAGACAGATTGGTTGATTTTGAGGTGGAAAGATTTAGTAGGCTTTTTTTTCATATTACTTCCGTGCTATATTCTCAGGAAAATAGGAGGTGAAACTCACTTCTACTTATATACCCAGTAGACATGAAAACACATGTTCATGCAAAAACTTACACACAAATGTTCATAGCAGCAGTTCTCATAAGATCCAAAAAAGCAGAAACAAGCCAAGTTCCATGAGCTGATGAATGGGTAAATAACAAGTGATATATTCATGCAAGGGAATATCATCTGGCAATAAAAAGGAACAAAGTACTGACACATGCCACAACATAGATGACACTTAAAAACGTGATGCTAAGTGAAAGAAGCTAGCTACCACTGAAGACCACATATTGTAACATTCCATGTATATAAAATGTCCAGAACAGGAAAATCTGCAGAGACAGAAGGTATATACAGTGGTTGTCTAAAGTTGCAATAGAAGTTGGGAGGAAATAGGAAGTGGCTATTAATGGCTATGAGGTTTCTTTTTGGGTGACGAAAATGTTTTAAAACTGATTGTGGTGATGGTTGCACAACTCTGTGAATATACTAAAAACCACGGCACTTTATACTTTAATGGATGGATTGTGTGGTTTGTGAATTATATCTCAATAAAGCTGTTAGAAAAATAAGAGGAGAAAACATCAGCCATTGTCTTAGTCAGCTTGAGCTGCCATAAGACATACCATGGACTGTGTGGCTTAAACAATAGAAATTTAGTTCTCACAGTTCTGGAGGCTGGAAAGTCCCAGGTAAAGGTGCCGGCTAATTTGGTCCCTGGTGAGAGTTCTCTTCCTGGCTTGCAAATGGCTGTCTTCTCGCTGCGTGCTCACGTGGACTTTCTTGCGTGCTCTGTGGGGAAAGAGAGCAAGCTCTCTGGTGTCTCTTCTTATAAGAACACTAATCCTGGGGACAAGGGGCTCCAATTGCGTCATCTCGTCTAACCCTAATTACCTCTTAAAGGCTCCTTCTCCAAATACTATCACGTTGGTGATGTGGTGCGTCCGAAAGTGGAGCATTTATTGGTGCTGACAAAAAGAGACATAGAGTTTGAGTTGGATTTTGTTTCTGCCCTCTGGGAGAGCGCAGTTTGGTAGAGGAAGATGAGATAAACACACAGATGGTGCTAACTTGAGGACAAGAGTTCTGAGACTCAAAAATGCATAAAGGGTTATATTGTGGTCTGAATTGTGTCCCCCGTTATATGTTGAAGTCCTGACCCCTTGTGTTACTGTATTTGGATATAGTGCTTTTAAAGAGGTAATTGAGTTACAGTGAGGTCATATGGGAGAGCCCTAATCAAATGTGACTGGTGTCCTTCTGAGAAGTGGAAATTTGGACACATAGAGAGACACTAGTGGTGCATGTGCACAGAAGAAAGACCACACGAGGACACAGCGAGAAGGTGGACATCTGCAAGCCAAGAAGAGAGGCCTCAGAGGAAACCGACCCTGCCGACACCTCGATCTCAGACCTCCAGCCTCCAGAAGTGTGAAAAAATAAATTTCTATTGTTTAAGCCACATAGTCTGTGTATTTTGTTACGGCAGTCCTAGTAAACTAATACAGGTTATAAGGAGAGAGGCATTTCATCTGGGTGGAGGGGAAATAAGTTCTTCCTTAAGTCTTTCAAAAACTTGGACCCGTGGGGACAGGTGACTAGGAGGGACATGACCCAAGGGCTCAAAAGATTTGCAATCGCGGTGCTTGCTGAGGGCCACAGGATCCAAAGGAGCCTTTCAGGACAGAGGCGGAGGGTTTCACAGGCACGTGTATGTGTGTGGTGTGTGCGTGTGTGCATGTGAGCGTTTGTGCAGCAGAGCATTACAGAACAAAGGCACGGAGACAGAAGAGCATGGGGTGGGTCTGGGGACAGTTGGGAACATCAATGAGGAAGGAACCTTCCACCGTCAAAGGGTGTGGGAGACTCAGGGGAGGCTGGGTCCATGCAAAGAGGGTCTAGTTTGGACGGGGTACGTTAGGGACGGGCAGAATGGGGAAGAGAAACTGATGGAACTAGTATCTGCTGAGCAGCTTCCACGTCCCAAACACTCTACTAGGATTTTACGTGCATTATCCCAGCTCCTTCTTGCAATAGCTCCGTGAAAACTGCGCCATTACCCCTACCCTGCGGATAAGAAAACCGGCTCACAGAGGGGTAATCACATGCCCAAAGGCAAACAGCTGGTGGCCAGGCTGAGCTATGAATTCACATCCCCCTGCCTTATTTTTCCACTCCACCCCACCTCTGCAGTAATTTCTGAAAGGACAGATTGCCTGGCCAGATGGGCCATCTGCTCAGTTCTCGTTGACAGTATTCCACCCATCACTCTGGCATAAACACGCATTGTTCACCCTCCCAGATGAGCTTCGATACTACTTAGGCCCCCCTGGTTGTTAAAGGCCACAAGAGTAGCCACCAGAGATTGAAGGGAGGTACAAGAGGGGCCTCAGAGGTCTCAGAGACCTATATGGATGTGTGTGTGGCAAGTGTGACAAGTGTGTCTATCATGTTCTCGGAACTCTAGAACAGCTGTTGAGTTGGGGACAGTTATTTTCAGCCTGACTCTTCCAAGAAAAGATGGACAATAAACTTCACATGCCCTTCAACTTGAAGCATTTCACTTTAACCATTAGCTGCTGAAAGCTGGGGGAAAATGACAATGGCTTTCATTCATTGAATACCTACTATGCACAAGGCGCTCTAAACATATTATCTTGTGGCTCGATAGAACTGGATGACACATTGTCAGCCACTGAAGTCAACTTAGCAAGATTGTGAGATTCTTTGTCATGGGGGTCATCCCCAAGGTCTATTGGGTGGACAGAATGGGTGGTCGTTCATCTTGTGTGCCCCCTGCAGCCAAGAGCATCTCTAGGACATTTGCTATGGTTTCATGTGTTGGAAACTTAATTCCCAAATTCATATGTTGATGGAATTTGGAGGTGGGGCCTTTGGGAGGTAAATAGGATTAGATAAAGTCATCAGGGTGGGGTCCCCAGGATGGGATTGGTGGCTTTATAAGAAGAAAAAGAGAGACCTGAGCTGGCATGTGATGCCCTCCACCATGTTATGGTGCAGTAAGAAGGCTCTCACCAGATGTGGCCCTCAACCTTGAACGTCCCAGCTTCTGTCACCATATGAAATAATTTCTTTGTTTATAAATTACCCAGTCTTGTGTATTCAGTTTAGCAACAGAAAATGGACCAAGACAACACTGTTTGCAGTCTGTGCTCCTGGCGAGGGGCAGAACATCTGAGCTTCCCACATCATCACAGCCACTGCCAAGCCTCTCCGATAGTTTCTGCTTTTCTGGCAATTTCAAGCCATCTCCCTGCGGGCTCAGTGGTTGCCTTTCTCCATTCTGAGAGGCTTTTGACTGTGAATTCAGCACAAAATCAAAGCTTTCTCTCCTCGATTTTTCTTCTTCCTTTACTAGGGAATTTTCTGTTTCATTAGAGCAGATTTGAGCGATTGATACTCCTCCACCAGCAAGATTCTGTGTGCACAGTGATCCCACTGGGCCAACTCTCCAGATAGCCCTTATTTTCTGAGCTAGTGGTTCTTTGGGGGTGAATTCAAGGAAATTGATAAGCATGCAACCACATGTACGGGGGTTCTTGTCTCTGAAATTAGCTAGCTCATCTCCTGCTAGTCTAGATCACAGGCCTATCAACTCTTCCCTTGGAACAGCCCCTAATAGCCTCCCACTTCCATTCACCCGCCATCAACGGAAAGGGCTCAGTGAGCCCAGAGCAGGCAGAAGAGGAAAGGCCACTGCAGAAGTTGGGAGTAAGTGAGAAGAGTATGGATGCTGCGGAAAGGGGAGGGGGAGGGTTAGTCTAGGATCAAGAAGGCTTGGGGTGCGGGAGAGCTGGAAAGTAGCAGATGAGCTGATTTTTTTGAGATGCTACTATGTGCCAGACACCACTCTGGGCCTCTTTAGCTCAGCATCACAGGCAGTGTGATCCTAAAGCGTAATCCTGGTCTCACCGCTTCTCTGTTTAAAACCCTTTGGGGACATTTTGGGACTCATAGAATAGAGAGCCAAACCACTTCTTAGGGTACTGAAGACTCCCCAGCTCCAGTCCCTGCCTGATCTTGCACCACCTTCCTTACTCACCTCCTGCAGTCGTACCCTGACCGTACATTCAGACTGACACTTGCAGTTCCCCGAAGACTTCCTCTCATGCCTCCGAGCCTCAGCATGTGCTGATCCTTTTGGCCATACTGCCTTTCCTTCTCTGTCTTAGATAACACCTATTTGCTCTTTAAATGTCTCCTTCTCTGGATACATCATCTTGTCTCCCCCAGGCTAGGACAACTGTCCTTTGTTTGGGCTCTCATATGCCCCATTGCAAGCCCCATACTAGACACATTCTACTACATAGTAGTCATCTGTCTCCTCCCCTGTGCTGTGTTCTCCTTCAGGGCCACATCTGGATCCCTGAGTCCTTAGCACCCTGCATGGTGCTGAGCATGTGGTTGACCCTCCGAAAAAGTCTGTTGTGTGAACGGACGTCTGAGCCCATTTGCAGGTAGGCTGGCAGGATACCAAATTCTTTTCAAAAGCAATGTCAGAAAGCTCCTAGAACCACTTACTTTTCAGTACCTGGGGAGGCAAATGGAGCATTTTTGGTCATTTAAAGCCAAGAGAGTCATCAGAGGACTTTAGTGGGTAAAGACATGGAAAGACACACATTTACAGCAAGTGCATGACAGGAAACAAAGAAAATCACCAGAAGGTCTGATTTCTGGGCTATTCATGCCTGGGCAGTTCAGAAGGGAGCAGAATGCTCTGAGCTAAGCCAGGAGTTTATTTATCCTGTCAGATTCAAGCCAGCATTAATAATTTAATGGCTTTGGAATGGCCTGGCAAGGCCTTCCTCACCTGTGCAAGCCCAAGGTGCTCCACTCCACCTGCAGCTTATAGACACTCATTCACTCATTCATTTGTTCATTCATCCATTCATTCATTCAACACATAACCTATTAAGTGCCAGTTTTGTGCCAGGCTCTGTGCTAGTGCCTGGTAATTCAGAGAGGGTCAGAGACAATGGACTGACTGAGGGATGGAGAAAGCAGGTGATCTATTTAGTATGATGAGTGCTATGGTGGACTTAGCACAGAGGAGGGCTTCTTTTCCAGCCAGAGATTCAGGAAGGCTCAAACTTGAAGGATGGGAAGAGGAGGCTCTGCTGGCACACGGAACAGCAGGGCCACATCACTGGGTGTGAGAAAGAATTGCATATTGATGGGACTCCAGGTTGTTGATCACTGAGGGACAGTGATGCCAGAGAGGGGACAGGGACTAAATCTAGGGGGCTTTGAAAGACAGGTCAATTGTTGCCATTTTTACCTTTCGATGATGGAAACCAGTGAAGAACGTTAAGCAGGGAAGGACGGAATCTGATTTACAGAGATCACCAGGCTACAATTTGGAGAATGAAATGAAGTGGGAGGTAAAAAGGGAGGGTGGGAAGTAACTGATCAGTGAAGGACATCGCTCCGGTTTCTGAGCTGACCCTCATGGGGACTCACTGTCTCTGCTGCCTAACTCCATGCAACACTCGGGTCCTCCCACCCCTCCTCGGGGGTTTGCAGGGTCAGATGCATAACGTCCCTTAGTCAGATGGCCTGTGCCTTTTTTGAGGTCCTACAGGACATGCTGAATACTTAGCTTTCGTGCCCACCTTTCACCAACCTGACACCTGTTACAGACATCTTCAAGTTTCTAGAGGCTTCACAGAAGCACAAAATGTCCTTTGCAGGGGGTCTAGGAGATCATCTATCCAAATCCCTGTGCTGACCCACACCTGTCCTTGTCCGTTTCATTCCAGCCTATTTGGGACCGATTTGAAAAGCACCATAACTACAGCTCCTTCCCAAAGCATGAGGACCAGCCCCTCCTCTCCTGTTCCCTCTCCCTCAGCCTTTGTTTATCTGAAAATGTCTTAATTTTTCCTTCATTCTTGAATGATGGTTTTGCCAGATATACAATTATTGGTTGACAGGGTTTTTGTTTTGTTTTTTGTTTTTTTTTCCTTCCAAGATCTTAAATATATCTCCCACTGCCTTCTGGCCTCCTTGGTTTCTAAGAAAATATCAGCTGTTTATCTGATTGAAGATCCTTTGTAGATGATGAGTTGCTGCTTTCAAAATTCCCTTTTTGTCTTTAGGTTTCAACAATTTGACTACAATATGTCTTGGTGTGGCTATCTTCATCTTGACTGGCGTTTACTGAACTCTATGACTGTGTAGATTCACATCTTTCATCAGGTTTGAGGTATTTTTGGCCACTATCTTCTCAAATATTTTTTTCTCTCCTTTCTCTCTCCCTTCTCCTTCTGGGATTCCTATGATGCATATACTGGCACAATTGATGGTGTTCCACAAGTCCATCAGGCTCTGTCCATTTTTCTTCATTCTTTTTCTTCCTGCTCCTCAGACTTTATCATTTCAATTGTTTTATCTTCAAGTTCTCTGATCCTTCATTGCACCTGCTCAGATTTACTACTGAAGTCCTCCAGTGAATTTTTTATTTCAGCTATTGTAATTTTCAGCCTCAGAATTTCCGATTGGTTTCTTTTTATAATGTCTATCTTTTTATTGACATTCTCATTTTATTCCTAAATCATTTTCCCAATTTCCTTTCGCTCTTGGTTTTTGCTTTTCTTTAGCTCATTGGACATAATAGAGCTGATTTAATGTCTTTGAATGATAAATCCGATATTTGGTCTTCCTCAGAGATGGTTTCTGTCAAGTTCATTTTTCCAGTGAATGGGACATACTTTCCTGTTTCTTTGTATGTTTTGTGTTTTTCTTGGAGAACTGAGACATTCTGAGGATTGTAATGTGGTAACTCTGAAAATCAGATTCTCTCCCTCCTCAGGGATTGAGGAGTTTTAATTGTTGAAGACTGGAGTCATCTGTGGCTTTTCCAAATTATTTTTGCAAAATGCATATTTCTTATTGTGTCTGGTCACTGAAGTTTCCATTCTGTTATCTTTGTAGTCAGCTAGTGATCTGACAAAGATTTTCTTAAATGTCTGGCGCCACAGACAGAGGGGAAAGTGTTGTATCTCTTTAAATCTACCGGCAGATGCCATCAGTGGAAGTCACTGCTGGTAAGAGGGCCAAGCATCTGTCTCGGTCCCTCAGGGCACAACCAGAACAAACCAAAATGCACAAGCTCCAATTTTTGAAGGACAAGGTCCCATGCTTACCCTCTCACAGCCAGCTGTACCAAGAACATGAGCTGCTATTTGCACAGGTGTGGTGGGGCTGGGAACTGGGGGATGGTAGTGGGTTTGCCCATGCCACTCGCTTATGAAGCATCAGCAGGCTCTCCCTTCATCAAGCACTCTACGGGCTGTCATTAATATCCTCAGCTCCATAGCTCCAGAATAGTTCATTTCAATTGCTCTTTTCAGCTTAATGATTGCTTTGGTGGAGGGACTGATCCCTAGAGCTACCTGCTCCACCATTTTGCATGATGCCACTTGGAATATCTTTCTGGGTGCCCCTATCTGGGAGGTATTTGGGGCTTGTTAGAATGTCAGTGGCCAGTTCATGGCCCAAAAAATGGAAGCAGGGGCTTGACTACTTAGGATTAGATCCAGGTTTAGACTCAGAGTCAGAGGGGCCAAGGGAAAGGACAATTGGATTTCTTTTAAATGCTGCTCAGCTGACCTCCTTTGGGCAGGATGGAGTAGCAACTGACATTTATTGAGTGCCTGACTTTTTCTCATTAAAGCCTTGCCAGTCTTGAATGACAGAGATTATTGTCCCCATTTTATAAATGATCGTGAATATCAAATGAGATCATGGGTGACAAAGTACCTCGACCACTTCAGGCTGTGCAATAGGAGCACTGAAGTTACCCCTCCCCAGATGCTGCAGGTGTTGGCTGCTAACAGCTCATGCTTATAGCCTCCTGGGGGGGATGGCCTCTGGCTGATGGGGGCCGCTTTGCCCATGGATGCCTGGGATGTATGGCCACCCCCCACCCCCGGGAGAGACCCATGGCCAGTAACCGACTGATATGGGGTGTAACCGCCCAGCCCTCCTGCCTCTGCCAGGACAACCTCTGTGGTGCAAATCAAGCTCCAGACTCCCCTCAGGATCATGGGGCTGGACTCCTCCTAAACCACGTATTTGCCTAGATTTTCCCCTTTCCATATTCTATATTCCTCAGTCCTTTATAGGGTTCTGCAGAGAACACGCCCCCTTTAAATTACACAAGAATTTCCATCTCAGGCTCCACTTCTAGGGAACCAACCTAAGATGAGGTGCGGTGCGAGAGTCCCTGGTTGGTATGCCACCTTGCAGTGTTTTCTCTCTCAGAGGTGACACCATAGCTGGTTTGACTCCAAGATCTTCGCACAGGTTCTTTGCTCTGCCCTGAATGTTCTTCCTGCATATTATCGGCTGGCTGGCTCCTTCTTGTCAGTCAGGTCTCAGCTTAAATGTCACCTGCTAGAGAAGCCCTTCCTGACTATGTGATGTAAAGAGGCCATTTAAATTCCATGCATTGCTCTTGGCACACCGTGCTTCTTGTGATCTTTTTGTTTATTATCTCATCCCTCTCCCTTCCCCTCTGGTAAGTGCGCTTCAGTTTTCATCTCCCAGACAGCACATTTGGGCCCTTCCTGCTTTCTCTGTGTTGGGATCAAATACAATGAATTAACATTGCAATAAAAACAGCAGACAAATGATGGCATGATAGTTCTGTGGCTATCTCCCTGCATGTCCCGGCAGAAACTCCTGCCCTCCCTGCGCTGGTTTCCTCACCTGCAACACAGAGGTAGGACGAGATGCCCTCTAGCTCTAGTCCTGTATTCCTGATTCCTGATTGAACATGTACTGTTTCTGGAACCTGGGGACACACTACTCCTACAGAATTGCTGTGTCAAACCGTCCTTGTTTTCCGTGCTCTCTCAGAGCAGTTGCAGTGGGCTGACATGCGGGCTTTTTAAATGCCTTTTTGTTATTTTGGGGAGTACACCTGGCTTCATTTTCTTATTATTAGGCCTGTATCCTTTCTAGTCACAGATGCTGAAAAGAAACCTGTTTCTCCCTGCCATCCACAGCAGCATGGGACAAATGAGACATAGTCCCCAGGAGCCGAGTACATAGAAGACTCTCAAGTGATTGTAATTATAGCACATTGCATTCGATCATTCATTCCTGCGTTAATTCATACAATTATTCAACAGATATCTAGGCTCTGCGGACTCCACAGTGAACAAGACAAACTTCCTGTCCTTGTGCAGCTTATGTTCTCGTGTTACCTGCTATCACAGAGATATTTCAGGGTCCTCTTAAGCACTGAAGAGGGGGCAACCAGCTCTCTCTGTCCAGATAGATCTTGGAAGTCTTTCCTAAGGAAAGAATACTTGGGCTGGGTTTTGAAGAATGAATAGGAGTGTCCCAGGGAAGGAGGGGTGAAGACATTGTTGTGGCTGGGTTGGAAGGCAGTGGCAGAGAGGCTAGGGGAGGAGCCCAGAGAGGTGGCCAGGGCACAGCCTGATTGTGGAGGCCTGTGAATCATACTAAAAGCTGCACTTTATCTTGAAAATAATGGGGAGCCACCGAGGGTTCTTGAGTGTGACAGAGATGTGATCCAAGCTGTGTTTTAGCACTCTGGCAGCATGGCTAAGTGTATTTGTTTCCTACAGAAGCTGTAACAAATCGCCACAAACTGGGGGACTTAAAAGAATAGAAATGTATTTTCTCATAATTCCAGAGGCTGGAAGCCTGAAATCAAGGTGCCGGCAGGGTTGGTTCCTTCTGGAGGGCTCTGAAGGAGCCTGTTCTGGCTCCTGTGGTTACGGGCAATCCTCGGCATTCCTTGGCTTGGGGCTGCATCCCTCCCACCTCCACTTTCTCGTGGTCTCCTGTGTGCTCCGTGCCCTCGCATGGCAATCGCCTCTCTGTGTCTTTCTTTTCTTACAAGGACTCACAGTCACATCGGATTAGGGCCCACGCTACTACGGTATGACCTCATCTTAACAGATTACATCTGCAAGGACCCATCGCCAAATAAGGTCACATTCTGAGGCACTGGGGCTTGACTTCAACATATCTTTAGTGGGGACACAATAAACCCATAACACTGTAACTCCGCAAGAGCACACAGCCAGCATGGGCATGTGCCGCAGCAGCAGGGGTGGCCACAGAGGCCAGCACCCCACCTGCAACTGCACCAGATGTCAGTAAGTGAGGGACTTCTGGGCAGGGATGTGGCACTCTGATGGGACTGGAACCATCAATCGTCCATAACAAAGAATGGGGGAAATAACTGATAAGGTTGTAGGAGAGTAAATCCCACCCTCCGTCACTCTCAGAAGCCAGCGCTGCCTCTTCAGTGGATGGTTCCTTCCCTGTGATCAAGCATGTCACCACTGGGAGCAACCTGAAGAGCCTCGCTGTACTTTGAGGCTCTAAATTAGGTACATGACCGATGCGCAGGACAGCCATGTCCCTCGAACTGCGCATGCCCAGGATAGCCACGCCTACTTGGACTGTGCCCAGAGGTGCTGCATCTCCAGCGGGCACCTCCAGAGCTGAGCCCCCAGCAGAACTTGGGCAGACTGCAGGTCTGTGCGCAGCTTGAAGACTCGGGGCTTCCCCTGGTCCCCTCTCTCTCCCGAGGTGGATGTGGGATCTCCACCCTCCTCAACCCTCAATCCTCCAAGCTATGCCTCCCAAGGTGTGGGGTGGGTGCTCTGTGGGGTCTGCCCTCCCGCTTGTCCCTGGAACAACCCACAGAGGCTGTTTGGAGTGTTTTTAGGGA
>NW_012148731.1:436286-438941 GCF_000956105.1 Propithecus coquereli
TAAATTTGGGATGATGTTCTTCGAGGCTTTTGCACCAAAATTTGCAGGGCTACTGCTCTTGTTGGAAGTCTGGGAGAACCTACTTAATCACTCCTCTCCCCTCTGGGTGTATAATGGATTGAGAACACACACAGGAGCCACGTGAGGCTCAGCATCAGTGTGAATGCTGACGATGCTGTCTTGGGAAGGTTCCCCAAACTGCACGTCCCATATTGCAAAGTCTGGAGCAAAGCGGGCTTCCTTAGGGAGTGCTGTCCGGGAGGTCATCCAGAGAGGCAGCCTGGGCCTCACAGACCCCACAGCAGACACACTGGCAGGACTTGGGCTGGAGTGGCCAGAGGGTCATCTGTCCCAGACCTCTGACTCACCAGGAGTCTCAAATTCAACCTTCAAAGTTATCCCCAAACAAGGTGTGTTAGTTTACTAGGGCTTTCATAACAAAGTGTCACAGACTGGGTGGCTTAAATAACAGAAATCTATTTTCTCACAATCTTGGAGGCTGGAAGTCTGAGATCAAGATGACGGCAGGTGTTGATTTCTTCTGAGGCTTGTCTCCCTGGCTTGCATATGGCCGCCTTCTCCTCATGTCCTCAAGTGGTCTCCCTTCTGTGCCTGTCTGTGTCCTAATCTCCTCTTCTCCTGCAGACACCAGTTATATTGGGTTAGGGCCCACCCTAGTGACTCATTTTAACTTAATTACCTCCTTAAAGGCTCTATCTATGAGTGTAGCCATATTCTGAGGTGCTGGGAGTTAGGACTTCAACATGTGAATTTTGGGAGGGACACAATTCAGCCCAGAATCCAAGGTTAGGCAGACAGTCACAGAGATGTTCTCAGAGAATGTGGAAGTGTTCATCATGCTGCATTTTTGAAACTAATTATTTATTCTTTTGAATGTATGACACACACACAGCAAAAATTTGAAATGGTCCAAAACAATGTGGAGAGAAGCATAATTTTCCTTCCTCCTTGACCCCAGTCTCCATAGCAACCATGTTATCAGTGTTTTGTGTTTGACCAATAGAATGCATATGTGCTCTCTCTCTCACACACACACACACACACACACACACATACACATACACACACCTTTGAGGGGACTCAAACTTCTGAGAAAATGGAGGAGATGTGTTTTTCTCTATTCCTCCTGTTAAGTACAACTGAAAACCTTATGCATGATATATAAAACAAACCTAAGAAGACTCTGCAAGGTGGAGAGAAAGCAAATAGGTGAGAGACCTTGAGACCCAGAGAACAACATGGTGATGGGGTCCTTGGGTTTTATTTTTGCCTCATATATCCCAGAATTGGACCTGAAGAAGCCAGCACTTCCCAAGACACCAGCACTCCCCAAAATCAAAAGCTCAAACAAAACCTGCTCCCTTTAGCCAAAGGACCAAGAAGAGGCAGCCTAGTGAGACGGAACACTATTTGACAGTAACTACCCTACTTTAACCAAATACCACACACACAAAAAAACCCTGAAGCCCCCACACTGAATCATGCCAATAAAGAATGAATGGGGACCCTAGATTTTCATCCTCGTGATGTTGTAACAAGGTACCCCAATACCCCCACTGATGTCAGAGATGGTCAAGTAGAAAGTCAGGAATTCCATCCCTGCCAGCTGATAATGAGGCTTCCTTCCCAACAGTGTGGGGAGAGACCATGTGGGGAATCTGGACTTCCATTGCCACCCAGAATAGTGAAGATCCCCTTTCCCAAGTGTAAACAAAGCCAAGTGTGGAATCAGGACTTCTACCTCTACATGACAGTAGCAAGGCAGTTCCCCCTTCCCTTGTTAGAGAAATGTGATAAAAAAAAAAAAAGCAGCTAAAACACTAAGTTTACATAGATTTGTAGTTCTATTGTATAAAACAAAAATGTCCAGATCTTAATAGAAAGTTATTGGTAATACCAAGAGCCAGGAAGATCACAAACTAAATGAAAAGAAGCAATCAGCAGATGCCAATGCTGAGTTGACAGCAATATTAGGATTATCTGACAAAGATTTTAAAGCATCATGATAATAATGCTTTAACAAGCAATGATAAACAGGCTTGAAACAAATGAAAAACAGAAAGTCTCAGCAAAGAAATAGAAAGACAAGACAAAAATTGAAAAATATAAAGAATTGAATGGCAAATTTAGAATTGAAAAATACAATAACCAAAATAAAAGGTTCAGTGGATGGGCTGAACAGCAGAATAGAGGGGACAAAGAAAAGAACCAACGAACTCAAAGACAGAACAATAGAAATTACCCAATCTAAATAACATATTAATAAAAAAAATAGACTGTAAAAACATGAACAAAGCCTCAGGGACCAGTGGAACTACAACAAAAGGTCTAACATTTGCATTATTTGGATACCAACAGGAGAGAAGGAAGAGAACTGGGCAGAAAAAATGTCAAGGAAATAATAGCTAAAAACTTCCAAATTTGGCAAGACATACAAACTTATAAATTCAAAATGCTGAGCAAATCTCAAACAAGATAAATCCAAAGAAATCAGTGCCAAGACACATCATAATTAAACTTCTGAAAACTAGAAACACAGAAAAAAATCTTAAAAATAGTCAGAGAAGGCTGAGCGCGGTGGCTCATGCCTGTAATCCTAGCTCTCTGGGAGGCCAAGGAGGGTGGATTGTTTGA
>NW_012148731.1:439716-456791 GCF_000956105.1 Propithecus coquereli
TGATGAGAATAAAATGAAATCCTGTGTGTAAAATATTTATATACTTGGTAGTCATTCAATAAATGCTTATTAAATTATTTACTGCAACAGATAAGAAATCTTTATCACTTAGGTACTGATTGGACAGAGCATGCGTCCAGAGTTGGACTGACTGTGGTTTACCTCATATGCCATTTATTAACTGTATCCTTCAGGATGATTTCAATGGCCTCAAGCTGGATTAAAAAATAAGGAAATTGGTTAGCTAATCACCCAGGAAGTCTAGAGAAAGGGCAGGCTTCAGGAGGGGTTGATTCAATGGCTAAATAATGTCATCAGAGACTCTGCCTCTTCCTTCTCTCTGGGCAACACTGGCTCTATCCTAAGGATGGCTTCCCTCATGCTCACTAGCTGGCTGTCAGCAGAAACTGGAGTCATGTGCTCAGTTCAGGAGAACCTCACCCAAGCCACAAGTCCACCCATGGACCAATGGCATTGTCCCTGAATGCCATGTGTTTCTTGTTGGAGGTGATGGGACTGAGCTCTGAATCCAAGGACATGGCTACCTTCCCCTGTGGGGACAGAGGGTTACCTAGAAAAAACTGTGATTTGGTTAGGAAGAAGGAAGGTGGAAATGGATGCTGAGTGCATGCCCAAAACTTTCACCAGCTGTAACCGTAAGCAACTTTTATTCAATCTCCCTGAGATTCAGTTTCCTCACTTTTAAAACAATCGATCCTACGATCTCTCATGGGGTTTTTATAATAATTGCATAAGATCATATGTATAAAACACATTGCCCTGGACCTGGGATACAGAAGATGTTGAATAAATTAATATATATTTTTATTCTTTAGGGTAATGAACTATGGCTCCCAGAGCAGTTAGTGTTCTTAATTTCCACATGTGTAAATTGAGGCTCAGAGACACTGAGTGACTGTCCACGGTCTGCACAGCTGCACATCTGACACCAGACTCCTGGACCCCCCACTCCTGGTACTGTGATCCATGTCCTCCAGCACCCCTTCTTTCGAGAGCCCCAGGGGGAGTGTGAAGCCCACAGTGGGTGGGAGATGGCTGCTGCAGGATGCAGAGAAGCCACAAAAATGCCCTTTCTTGTGTCTGCACCACAGCGGGTCCACAAGGAGGAGGTACTGATGGCTTCTTCCAGTAGCTCTGAGTACGTGGGCCCCCGGAGTCCCAGGCCGCCCAGATCTGCTTACTCAAACGGCCTTCCCAGCCCTTCCAGCACCTGCCTAAGGAAGAAAACCTTCACATAAGCATCTCACTATAGCCTTCATGTTCTGCTCAGGAAGTGGCCCTCGGGGAGCAAACTCCAATAAACCATCTTCGAAAAGTGCGAGCTGGCGATGGAGGAGAGGCCGGCCTGTGCCCCTGGAGAACATGCTGATGCTGGACTTCCTCCTGCAGTGAGAGCTTCGTCAGCCAGACGCCCCCATGAGAGGGAGCTGAATTCGCCTAATTAAAGATTTGCTTCTGAGGTTGGCTTCCCGTTGCAGGCCGAGCCTGCAGTTTCGGGGACTTGACCTCTTCCTTGTTACCTACAGCCCTTTCCCATCGTCTCCATAATCTCAGCTTTCATGTACCATCTATAAGCAGGGAGGTGTGCTGGGGTGGAGGAGAGAACACAGGAACTTGACTTGACTCAGAGTCATGTCTCAGTTCTGCTACTTCCTAGTTGTGTGACTACAGGCAAGTGACTTAACCTCCTTCAGCCTCCGTTTCCTTGTCTCTACGATGAGGAAAACAATTCTACCTACTTCAGACGTATATAAGTTGTTCCACCCAGTGTCTGGCATTTAGTAAGTGCTTATTAAATGGTAGATTGAAAAAAAGCAAGTATCATATTTAATATTTGGCCTTATAATTCATACATATGCTAGGGATAGGAAAATCCATTGTCAGTTCAACAGGTGTTTTCCCAATGCCTCCTGTGGGCTAAGCATTGTACCAGTCACTGGGGACATTACGGGCAAACAGGTGTTGACCCTAACCTCATGAAGTCACATGGAGGAAAAAAGCTGTGTTCATATAAACACAAAGATGTATATTTTAATTAAACTAATACTTACATACTGTTTGCTGTGGGCCAGGTACCTTTCTAAGGTGCTTTACAAATGTTAACTCATCTGATTCTCATAAAAACTACACAAGATAGGTACTATTCATTCCCCATTTTACAAATGAGAAAATGAGGCACAGATAGATTAAGTAACTTGCCCAATGTCACCTGTATCAGTTAGCTATAGCCACAAAATAAACTATCCCCAAAAGTCAGTGGCTTATTAATAAAACAACCATGTGTTGGTTCTCACAAGTGGTTGGCTGGATGTTGGCTTTGATCCAGGCTGGGCTCAGCAAGGTGGTTCTGCTGTTCTCATCCATGTGCCTATGGCTGGTGGGAGCCAACTCTTCTCCACATGCCTTTCCTCCTCTTCTGGGACCAGCAGGCCAATGCAGGCATCTCATAGACACGTTAGAAGTGCAGGAGAGCAGGCAGCATGTTCCGAGCTGGTACCCTGCCACTTTCCACCTAATTCCATTGGTTAAAGCAAATCAGGTGGTCAAACGCAGAGGCAGACAGGAAGCCCTGTCCAGAGAAGAAGGGCACTGCAAACTGGCATGGTCAGGGTGATCAGGGAGGCATGAGGAACTGGAGCAATGATGCAGCCCAACACATCACCCAGCTGGTAAGTGGTGGGGCCACGTGTGCACCAGCAGCCTTGCTCCAGAGTCCTGCTCCTTTGCACTAAGCTAGGCTGCCTCTCCTGTGTGTGGCAAGTGGGATAAACACTGAGAGAGACAAGTGTGGCATGCCATGAGCATGGATCCCAGTGGGTGAGCTGGAGTCTGAGTAGTCAGGGAAAGGTCTTTCCAAGCAAGTCATGTTTGAGAGTGGAAGGTTGCATCAGGGTTAATGCACCAGAAGGCACACTTGTGCCAAAGCTGCAAGGCAAGGGAGCTTTACTTTCTAGCAGGGGAGGGAGGGCCTTCAAATGCTCTCTGACCACCCTTGCCTCCCCCCTCTCTCTCTGAATGTGTCCTCTCACCCAGCCAGTCTGCCCTCTGGCTGTTAAGGACTTCTGACCTTCCATCGGTCAGTGCCCTCCTCCTGGACTCCCTTTCCTCCAAGGCTCAGCTCAAAGGCCCCCTTTAGGGGACAGCCTGCCCTGATCCTCCAGACAGACTTCACCCCTTACTACCACGTACCTACCACCAGCCTCACACATTCTGACTACAGAACATGCTTTGCACAGCTCTGTGGTGATTGGCTTCATTGAATAACTCCAAAGATGGTCTCTGAGCACGTACTGATAGGACTTCCACACTGGACTCTGAGCCTCTTAAAAGCATGCACGTGTGCACACACTCACATGCACACACTCACACACAAATGCCCGGGAGGGCTATGTGAAGAGGGAGGCAGAGATTTAAGTGATGCAGCCTTAAGCCAGGGAATGCAGCAGCCACCAGCAATTGGAAGAAGCAAGGAACGGATTCTCCCTAGAGCCTCTGGAGGGAACACAGCCCTGCTAACACCTTGGTTTTGGACTTGTGGCTTCTGGAGTGAGAGAGAATAAATGTCTGCTGTTTTAAGCCATCCAGCTTATGGAGATTTGCTACAGCAGCCACAGGAAGCTCACATGTCCCTCCTGGTCCACTAAAGGCAGACAATTCCACCAGTGCCTAAGCTTTCCTGGACGAGTTGAGGGGAGCGTCCAGCCCTAGCTCGGCTCCTTCAGGCAGAATGACCAATTGGATGGGCCCATGTTACCAGCGGGCACTGCAGAAGCAAAGTGAAACAGGCTCTGCCCTCTCTCCCCACCCCGTGGCCCCTGCCTGCACTTGGGGAGCTGTGGCTGGTCCCTCCTTCCTGTCCCACTTGAGCCTTTGTTCATCCAGTTCCAGGGACTTGACCTAGGAGTCCCAGTTCTGTGATCAGGAACAGCTGGACCTTGCGGCCATCTGATCTTTGTGTTTCCAACCCCAACTTCAGGGAGGCAAATGGCCAGGCCAGACCACCTTGTCACTGGTGAAGGGAAGTGGCAGGAAACCCAGAGGCACATGCTTCGGCAGAGATCCCAGGAAGCCATCATCCATCAGCCCAGGAAGCCACATGAATCATCCGGTGTCATTACTGAGCACCTTGTGTGTGAGGCCAGCTGTGGAGGTGCACACGCAAAGGACTCTGCTCCCTGCCCCAGGAGCTCGTGGATTAATAAAGCGTCATCTGAGCATTGTTTAGTCATTCATCAAACACACCTGGCAAGTCTCCTGTGTGCGGAGGACCATGCCAGCTGAGACCATGCAGCAGTGGTTAGAACAGGCTCTGGTGCCACATCAGCTGGGGACACGGCAGGCCTGAGTTCCACTGGGTGGGATGAGGGCCACAACAGTCCTGGCACTGGAGGACCAGGTGGTGCTGGTTCCCCAAATCCCCTCGTTCAGCCCCTTCCCCTCCAAGGTAAGGATTCTCACGCAGGACACTGAACAAAACGAGGCACATATCAGCTCTGCCACCTTTGTAAGGCACAGGACTTCTTGGTAAACTGAAGGCGGCTCAGCCCCTGGTCAAAATGCAAATCTCCCTCCTACTTCCCCCACCGCCCACCCCCTGCTGAAGAGAGCAGGGCCACCAAAGCTGACTTTCAGCCCCTGGAACAAGAGAGCAGGTGTTCTTATTCCAGGCAGACTGTGTGGCCTTGGACAGATTATTAACCTTTCTGAGCCTCATATTCCTCATCTCCAAAATGACCATTCTGTGGGCCTCACTGTGTGGTTGTGATGATGAAAACTGAAGAGACACTGTATGTGGTGGCCCTTTGCCCCATGTCCCCTGCAAACAGGTGCTCAGCAGGTCCTCCCACCCTGTCTGTCTCCTGAGGTGAAGTCAGAGCAGAGGACTCTGTCCCTGGCTGGGAGAGGAAAGGTGCCCCCGAAGCTCTCCCCCCGCTGCTGGCTGCTGTGCCCCAGCTCTGACCTGCTCTTTTTGTTTCAGGCCTTTTTGTTTCCCTCCCCCTCTTCTGCAGACTCCCGGCTGGGCCCCTTCATCTTGTAAATGCTGCACTGAGAGCCCTAATGGCCCCACTGCTCCCTGGAGAGGGAGCCGTTGTGGAATAAGAAAATGTCTATTAAGGCTGGGCTGGCACACCCATCACTCACGGGCATCAGCCGCACTCGGCTCAGGGCTCAGACCTTGCACACAGCCTTAACGGGAGACTGGGGCAGGAACAAAGCAAGCAGGGGCTTCAGGTGGACAGATGGGGGTGCTCAGGTGGCTCTGCTACTTGCTGTGTGTGTGGTCTTGGGCACCTCGCTTTCATCTATGCATCTCAGTGCTCCCATCTGGAAATGGGACAGTCACCTCCGCTCTGTTAGGTGATGTGAGGCTTTGACCACATGTTTGAAAAATCCTGGATTTTATTTAATCAGAAACACTCAGCATTCAGCAAGATCCTTTGTCCTGAGCGTGACGGAGAGGCTGCCCAGGCCCCCGGGGATGTGGGAAGGGTGTGGGACCAGTAAGCCTGGGTCCTTGTCCTGCTCCTGGGCCCCCAGACTAGAGGAACCGTGGCTCATCCCCGCCCTTAACTGCAGGGCAGAGCCCCCCCACCCCCCCGGGGACAGAACCTCCCAGCACAGCCAGCTCTGGTCTCACCATCCCCAGGCCCTCCTGTCCCTGCCCTGTGCCCTGAGCAGACGTGGGGACTGGGGACGGCCTTTCCCCACTGCAGGGCACAGCAAGCCCCTCCTCCTCCACGTGCCCTCCAGGGAGCTGTTGGTTTCTTCCCACCTCCCTCAGCCATCCTCCCTGCGGGCCAGTCAGCAAAAGTATCCATGTCCCGGGTCACTCAAATGTCCCAAATCCCAGTCTTGAGGGAAGTCGCCCCTCCCCTTAATGCAGCCTTCCTTCCACTAAGACCCTCCAGCATAAGACCGCGGGAAGCCGGTCCCCAGCCAGGGACCAGGGAGCCAGCTGTCCTGACTGCAGGTGTCATTTCTCACTCCAGCTGCTGCTCTGATCTCCTGCCACCTCTGCCCAGCTTTTAACGACTTCTCTGGGGAGCTGCACCTTTGGTTTCTGTCCAGATATGGACCAGAAACGCCACAAGCAGAGTCAGCTTAAGGCTGTTGGGTTAAGAGATTTTCTGAGGCTCCATGGCAACATTGGGGAATTACTGAAAAAGAAACGTGTAAATACCAGTATCTCATCCTGCTGTTGCTTGGCCCTGGCTCTACTTGGAGGGAAGGAGGGGGGTACCTCGTGGACATTTTCCTCTTTTAGCTTCAAATCGTAGCATCCTGCCCTTTGCCCTTTGTCCCCCACCCCCACCCCATCCCCCATTCTCTAGTCTTTCCACTACATCTCGCTAGGGGAAGCATTAGTTCATGGCAGCAACTGGGTTCCCTGGGAAGCTGTCTCGGAGTTCAGTGTACAGGGTGTGTATTAGAAGGTGTCCCAGGGGTCAGCTCCCCTGGGGGGAGGACAGGAAGCTAGAGTGGGCAGAGTGAGAACGGGAGCTGTGGGCCCAGAGTGTTGTGCCCCCGGGGCCAGGTGGCCCTGCAGCTGAGGCATCCCTGGCAGGTCCTTCCCCGAAGGGGGTACAGGGTGGTACATCTCCCAGCCCAACACTGCTCACACCTTAACTGTGTCTGCAGGGATCCCCTGTCCACAGTAAGGACCGTCTTCAACATTTCAACACTGAGCACGTAACATCTTGGTGTGACGTCACTACATAGGATTATTCGGGCTACCCCAAGAACACTGGGTAAGAGCTGTTCTTATCTCTGTCTGCAGGACCAAAATAACTGTGCAATATGGTACCTTCCAGCTCCAAGGACAGAGTCCAGTTCTATTCCCAGGGCCACCAAGAGCTGGGAGTCTAGAACTATTTCTCCCCAAAGCTTTGGTGACCCAAGGCAGGGCATGGGGTGCTGCATCCAAGTGGACTCCCCAACCTGCATTCCTACTCTCAGGGGGGCTTCCTCGTCTGGTGGTAGCCCCGCAGGAGAGGGAGGGGGCGACCTCACAATTTGGTCCTCCCCATTGCCAGGAGGGTCTTCTGGGGGCACTGCCAGGCCCCTGCGACCCCCACAGGCATCCCTGCTCACTGTGGGCTCCCAGAGGTTCACGCTGCATCCCACAAACCCTCAGACTTCAAACAATCGCTCAGAGTTTCTGCCATGTCTGCTATTTTAGGATGGGGGTTAGGTCATTGATTCTGTTAAGTTGAGCCATTTGGGGTGCTGGCATTCGCCCACAGGCACAGGGTCCCATGGGCCTGTCCCACAGGACTTGTGGTTAGGGGAACCCAGTTGTGCGGTCCACAGCAAGCCCCTGTGCAATGCTCAGGCGAGTGCCGTCCCCTCTGAGCCTCAGTGTCTTTCCCTGAAAGATTAAACGGACGGGCGCCATGTTCCATCAGCTCTGAGACGGATGGCCCTCCCAGCCGGGGGCTCGCATCTGTTGAGCGGCTACTGTGTACCGGGGATGGCGGGTGTTACTTTTACATGCAGCATCGTACATTTTCCGCAGTGACCCTGTGAAAGGTATTAATCTCCCATTTTTCAGCTGAAGAAACTGAGACTTAGAACAGTTCAAACGACCTGCCCTGGGTTCCAGAGCCAAGCCTTGGACTTGGTGTGTCTGACTCCTCGTCAAGCTAGCACAGGCCAGCTCAGAGATGGGCTCTGTCAACCTTCTCCCTGTGACTTCTCTTTAGCTCTCTCCCCACTAGAGAGAGCTCTGGGAAGACAGGCAATCTGGGAGAGATTTGTGCCTCCCATCCTCTCTGATGGGCCCCTGCTCCTCTCCGGTGACAATCGTATTCCTGGCTTTTCCATTTCCCTCCTTGGAATCGGCCTTGTCTCTTATGTTCTCTCACAATTGCATTCTTGTTCTTCGGTTGTCTCTTGCAGAGTGACGTTGATCCAATCAGGGGGATCAGCTGAAAAACAGTCAGTGTGAGTGCTGGGGACAGCCTAAGACATCAGTGCATGCCAGTCCCTGCCTTTGCTTCTCTGCGCCCGCCTGTGCGCTGTTGGAGGGAGAGAGCCCTCCTTGTCACACATGGAATAAATGCTTATTGACTGTTGACCAACAGAGGGCAGGATCCACGGTGATGGCTAGAACAGACCTTGTCAATTAATTTGATATGTTGTCACACAATTTCATCAGAGTGGGTACATGGCCAGGCCAGGGTCCTCAGAGCTGGGAAGTGGCAGAGCAGGGATGGCAGGTCTTCCCGTTCCTAACACATAGCATAATATCAGAGATTGCCCAAGAGTGCCCTTAGCCACACTCTCAGTCTCTTGGCATTTCAGACACAAAAAAGCAGAAGACAGAATAGGAAATCCAATGTGGACTCCTGACTCAGAGAAGCAAATGTCAACCCCAAGAACAATGCAGTCTCTCTTCCCAGCTTTCACAGTAACATTCCTGAAGGGAACATCCGTCAAGGGACTATGTAGCAGACAGCTCAACCAGTTTGCCTCCCACACCCAACTTCCCCTTTGGACTAAACCGCTCCGCACGCTTCCTCTGCAAAGAGCATCATGTGCCACCAACCCTACCACAGCCGACTGGACCCAGCATGGCCACATGCCTCAAGTCTGGCTCGTGACGCTCAGTAAGACTCCTCTAGACTCTCAGTAAGAGGAACGGAGTCACAGAGCTCGGATGTGCAGGGCTGGAGTTGGAGTGGGTGTTTCTCTAAGCTGGACGGAGCGGGGGCGGGAATCATGAGAGAAAAGGTGTGGCCCGCAGAGAGGGGAGGATACACAGGCTGTGAGGGAAGCCACGCTGGAAGGCTGGGAGGCCCCAGAGAGAAAGGGCGGGAAGAAGCCAGAGGCTCTGCTGTGCTTCCTGCAGCTCTGTCCTATAAATGAGGAAGGTACTAAGTGCATTCCATGACCCTGCCATTCACGGGGCCCGGTGACTGCCTTTCATCGTCACCAAGAGAGCTCTGCCAAGGACAGCCCACTGTGTGGTGGGCCAAGCCAGGCGATGACAGAGACTCTCTCCTTGCCCAAGCTTTAGTTAGGCTCTTCTGAGCCCTCTTCTTGACTAGACTTACGCTGTTGGTGTTCACCGTGATCGCCTGGCTCAGGAAGTGTTCTTCATTTTCTCCACTGTAAAGTGACTCTTTTTTTTGACCTTTCTGTACTGTCCTCTTTGGAAGGAAGCCACCACGCACAGCCCACACTTAGAAGTAGGAAGTTATGCTCCACCTCCTTGAGGGAGGAGTATCTAAAGACATTCATTTGGAATTTTTCTGCACAGAGAATTTGTCTGTTCTTTCCTATGTATTTATGTGTTCAATCATGGATTTGTATCAATATGGACCCATGGATATTTATTTTATACTTTGGGTTATAATCCAATACTACATTATTTATTTTGTTGCTTAAATTGTTCCAGCTTTGGCCACTGGGAGTTCTTTTGTTGGCCCCTGTGTCTTCTGGACATGATCCCAACATTGCATGTGTGCACATGTGTGTGCGTGTGTGTGCATGTGTGTGTGCATTTTGTTTACTGGAGCACTTCCTTGCTTTCTGGCACTCTAAGATGCTTGAGGCTCATCTGATATACATCCCTCCCTAGTCCTAGAATCAGCCATTTCATCAAGAAGCCTGGTTACTTCTGCTGGAGATGGTATTAGAAACCAAGATCTGGGTGCTGGGTGTGCTCATTGTAACTGGAATATCTGTTGTTTCTAGACCCGCTCAGCTGACAGAGCAAGAAAAAATATATATATATACAAACCTATGCATATACTCATATCTAGAAATATTTCTATAGGCAATCATATGTATCTATATTAAGATGAGTTCATGCCAATGTCTTCAACTCTAATCTGTTACCACATGGATCATTCTAGCTCTCTCCTCTTGCTTGTCTGTAACCTCCCTTTCCAACAGTGAGAAACCTGCTTCTCACCATCTGCCACCTATTTAATTAATTGTTTAATTCCAGTATATCTGCATAGTGGTTTCAGAATTGTTAGCTCATGCCCCCGGGGAAAAACTTTATCAACTAGAGTACTGTGCTAGAGACTTGGTTTCTTACTCACTTGTGTTACAAATAGTAGTTGAGCACCTGTTCTTTTCCAGAGATGCTGTAGGAAATGAAGAATCCATGGCAACCAAGACAGCCAAGTCCTTGTCCAGCAGAACTCCCATTATAATTGAGTGCCGCATTTACCAAACGCATCCCTAGCCAGGCACATCGTGGCGGATGACAGAGAGCTGGTGAAGGATTTTTATGGTGGGATTGGCAGTAACATTATGAAAGCATGAAGGTAGAGGGAAAACTGCAAGTGAAGGAACAGCTGGGAACCACTGCAATCGTCCTGGCAGAGGGAGCCGAGGAGGGAGCAGCAGACACAGGATAGAGAAATGACCGGAGTACAATGGAAGGGCATCGTAACTGTGCAGGGGAGGGGTGAGGGCACGGAGGAAACCACAGTGACACTGATGCTGATGCGGGACTGAAATCAGGATGAGGCAAGGTCGTGCAAGGCAGGGTCAGATTTCATCTTTAAATTTAAATTAAATTGATATTTTGGTCATCAAGGTTCTTTGCATTATTTGGGGATTTTTAAAATACTGTATTAAATCATGTTTATTTTGATTACTGAGTGTTCTGGAATCCCTTTATATTTTGCACCTGAGGTTAGTGGCTCACTCACCTCATCCTAGTCTGGACCCGGAGCTAGTAAGAGAAATAACAAAAATGGCCAAAGATTAAATAGCACTTGGATATTTCCAAGACACTTCCTCCACGCATGTTCTCATTTAATCTTCATAATTGCATTTTGAAGTAGGTATTATTAGCCCCATCTAAGGAAACTGAGGCTCTGAGAAGTTATGTGAATGCGTCAAAGTCATATGGTCTATTTGTACAAGAACCATTTCTTGAGCACAGATCCTCTCATTTCAGGCTCAAGGCTCAAGGCTTTTTGCAGAGGAGGAGAAAGAGTTTGGGGAGGAAAGGTAGTCAGTTTGTTAGGGAGTGATTTTGTCTCAGGTAGACGCTCGATATATGGGTAAAGAATTTCAAATGAAAGTTGAAAATAAAAATAGTGATCTTGCGAAAGAGATCAAACTAGACAGAGCTTTGGATTCATTCTTCCAGAAACAACACGGCAAGGAATGACAGGTTCCTAAGAAGGGAAGAGTAGACAGAAAAGAGGAGTCCCAGGACTGAGCCTTGCAGGCACAGACTTTTAGGGCAGGAGAAAGTGGTCAGCGAGCAGCAGGGGACCCATGGGAATAGAGACTTTTGGAAATCAGGAAAAGAGAGAATGTCAGGGAGGTAAAATGGACAACTGGGCGACCTGCTGCTAAGCGGCAAAGAGGAAGAGGATGTAGAAAAGGTTTTGCCTTGCACTGTTTCTGTAGAGCAGTAGTCCCCAGCCTTTTTGGCACCAGGGACCGGTTTCATGGAAGACAATTTTTCCATGGACTCAGGGAGGAGGGATGGTTTTGGGATGATTCAAGTGCATGACATTTATTGTGCACTTTATTTCTATTAATAACAATGAAGTGCACAATAAATGTCTGCAAGCAATTGATTTATTATGGTCTCTATGCAGTCAAACCTGTCTGCTAATGATAATCTGTATTTGCAGCCGCTCCCCAGTGCCAGCATCACTGCCTCAGCTCCACCTCAGATCATCAGGCATTGGATTCTCATAAGGAGCACACAACCTAGATCCCTCGCATGCGCACTTTACAGTAGGGTTCTCGCTCCTCTGAGAGTCTAGTGCTGCGGATGATCTGACAGGAGGTGGAGCTTATGCAGTGATACGAGCGATGGGGAGCAGCTGTAAATACAGTTGAGCCTTCGCTGGCTTGCCCATTGCTCACCTCCTGCTGTGTGGGCTGGTTCCTAAGAGGCCACAGACAGATACTGGGGTTGGGGACCACAGCAAGAGTGAAGCCGACTCTCCAGCACTTCGTTATTATAAGATAAGGCATAGCCTACTGTGCTTTAATGATGCAGTTTAATTAAGTGCCTTTTTCCTCCCTGACCAGTTGGTTTGATAATCAGATGCCATCTAAGGCCCTTGGTTTGCAAGATGCAGCAGCGTGCTATTGCAATGCAGACTCTGCAGGGCCCTTCCCCACTTCCTTCACCCTGTGTGTTCGCAGCCTCAAATACGTATCTCAGGGCTTGGTGTAAGACTGTTCACTACCCCCAAATTAAGATACATTACACTCCTCCCCGTGTTCCTCCTCCACTATGTCTGCTGTGCTGAAAACAAAAGAACATTTCAAAATGCAATAAACACTACATGCAAATGAGTGTCCCAAATAACTGTGGGGAATCATTTCAGAGAACCAGAGCTGCTTAGAATACCAATGCCGCGCCAGCAGGTTTGCATGAGGGAAGCCATCCCCAGGTGGCCAGGGAGGATGGAAGATCAAAGGAAACCACTGACACAGAGACCTGAGCATTTCCCCTTGAGAATTTCCAAGAAAACACCCCTGGTCTAAGCTTTATTTTAGGAGCTGAGATGGAATTCCCACGTACCAACGGGACCAACAAGGTCTCATCCTATGGCTGGTGTGGGGGCCATTCGTGGATCCCCTCCCGCTTTGCGAGCACGATGCCGTGTATCTGCACAGCCTCTGTCTCACTGCATGACAGGATAAAACCTTCTCCACTTTACTAATGAGTGAGCTGGGTTTCTGAGCTGGTAAGGAGAACAGGAGTTTAGTTCCAAATCGCTTTAGCCTTATCCTTATGTGGCCTCTCTCTGAATAGAGTTTTCTTTCTTGTGATTTTTTCTAATGGCCTAGGTTTAGAGGGGACACTAGAGTGGGATGGAGAGGATCTGAATGGGAAGTTTGCAGAATTGGATTCTGGCACCAGCATGGACCTGCTTGGTGGCTCTAGGACGGGAGAGTGGTCTCATCTCCAGGGACCTCACTGTCATCCTCTGTGAACATGAGGCGATGAGCTGACCCTATTATGACCTCCCCTACTTACAGCCTGCAGTGGTGGCAGGATTGGGTTTGGGTTCCTTCATAGCCTTCCCATCTCCCACCCCTCCCTGACATGCATTTGCTGCTGCCACAGCTGTGACAAAGGTTGGAGGTTCCCTGGACAGCCCCATTGCACACGCTATTGCCTGTGTCAGGGGCCCGTCAGCCTTTCTGATCGGCAAGCTCCCCTTCATCTCAGCATCCCCTTCATCCGCTGAGCCTCAGCTCAGGTGTCCCCTCCCCCTTGCAGCCTCCCCGACCAGGCAAGGCAGGTCTAAGAGAGCCGTGTCCCTCTCTTGTGTCCATAAGAATCCAGTTCATAGCTCCCTTTCAGTGCTCTGAAATAACAGGTCATTGAATCTTTTCCTCACTCCTCCATGACCCAGGACAGGAAACAGCCTGCCCTGGGGTCACCTTCGCAATGCCACCTTCAGCACTTACTACGTGTTTGCTGAATGGTGACAGGATGGACGCCTTTCCAAGGCAAACCTCATCTCTGGCATCCTAAGACGGTATGCATTTAACTGTGCACCTGGCAGGGCAGAAAATGCCAAAATGAGAGATAACTGTCCCTTCCCCGTCTATTTCTGTCTCTGTGTCATCAGCTTTCACTCTTGCACTCCAACTCCTCATCGGCTGACCAGCTGCCTTGTGAGCATAAATGAAAGTTGGTCATAGCTGGGACTCCCTCCGCTCTGAAACAAAGCCTCAGCCTGCATGGGAGCACGGAAGGGCCTGACACCTGCGTGGCTGAGATTATTTTAATGCAGAGATGAAGTCACCTGACAAGCCCCCTGCCCCTCGATATCCAGCCTATTGGGACGCCCTGGTGTCTGCAGACACCTTAAGGTAAAGGAATTCTCTGTTCGGTGAACGTGTCATATAGAAACATATCAGAGCCATTACCTATTGTTCAGCAGTGTTTTGACTCATCCAATCATTCATCTGTTTATTCATTTATTCCTCTGTTCGCTCATTGAAGAGTTACTGTAAACTGGTACAAATCATTTTAACTTCATCCCTGAAAAAGGTACCATAACAATTTATTACCTAAGGTTATGAATTCATATAGTATTATATTATAATAGCCAATATTTATGTAGTGCTTACCGCGTACCAGGCAGCGTGGTAAGAATTTTACCTGTGTATGTTAGTGTAGTTAACCCTTACAACGACCCCACTAGATCAGTATCATTTTTTATTATCTTTATTTTGCAGATGAGAAAAACACAGGACAGGGAGATTCTTAGCTTGCTCAGAACCACACACCTGGCAAGCAGCAGAGGCGGGATTAGACCACCACATGCTCTTAACCACCTCCTGGACCCTTAGCAGGGGAAGAGATTTCCCCAGGGTCTGGGCAGAGTGGTAGGAGCATGAGAGGGGGAGACAGAACTCTTGGCTTCCCACCCAAAGTTGTGTTTCTGGCCAAGTGTGTTACCCTGGGCAAAGCACTTGACCTTTTGGGTAACAATGTGTTTTTGCTGGTTTTATTGGTTTTAATTAATCTGTGGATATTTTAAACAGGGACTTGGATTAGCTATGACTAATGAAGCCAGAAATTGCAGAATTCTACAACTCTGCAAACTGGATTTCCACCCCCACCCCCAAATTATTATCAGTACTGTCAAGGTGGCTGAGGTTTAATGGCTGAAATGAACATCAGCGAGGACAGGCTGTGCTCTGGGCTGGCTGTTCTCAGAAGACATGGCACGTTGCTTCCTGGGGCTATCCTGAAGCTGTCGGTGCTGTGGCTCTAGCCCCAGAGTAAACCATTCCCGGGAGGCTGTGGGACAGAGGCATGAGGCCACATCCTTGGATGAGCCTGTTGAAAATGCACAGGTTCCATTTTCAAGAAGTGTTCCCCACATCCTGTCCCCCAGCTCCACCTGGGGCACTAACCCTGGCTGGAATTGCAAGGGTGGCCGGACAGTCTCTCGCACAGGGCAGAGTGACGCTGGTCCACGGGGTTCGCAGCGGGCACTGGGTGCAGAGAAGGATAACGCACATTTAGATCCTGTCAGAAGCATGCTGGACATTGCCATTTTGGGGACCAAGTAGCAAGGTATTAGGAAATTCAGGCTGAAGCCCATCGTCTTCATACATCCTAGCGCTGCCCCAGGGAGGATGTGCAAGAGGAGGGGCAAGCACAGGCCTTCCCGACAGACAGGTGGGTACAAATCCAAGCGCCGCCTCTCGGCTGTGCATCCAGCGTGGGTTTTCAGCCTCTGTGAGCCTCACTCTGCTTTTCTGTAAAGTGAGGAATTCTCTCCAACTTTCAGAGCTGTGGCGACAATTAGAAATGATGTTGTAAAGTGCAACCTTCTGGCTACTGCAGCACCGCCGGCCATTTGTTGAGGCAGAGGGTGCATGGAGAGGAAGATGAAGATGGGGTTGAACACATGATTGGGGACCATTCCTTCCTTCCTTCAGCACATATATTTTTTTAGGTACTGATCATGCCCAGGGATGGGCCCTGGTACACAGCAGACACAGTTCCTGTTCTTGCCTTTGGGCTTTTTTTTTTTTTTTTCCATAGAAGCCTCTTCTTCCTCTTAAGGAAGAGGTTGTGTGGGTTTTTTTCAATCACAAAAGCCTCAGAATTTTATCAAATGCTTTTTCTCATGAATTGAAATGAGTATGTTCTCTTTTAACATGTACCTTTTAAACTAAATTCTTCAATACGGAATTTTGGGTTAAAGGGGTTAGCCATTCACGATATTGAGACACTTGCTAAATAGCCCCTTAGAAAGGTTTTGTCCACTTGTATTAACCTCCTTGGTGGTAAATAAGCAAGCCAACTTCAGCACACCCTCAGTAAGAACGATCACTTCTTCTCATCATTCGAAGCTGACGGTTGAAACACGGGAGGTTTGTCAGTTCGGGTCCTCTGAGAAGCAGAGCTTGAGATGAGAGTAAACATGTAAGAGAGTTACAGGGAGTTACTGGGGGAAATGGGGGCCTGGGGAAGTTGAGAAGAGTCATCCAACTGGATGCTGACTCCATGAAGGAGGGAGGGGTGAGCAGGCACCTCTGGCTGCCCGGCAGTTCCAAGGACATTTCAGCCAGGCCAAGGGCATGAGTTCTCCAGCCAAAGTCACCCTCAGAGGAGTTTCTCGGCCCATAGGAAGGGGGCTGTGCTAACATCCCTGCCCCGTAGTCATGGGCTGTGAGCGGCCTATGGGAAGTGTGGCCTTGGGGCAAACGCCATGGTGAACCTGGGCATGGTTGGGCCTGCCCATCAATTGTGCCCCATAGTAGGAGAGCTGTGCGTCCTTGGTGCATGATCCCATGACAGCCAAGGGCTGCTGCTTTCTTCCTACTGATTTGCTGGAGTTCCTCATAGATTATGGATGTTAGCTATTGAAAGCATTGCAAATATTTTCCCCAGTTTATGTGTGTCTTATGACCTAGTGGGAGAAGGAGGGAAAGATTGCCATAAAGGAAGGGAATTCTAAATATTTAGGCAGGAAAATCTGTTTTCTAGATGGTTTTTGGCTTTTTCTATTTCTTCCTTTTTCTTTTCTTCTTCTTCTTCTTCTTCTTCTGCATGCCCAGGAAGACTTTTTCTCCCCACAATTTAAAAACTATTCACTCAAAAGTGTGGTCTAAATCATACAGACTCAACAGAACTGGATGGCCAATGTGCACAGGAAATGTAGGGACAGAGGCACATGTCCAGTGACACCCGGGACACATTCAGCAGAACCCAGACTGCGGCAACTGCAGGACCAGTGACCCGGCTTCTTCAGCAGGTAAATCACGAGGACAGAGGAAGAGAGTTGAAGACGGGGCTTGTGGGCTGAAAGACAGCCATGCCAAGCAACCTCTGTAAGTGGATCCCTTCCTCCAAAAAGGTGAGACCAGCAGGGAAGTTTGAAAACTGACTGAATATTTGCTATTAAGAAATACTTATTTTGTTAGAGTGATGATGCAATGAAGCTTAAGTTTAAAGAAAGACGTCTTTGTCTTTTAGAGCCACACACAGAGGTATTTCCACAGGAGGTCACGAAGTCTGGGATCTTTTCAAAGTGACCAGCGGTGGGGCGCGGCGTGGGGTGCAGAGGAAGCAGGATTGGCCA
>NW_012148731.1:458441-458805 GCF_000956105.1 Propithecus coquereli
TATAAATCTGTTTTTTGACCAGTTTAGGTGAAGAGAAATATTAATTTTAGAAATGTTTGATTTTTTTAATTTAAGAAAGCATAATGTTTTTATTTTCACTTTACCTAGAAAGGACTTTTGCCTTCTGTGCATCGAGGCCCCTCCACCTGGATGGAGCAGACTGTAGAATGATCTGTGAACTCGGGACAAGGGCAGAAGAGAGATTCCATCATGGGGGCTGGCCAGTGGGCAGGAGGGGGTTGACCTGGCTTCTGTGAGTGACACCCCAGCAAAGCCATGCTTAGATCCAGAGTCTGGGCCTTTTGCATCTTTGTCCAAGGTTTTTCCTATTTATTGATGGAAATAGTTAGGTTGAACTTTTTTT
>NW_012148731.1:461883-525619 GCF_000956105.1 Propithecus coquereli
AACCAAAAGAGTTTTTCACCACTGAATGCTATAAAGAGGCCATAAGGAAATTATTGATTTGAGCCGCACCCACGGTATGAAATTTATTTAATGTAGAGTTTGCTAAGGAATTAACTTTAGCCAATTCCATTTGACAGTTATTACATTGTATTCCCTCCATTATAAGATCGTGCCTTTGCAAATGTCAATGGTCTTGAAATCAGGCCGCAGCTTGAAATTGATTTTAAGAAGAACTTGTCCTCTGCGCAGATGTTGCCTCTTGCTGTCAGGTGTTGTCATCTAATGTGAGTTATTTGACTTGGCAGCACCACCTAGAGTTGGATTTTATCTTAAATCGAATCCCTAATTGTCACTTGCAATGTCTTCAAAAAGATTACATTCTGGGGCTTTGTTTCAACAAAAGTTATTACAGGCAGAAGGGCCTGAGCACAGAGCTGTGGGAGGTAAATTGACTGAGAGTGAAGCAAATATTTGTGGCCAGAGAGGCCCCACACTTCCTCATCGTCTCGAAAAGCAACGGCCATCTGGGCAGTGAGGGAGCTGGTCCGCAGTCTACGGGGCGAAGTCTTTGTCTTATCTTGAGACATGCATGACAGGATGGCACAGATCAGGCACTGCAGTTAGCTGTGGCAGAAGAGGTGGACCGATCCTTCGGCATGGATCAGAGAACGCTAAACTGGGGATAGTCAGTGTGACTGGTCCATGCTAATGAAGGACGATGACTTAGGAGGCATGAGTCAGAACCCAGCTGATTTCCAAAAGAAGCTTTCTACCTTCCAGCAGTAGGAACTCAATTAAGAAAAAACCAAACTGTTGAGTTTAACCAAAGAGAAAACTCAAGACATAGTGACAGTGTTCTTCAATACGCCTTGAATTATGCTGTCATTCTTAAAGCATTAAGGAGTGAAGGTCACAAACACAATTATGGGAAACAGCCTGTCTCCACGGTGCTCTGCATCAATGCCAGCGGCCCAAGGCGAGTGAAGCTTCAGATTCTGACTCATGTAAGATCTGGGCTTAAACTCGAATTATGAAACTGGAGAAGAAGGTGTCGTAAGTGGGTATTATTGTCCTCTAAGTTTTCTTTAATGTACATTTAACATAGTGCTACAATTTAAAAAAAAGCTGTTACTGAATCTGTGGATATTTTATCATTGTTGACAATCCAGCAATCCCACTTCTGAGTACATAGATCCGAAAGAATTGAAATCAGGCTCTGGAAGAGGGATCTGCACTCCTACACTCATTGTAGCATATTTACAAGAGCCAAGATACAGAAACGACCTGAATGTACATTGACGGGTGAATGGATAAAGAAAATGTAGTATATCCATACAATGGAATCATCCTTCAAAAGCCTTAAAAAGGAAGGAAATCCTGCCAAACTGGATGAACCTGGAGGACATTATACTCAGGGAAATAAGCCAGTCACAGAAGGACACATACTGTGTGATCCCGCTTACACGCGGTATCTAAAGTAGTCAAACTCATAGAAGCAGAGAGTGAAACGGTGCTTGCCAGGGCCCAAGGGGAGGGAGAAATGGGGAGTTGATGATCAATGGGTGTAAAGATACAGTTATGCAGATGAGTAAGTTCTAGAGATGGGCTACAGTGCCTGTAGCTTACAACACTGTTTTGTGCACTCGAAAAGTTTAATAAATTAGATCTCATGTCAACAGGGTAGACCTCAAGTTAATTGTTCTTAACATAACAAGCAAGTAAACAAAAGGGCATGAGAAAACTTTTGGAGGAGATGGATATGTTTATTACCTTGATCGTGGTGATGAATTCATTGGTGCATGTATATGTCCAAATTCATCACATGGTATATATTAAATATGAACCATTTTTGTATATCAGTTATACCTCAATAAAGTTGTTAAAAACAAACAAAAATTAAATTAAGAGGAAATGCTTGTTGGATTATACTCATAAATAGTTAGGAGCAGGTGCTTGGGGTGACTGAGAGTCCCTAGTCCTACCCAGACCCTCTTCTTTATTACTTTCGTCTTTCACTATGTAGTGATCCTGTCAATGTCTCATGCTGCCACACAGGCCAAATCAGTTTACAAAGAAATTGACATTTTTTTATTATCAGTGTTTATCACTTAGGGATTTGCATCTGAGTGATGGAGCAGAAAACCCAAGTAACACTGACGTAAACAATATAGGTTTGTTGTTCCTTTTTATAAAGGTAAGTTTGGAAGTAGAGGGTGGCCAGTATTGGTTCAGGGCCAATGACATTGTGATATTCTTAGCCTTTTTTACACGGTGCAATATGGGTGCAGCAGCTCCAGCTGTCACATCCATATTTCAGACAGGACCAAGGAAGAAGAGATAAAGCACATGGGAGAGAATTTGCTCCCTTTGAAGAGATTCCTAGAAACCAATCCCCAAAGTTCTCCTTACATCTCGTTGGTTGGGACTGTATGAAAGAGAAGCTAAGAAATGCAGGGTTATTTTTAAGCTGGGTTCTTTGATATCTTCCAAAAATTGGTTTTTTAAAGTAAGGACGTCAGAGATAGTGGCTATCATGGGCAACTGGCAGCATCATGAAGCCTTCCTATGACGCTACAGAGAGTGTCTCCTTCTCTCCATCTGTAACTACTGAAAGGTCATAATTTAGGAACAGAGGCTTCCCTATCTGTAGCTAATAGCTCTGGCTGCCCCCATCCCAGTTTGATACTACACGGATTTACTCAATGATAAAAGCACAAGTTAGTTTGACTGCTTCACTGTTCAGACCTTGCTGTACTGCACACTCTGTTGTAGATGAGGGAAAGTTCACTATCCCTGGGTTGGCAGGAAGGGTAAAGTGTTCTGGCTGGAAAAAATCTTCCTCACTGCACAGAAATCAACAATTGAAAAATCCCTCCTGAAATGCATTATCAAAGATCTGCACTAGTGCGACACTTGGAGAGTTTATCCTTCAACCCTGTGTTTCAGCTACATGTATTTCCAAACAAGCATCTCCATTAAAAATAGATGTTGGACAATTTGATGGTTACAGTTCCTACCGGGTTTACAATTGCATGATCCCCAGTTGGAATTCACTGTTTCCTTGTATGGGCTCTTTTGTCCGCTCATCTGTCAGCATTTCTTTCTTTCTGCTTTGAGAGATCATTTCAACATGTCTGCATCCCAACGGGACCATGGACCTCATTCCAGCATCCCTTCCATAGGCATCCATGGATCCTCAGTTATACCAGCTAAATACAATGGGCTCCTCTGTGGAGTTAGGTCCTTGCCTAAGGATGTTGACGGCTCTTGAAAGCCTGTCCCCTCTCCACCTTCCAGTGTCTGTCGTTTCTGCCCATCATGACGGTTAGGATGGCAACAGCGAAAGAATAATGACCACTATGGACTGAGCCATAACCTGGGCAGCTGGCACGCATTGTATCTAATCCTCCCACAAGCTAGAGAGGCAGTGACAGTTAGAGAGGAAGCACTTTCTCAGAGTAGTTTAGCCCCTTGGCTGTGGTTGCACAGTGAGCAATTGATGGAACTGGCATTCGAACCCAAATTTGACTCTAAAGCTATGTTTGATGGAACCTAGGATGGCTCATCTTGCGTTTTAACAAGCAGGCTGTTGACTTGTGGAGTGCTGTGGTTATTGCAGAAGAAATAGAGACGTTCAGTATGAACCTAACGCTGGGAATAATGGTAGCTGGGAAACAGAGTGTTCGTATTTGTTGAAATGCATTCCTTAGCTACCATCTTTTGTACCCTTTTCCTAGAAAGAAATTTCTTGGATGCTATAAAATCTCCCACAAAGATTTTCATATGTCTCCAAAGCTTAACACATATCAGTAAATGTCGTCTTATTTGAAATGCTAATACAATGTGTTTTCTTGCCAGTGAAAACATCCAACCTAAGGAAGGCTGACGCATTCTAGTTCTGAGACCTGGTTACGGGCGTCGGTGTGGTGTTATGTGAAAAGCCCGTGACTAGGAGTCAGGAGAGCTGGGGCCTAGACCTGGCAATGCCACACACTTGCTGTGTAGTCTTGGACGAGTTGCTTTCCTTTTGGAAAAGGCTACTGTGGTCTGAATGTTTGTCCCCAGCCCCCAAATTCATATGTTGAAATTCTAACCCCCAAGGTGACGTATTAGGAGGTGGCGCCTTGGAAGGTGATTAGGTCATAGGGTGGCGGCCTCATTAATAGGATCAGTGCCCTTATACAAGAGGCCCCAGAGTGCTGCCCTGTCCTTTCCACCATGTGAGGACACAGCGAGAAGGAGCTGTCTATGAACCAGAAAAGCGAGGACTCACCAGACATGGAATCTGCCATATCCTTGATCTCGGACTTCCTGGTCTCCAGATTATGAGAAGTAAATTTGTGTTATTTATGGGCTACCCAGTCTATGGCATTTTGTCATAGCAGCCTAAAGAGACCAAGACGGGGGCCTCAGTTTCTTCATCTGTAAAATAGGTGTGGAGGGTCTGATGATTTGCAAAGTCCCTTCCATCTCTATGACTTTCTACCTTTTATGACTCTTTTACAAAGCCAATTGCTGACTTTCCACTTTTGTTGTTTAAAAATGCACATTCTTACCTTGAGCTAGTGGGAGGAAAATTTCTCTTCTTTTTACGGACTTCCCCATGTCCTATTTAGCGCCGATTCCCAAATGGCTTCTTTCTACAATAGATGGAAGGTGTTGAACCACAGCCCAGTCCTGGGATGCAGCCCACTTCCCTGGAGTGCATACGGGCCTGCTGTCAGCACCCCCGTCCCTGTGGAGCCTTAGAGGAGAAGGGGTAATCCGAGCGATGCCCAGCCTAGTGGGATGCTTGCGATTCACAAAGCACCTTGTCTCCCATATCTGCCTTTTTGCTTCCCTTGAAAGGCAGAAAGATTACGTGAGGGAATCGTGGGTCTGCTGTGTTAAACAACCTGTCCATGGGTGTAGACACTCCGGGACTCCTATTCTCATGTTCTGTGTGCTACACCACACTGCTGGGTCACAGAAAACACTTACGGTCCTGTGTAGCCGTCTTTGTTTCCTCAATGGGCCACACACACAGAGCAAGCAGAAAAGGGCATCCCCTTTAAGCCTGGATCAACTGGAACCCCTGGGCATAGCCTGCGCGGGAGATTCTGGACACTTGCATGTATATGGCAGACCTGGCCCTCGGCTGCCCAACTGCCATACGACAGCGTCGGGCCACGGTGGAGCCTGGGTGGGCCAGGCCAGGAGACGGAGGAGGTGGCTTCCGGCTCTGTGTCAGCCACTAACTTGCCATGTGCCCTTGAACAAGCCTACGCCATCTGCGTGCCTCAGTCTCCGTGTCTGTACCGCAGAGTGTTTGTGATCAAGCCTGGCCGGGCTCCTTTCAGCTCTGACTCTCCGCAGCCCTGCAGTCCCCTCAGCGCTCACTGGCTGTGGGAAGGATGTCGGCCTTCTTGGCTCTGGGCTCTGCTTTTCGTCTGGACCAAACACAGATTGATTCCAATTCAATACTTGCCTCATCTGTTTTCCCCCACGCTCACAGCAGAAACTCTCTATTCTGTTTCTGATTTTTTGTGTTTTTTTTTTTTTTTAGAGACAGGGTCTCGCTCTCTCTCACCCAGGCTGGAGAGCAGTGGTACAATCACAGCTGACTGCAGCCTTGAACTCCTGGGCTCAAGCGATCCTCCCGCCTCAGCCTCCCTAGTTGCTGGGATTAATGGAGCAAGACATCACACTCACCTATTCTTTATTTGGATGCTTTAGGGGCCAGTAACAGAAAACATGACTGAAATCATTTTTAACAAAATGAAATTGGTTTGTGCATCTGAAAGTCCAGCAGCTTGGGGGACAGAACCAGGACCCTGTTTCTCTCAGTCGTCTCCAGGTTCCGTTTGTTCAGTGTGCACGTTCTTGTCAGGATGATTCTTCCTTCGTGTTTTCAAGACAGCCCCTGCCTCTTGGAGTGACGGTTTCCCTTGTTCATCCCTGCAGGCGGGGTGTGGCATGGCGGGAGGGCTTCCCCTTGCACAACCATCCAACAACCTGGGCTTTCATCCAATTGGATAGACACACGTCACACGCTCAGCCCTGAGCCCGGGGACTGATTGTGCTAATCAGCTGAAGTCTAAACCCTGTGCCCACCCCCGCAGCCAGAGATGAAGCGCCGAGAACAGGGTTAGCTAAACAAAACCTGTGGGGTAGGTGCCGACAGAAGAGAGTGGAAATTGGGCGGCCCCATACACCAAATGTGCATTAACTACAGTGGTCCAGTGGAATTGTTACCTTGGGCGGTGTATTCATCTCTAGTGGTTTCTGCTGAAACACATAACCACAATCTTGGTGGCTTAAAACAACATTAATTTATTCTCTTGCAGTTTTGGAGGCCAGAGGTCCAAAATCACTTACACTGGGCTGAGACCAAGGCGTTGGCAAGGCCGCGCTCCCTCTGGAGGTTCCAGGAGAGAATCCACGTCCCAGCCTTTCCCAGCATCCAGGGCTGCACTCCTTGGCTCGTGGCCTCCTCCTCCACCTTCAAAGCCAGCAGCACAGCACCTTCTGGTTTCGCTTGCCTTCTGTGGTCACACCGTCTTCCTCTTCCCCATTCTCATCCGGCCCTCCTTCCTGCCTCGTGTAAGGAGCCCTGTGGTTACAGTGAGCCCACCCAGATAATCCAGGGTGGCTTCCCTCGTCTCAAGATCCTTAACGTGATCACCTCCTCAAAGTCCCTTTGCCATGTCACGTTCACAGTTCTAGGGATCAGGACCTGGACATCTTTGGGGGTCATTGTTCCGCCTGTCAAAGGTGGCTTTCCTGCTGCCCCAGGCAGAATGAAGTACACCTTCTTAGTGCTTTCCAGGCCTTTACAGCACGTGTGTGATGGCATTTACGTTTTCATTCCGGAATCGTCTATGTAGACACAGACCTGCCCGCTAGGCTTTGCACCCCTTTAGTACTACAAATGCTCTGTTTATTTCCCAAAAGCGTAGCATCATGGCTGGCTCAGAGCAAGTTCTCAATGAGTGAATGAATAAATCTTCCCACCCGAGCCAATGAGATGCAAATGGAAGGCCCGAGAAGGGAGGGAACTTGGAACCAAGGACGTCTCAGAGACAGCACAGGGTTAATGCAAAGACCCTAAATCCCAGCCTCAAATCCGCAGGCCCCTCCTGCTGCCCCCCATATGAGAGAGTTGGCCAAGCACATCTTATTTCCCGAAGCCTATTTTTACAATCCCTCAGTTCCAGCGAGCAACATTGTAGCTATAAATAGAAGCCATGGATTTTATGATCAGAGAAAATGAGTCCATCATATTAAAAAAAAAAGAAACCTACGCAAGCACTATTTATAGCCCGAGGATTTCCACGGCCGAGCACACTCACTGAGAAGCCCTGGCTGATTTTTCTTCCCGCCATACGGGGCTCTTGGAAACGTAGCAGGCAGGGGGAAAGCATGTCATTCTAAACTGCGTTTATTTTTGAAAACCCACTTTCTAAAGGAGGGGATCGTGCAAAATGTATGAAACCGACAGGAGTCTTTTAGAAGAAAAGAATCACATGGCTGGTCGGGGAGCAGCTCAGGATTCTGAGGGGCCCGACAGTGGTGAGGATGGAGGACCCATGCAAAGACATTCAACGCGAAACACACCGCACAGGCCAGAAAACCAAGGACCTGGTGAGCCCCTCTGAAATGGTGGCGACAGCCGACCTGTACTGAGCACTCCCTGTAGGCGAAGCACCACGCCAGGGACCTACATGCATCATCTACTTTTGTCATCTCAACAGACACAATGTGCTAGTGCTGTCCCCATATTCCACGTGGGCAAACCAAGGCACAGCGAGGTTGAGTAACTTGCCCAAGACCTGGAGAGGGAGCCACTCTTATGCACTGAGCTAGACTGTCAGCATTATGGTTTCAGAGAGCAGGGAGAAGGTGGGATGGAGACCTGTCCGCTCATGTCTTCTGTCTGGTGCCCAAGATCTCCATCATCAAGTTCCATCTGACTCCTGCAACACCTCCTTACTCTTCCTTCCTCTCTTCCACTCAGCAAATATGTCCTAGCAAAGAAGGTCATCACCTTAATGGCTGACACTCAGAGGTGGTGTGAACCATATTCACCATCCAGCCTGAGAGGCTGTGGCCAATCAGGACAGCCGTTGACCACAGACTGCCAGGGCCATCCTGCCAGGGTCACCATCATCTTGTTCTGCCCCTGCCAAGTAGGTTTTCTTTCTCCTAGCCAGATGCCCTCCCCCTCCCGCATTTCTGTACCTCACCCAGCCCCGCCTCCTCCTCAGATGGCTCCTGCCTTCCTAGAAAGCCATGGCTATCAACATGGACCAAGTTGTAAGACCCTAAATGTCCTTGGGAAAAGTGATGCTGCAAGTTTCAGTTGTCAGCATAGGAGTCACAGAGCTGAAGCCAGAGGAACGTCAGCTCAAGTGCCAGGTGCGGCTGATGAGAAACTGCAGCCCAGCTCAGGCGCACGTACCTCCCTGGCCAGTGGTGGAGCCAGGGGAGGGTCCAGCTTTCCCAGGACTGGGCATCAGATGTCGTGCAGGAGAATTCTGAGAAGGATCATAACCAGGGCAAGACTTCTTATCTCACAACTTTCTCTTTTGAAAAATGAGCACAGAAAATAAGATTTTGTAATTACTGCTCAGCAAGATCCCCTCTATCTCCCTGCCCTTGTCCTTGTCCTTGTCCAGGTCACCATGAGATGTCCCCAACTGCACCAGCAACTTCCTGGTTGACCCCCTTTTCTATGCTCCCTGCTTCCCCACTTCCTTTCATTTTTCAGGCTTCACCCGTAAAGGGCCTCCAAAAACTCAGGTGGGGTGATGTCACCCCCATATCCCCTTCCTAGGACCCCTTCTCCTGTCCTCCAGGTAAATCACACACTTCCTGCGACAGTTCTTAAGGCCATTCACAGTACGCAAGGCCCCGCCTCTTCTCCAGGCTCTCCTCCTGCTGCTCCTACACAGGGGGCTTTGCCCCAGCCAGAGTTGGTCACTTGCTGTTCCCTGAGCCCATCTGCTCTCTTGTGGCCCTGGAGCCTTTGCTCAAGCTCATGGGAGCTCCTTGGGAACAGAGCCTGAGTCTTCTCATCCCCTTATTCTGTGGTCTGTGGAGGATGCTTAATACTTGTTAATGGAATAAATGAATGAATAGAAGAGTAAATGGATGGATGGATACTGTTCTCCACCTCTGGAGTCCACCTGTTTCCTGAGACTCTTTCAGTGCTTCCTTATCACCAACCTCACATCTCTGGCAAAGTCTTTCCTGGACACCACCCTGCAGTCTAGGTCTGTGCAAATCCATCAAGCCTTTTGCAAGGCCATATACTGTGCACAGTAGATAGTTCCTGTGAGTCTGCCTTTCCACTAGATTGTCCCACCCAAGGACAGAGACCGTGTTCTGTATATGGGCCTATGCCTAGTGCCAGGCACGAGTCCTCCAGCTTTAATGACAGAATGGGCTGAAGAACTGTCTGACCAAATGCATGAAGGAAAGAGCCCAGTGACATATGCCCACGGCCATAGGAAGAGTTAGGGGAGAGCTGGGCCAGCCCCTGGTGTTCAGTCTTCCAGTTCTCTGTTCTTTCTAACACTTCCCAGTATAGATAAATAACCAGGGATTTTACTAGTTTTAGAATTTTTTTTTAGGTCTCTGGAGTGCCACAAAATGCACCAAGCAAGTAGAAGTTATCTCAAAGTAACCAAACAGAGTGTGTTTGCCCATGATGCCAAACTCAATCACTCAGCAGTAGCTTCCTCTCTGGGAGAACGGTACCGAGGGTATGGTTAGTTTAACCCGTATCCTGAATGAATAGTCCACAAAACAGGAGATGATCCCCTGGGATGAAGGCTGCGACAGCATGGAAGATGGGAACAGATTTTAGAGCTGAGAGCAGTTTGGAGGAACAAGAAGAGCTCAAGACAGGAACCTGGATTATATTTCCAACTCTGTCACTAATTTACTGGTCTCTCTGGGTCTTGGCTCACATTTCTGCAAAATGAGGGAACCAGAATATATTTTCTTTAAGGCTGTTCCCAGTTCTCAAGTTTTGTGTGTTTATATCTGTAAAGCTCATTTGGAAAGATACGAATGACTCATAGGTTAATAAGAGAGACAGAACTTTTCCAGTAACATGATAAATGGTAGGTTTATTTTCCAAGTGTTCAACAATCAACAGCTAACGTAACAAAAATACTAAGAAAGATAAACTTTGGGAAGTTTATTGGAAACAATCCTACTAGATTCAATGTAGAATTAATTCACTTACAAGTCATATCCTAACCACGATCCACCACATAACGTACAAATCCCCCGGAGGACCTTTGCTTCTACTGGTCCTATCCCTTCTTCTGCTAGAAACACCCTTCCACCTACTGTTTGCAGTGGGGCATGGGGGTATAGGGTCTGCCTTACTCTATCTCAGGGGCTCAGCTCCAAATCCAGGCAATAGTAGATGTAAAACAAATATAGATTGAAGAAATAAAAGTGGAACTCACATTCCTAATCATCAGTTTCATCAATAATGAAATTCAATTACAGTCCTTCCCAATTACCTGAACATAAAATATATCTTTCGGTCATAGCACTGGTATTGCATGGTTCCACATCTTTAAAATGAAAGGATTAATGTGATAAAATTCCCTTTTGAGTGTAGGATTTGGAATTTCCAAGTGCTTTCAAATTCATTATTAATGGGCAATAAAATTATTACTGGAAATTTTGTGGAGTTTTGTGTTCACGTAACACTTTCACATCCACCATGTCACGTGCCGTGAGGCAGCAGTGGTCATCCTATTTTGCAAGTGAGCGAACCAGCCCTCAGAGAGTGGAAGTGACTTTCCTGGGGTCTCACAGGCAGTCAGGGGCTGAGCCAGGGCTGGAGTCTGGGTGACTTCCTCTCCACATTGCAGGCTGGGGGGTCCACCAATACACCCTTCTCTGACTTCTCCCCAGTTTACTCTATTGCTACAAACAAAAGCAAACTGGGAAGATTTGCAAATTCGTGGATTTATTTCAGTCTTTCTCCTCTTTTATTCCCTCCTCCACTTTCAAAGAGGGGATATTTTGCTGAAAGATTGAAATGATTTTAAGTAGGGGAGGAAGGTAAGGAAACAAGATAGAAGGAAGGAAAAGAAGGAGAGAGGGAGGGAGGAAAGGAGGGAAGCCCCCTACAAGATTACAAAGTACTTTTATATACATTTATTTACTGCTCCTAAAAAGCCTCTGAGGCAAGCCTTGTCCCCATTTTACAGGTGAAAGAACTGAGACTTAGATAAATCTCTTGCCAAGGTCACACTGCTAGTGAAAAGCAGAACCAAGAAATCTCGCCATCTCCTTGAGATCCCAGTCTCCAGAGCCGACAATAGGATGGGAAAGAGAAAGAACAAAAACCAGTATAAGCCATGCGTGGACCACTCTGCCCGCCCCACCCCAAAACAGAGTGAGGTCGAACCTGCCCCATCAGATAACAGCAAGATGAAGCAGTAACTGCACATTACTGAGTTATGGTGAAAAAGGCTAACAATGGCCCTCAGCTTCTGAAGGATGAGGCTCCATTTAGAAGCCTTTCAAAGAGATTTGCTATACTGAAATTCCTACATTAAAATTTCATTAATGCTACATGGCATAATAAAATGACTGCCCATTTTGTCCGTTCCTTTATAATGTTTCATCGTCAACTGCTGCCATTTTAAGGATTTTCTCTGTGAGTTACACTAATTTCTAACTGGCATCCTTTTGGAGTTATACAACTTCTGATATTGCACAGAAAACCAAAAGAGAAGGAAAAAAAAATCACGAGATATAACTGTCTGAGAAAGCATAATATGAGTAACTGCTCAGTTTGAGTGACCTGGGTTTTGAAAGGCATTCATTTCAAAGCAAGGAACATTTGTTGAGAGTCTAGTGTTTGGCATTGGGAAGGGGCTGACAGCAAGATAAATGAGTTAGTTCTTGACTTCAAGGGGTTCAGCATCTGCTGGGAAAGATGGACCAAACCCCACTGAGAGAGTTCTGTACCAGTCTTCTCCCAGCATCTTGTACGGAAGTCCAAATTCTTATGCACTTTGCAGCTATCTTGAGTGTGTGTGTGTGTGTGTGTGTGTGTGTGTGTGTGTGAAATAGAAAAGGTATATATTCCCCCATGTCTGTTAATAATAAATTCTACAGCAATAACACTATCATTGCTGACAAGGACGATTGGCATTTGTATCGTCCTTTAACGTTTACAAACCCCTGTCCCACTCAATGTGCCTTAAAACCACAGAATCAGAGATGTTTAAGTCAGGTAATGTTTTTCAGCTGAAAGTATTTATGTTCAACTTCCTACAACTGGCAAATTTGTGAGATTATTAACTTTTTTCAAATATTGTAAAGAGAACCCCTTGCAGGCCATTTCCAACTATGCCAAAATGCATGCTGACATCCTTCAAGTATTAAAAAGAGCAAGCAAAACATTTCAACTATTTTGACTATGTGAACCAAACCAGTGGGGAAGGCACATGACTCTGCAGAAGCAAAGAACGTTATTCAGCAAAAAAGACATGCATTCTGCATAAGGCTATAAAATAATTTTTTTCCTAGAGCATATTTTTAGATCATTGAACTGCAAAAATGCTGATTTCTTTCTGAAATAAATTGATTATAAAGAATTACTGAACTTCTGTTAAAAAACAGCAGCCAATCTAAATTCTATGTTTGACAAGCATTAAGGAAAATTATGTAGTATTCACAGCCACAAGAGGGATGTGCTATATAATTCTCATATATACTGAGACTGTAAATCATATCAAAACTAATAATTTCACCCCGCTAAGTGTTTACTTGGTACACCAGATATTTTTATTTCAATCCTTAATTCTTGGACTCAGGAAACCATTGGCCAGTCGAAGCTAAAATGCACAGAAGGGCCAGCACATGTGAGCTGCTCTCCATGGTCCTGAGATAGCCATCTTCTCATGTTAGGGTCTGCTCTACCCCACCAGGAAGACCAGACCAGAGTTGGCATTTAGGTCCCTGTTCCAGCTTTCACACTAGTTGTGTGACCAGGGACAAATTACTCACGTGTTCTCTTTCACCCTTGATTTCCTCAGAATGCAATATGAGCACATTGAAAAGAAAGCTCTAAGCTCCAACATCCTATGATTTGGTGACTTAAAATTGCCAAAATATTTGAATAAATGGCAGGGTTCTCAATTTGATTCAGCAAAATATTATTAAAGGTTGTTTTCATATTCCACGTACTGTGGTAGGCATTAAAATACAATGGTATATTAGTCAGAACCTTTTTGGTTGAAATAAAAATGTGTTACAAAATGCACTGGCTTATTGGGAAAATGGTAAAAATGATGGGGTAATTTATTGGGTCATGTAACCAAATTTGTAGGATTCCAGCTGGGAGTCAGGCACAATTGGAATGAGAACCTGGAATACTCTCAGGTCTTCTTGCTTTATTCTTTCTGCTTTATTTCTTTATTCCAAAATGACTTCTTCTGCTCAGAAGGTATGTGGCAGACAGAGTCTGAGATGCCCCCAAGTATCCCAGCCTCTTAGCACTCACAGCCTTGTGTAATATCCTGCCCTTGAGTGTGGGCAGGGCCTGTGATTTGCCTCTAACCAACAGTGCAAGGTGAAGGAACATCACTTCTTTGATTACATTGATTGATTTGATTTGATGACATTGTAACATATCTCTTTCCGGCTAATGTATTTTCCTTTGCTGACTTGAACAGAGTCAGTGGACGTGTTGGGGGAGCCCATGTGGAAGGAATTGGGGGCAGCCTCCAGCCAACAGGCAGATGGGAACAGAAGGCAGCCTCTGGCCACCAACCACAACAACAAACTAAGACCCTCGGTACCATGGGCCACAAGGGCCTGAAAGCTGCCAATAACCGTGTGAACTGCCAAGGGGACCCTTCCCCATCTGAGCCTTGAGATGATATGGGGGCATCAGCCTACACTTGATTACAGCTTTCAGATGAGGCCCTAAGGGCCTGAGGCCCTGAGGCACAGGACCCAGGAAAGCTGTGCCCAGATTCCTGGCCCACAGAAACTGTGAGATAACAAATGTTTGTTGTTTTCAGCCACTAATTTTGTGGTAATTTGTTGTGTAATAGATAAATAACATGAAAGCCATGGCCACTAACATCCCCAGGCCCACATCTCAAGTTTTGGAACCTAGATAGATCTGAAAACCACTTCTTCTTCTTTCATGTTGAGAACTCCTAGTGAAGAGCCTTGATCAGGCCAACTTGTGTTAGACGCCCACCTTGCTAACCCCTGAGGCCGGGGGGAGGGAGTCAGCAGAGGAAAGCAGCCCCCATCTTCACTAACTGGATTAGATAGAACATTTCCCAGAATAAGAGAAAGTTCACTTATGGGCAGGCAAAACAGTAGCTACCCACTGCAAATGGTGAACAATGTAAACATGTTCTTTGCCCCTAATCTAGAGGTAGCTGTGGATGAGTTAATTCCCTATCAAAATCAATTGTTTATATGCTACAGTAAGGAATGGACAGGTCTCAAAAAGGGACCTTTACAGACTTGAGAGTCATGAAAAAATGTCCAGGGAAAATGACACCCAAGATAAAAACTGAAAATTGAGCAGGAGTAATCCAGGTAAATAAAGAAGACACAGGGGATATCATGTGAAAAAGCTCAGGAGCTGGAGAAAAAAAACAAAGTATTTCGTGGACTACAAATATCTTTAATACAGTCAGATCACGACATGAAGTGTAAGCTGTAGAATTGCCAAGAGGGAGGCTGAAGACATTTGTCAGGGCTGGGACGTAAAAGGCCTGGTATTGGTCAGGAATCTTAGTGACAAATGGCAGCCTCCACTCAGTTAGTTTGCCCGTGGTTAAGACACCACGCAATCATAAACCAAGCTCCCATGACTGACTCCCAGCACCCCAGAACAACATGGCTGCCAATGCCCCCACTTGGCACCAGTCATCCCAGACTAGATTCCAGAAGTTGTCCCAGAAGATTCCTCTGCCTTTACCCCTGACAGAAGACAATCTCCCAGGTTACGATTGGGCCTGCTGCCTCGTGTAACACCTTGGCATCTAGATCTCACGGGAGGGATCTATTGGAAGAACCCAGGTCACATGCCTGCCCCCTAGCTGCAAGGGAGGCTGGGAAATGTTGTCATGGATGCTATTTTTTATTCCACAATGGGAATGTGGGAATCACATGTGGGAACTGTCAAAGGATAGAGAGATTGTCCAAAAGATATTAGACATCATGAATGATGGCTGTTCAGAGCCATCCAATCATCTTAGCTTTGTTTTGGGGGATGTCATTGAAGGGGTTTGGGTAAGGGAGTGATGGGGTTACTTTTATAGTTTAGGAAGTTCACTTGGCCTGAGGGTGGAGGAGGCATTGGAGGCAAGGAGACCAGGTGGGAGCCTGTTCAGGTGAGGGAGGCTGAGTGCCTGAAATAGAGTTGGGGCAATGGAATGAGAGAGAGACGCCTCTGAGTGGATCCTAGGAAGCATGTAAAAACAGTACTTTCTGTTAAGTAGATACAAGTACTCAGTAAATTACCTGCCCTTTCTGACCTCCCATCTTAGCAACTCTTTGGGATCCTCTTCTGTATATAGGGTCAAATTTTGATTTTTAAATGCATTTTCCTGAAGAAATATTACAGCAGTAGGCTATGTGAGGAACCTAACTATCGTTCATAATATTGCTTCTCTGACAAGTGGCTTCCAAATATGTAATGAGCACGGAATTTTTCTTCAAATGAAATATAATATAAAGTCCATGAAAGGGGATATTTGGGTGAGTGTGGGGGCTTAGGGTTCAGAACTCTACCTTTCCTTTCTCCCCAAAATATCAGCCTGAGGAAGACTTGGGGCTACACGGCACATGGTTTGAGAACATGTGCCCCCTGAAAGTATGTCTTGAGAGTCCACCAAACAGCTTACACAAAGATGGTTAGCAGCAGAACTGGTTCCCAGTTACCATGTCTGCTGCTAGGAATACCAGGGGGTTCGCTGGGGAGAGAGAGGAAAAGGAAGGCTGTAATTGCCAGAGGAGGTTTCTTAGAGGAAGGTGTGGCTGGAGCTGAGGCTCCAAGGAAAGATCTACAGGGGACAAAGAAGCAATAGGAGAAATCTACAGAGACTGGATGCTGGCCAGGGCACCTACGGGAACTCGATGGCTGGTGTGGTGGGCGGAGTCTGAGATGTCCCCACGGGTTTCTGTTTCCTGGTATTCATGCCCTTGTCTATCCCCTCTTCTTGAATGTGGTGGGGCTTGTGATTTGATTTTAACCCACAGAATACAGCAAAGGTAATGGGATGTCACTTCTGTGATTAGGTTACATAAAATTGTGGTTTCCATCTTTCTGGCAGGCTCTTCCTGTTGCCTTCTCAACTTGCACACTCTGATGAAACAAGCTGCAATGCCGGAGAGGCCCAGGTGACAAGGAATGGAGAGCGGCCTCTGGCCAACAGTCAGCTAGGAAGTGAGGCGTGTGGTCCAGCTTTCCTCAAGGAACTACCTTGTGTCAACAATGTCGTTAGCAAAAGCTTGGAGCAGATACATCCCCTCTTGAGCCTCAGATGAACTCCCAGCCCTGGCTGACACATTGATTCAGCCTTGGGAGAGACTCTGAGAAGAGGACTCAACTAAACTACGCCCATATTTCTGACCCCAAATAACTGGGATAATAAACATGTGTTGTTTTAAGTTATTAAGTGTTGTGGCAATTTGTTACACAGCAGAAGCTAACTGATGCAGTGGCTTTGGGAGTGTTCTTAACATTTCTGACCTTCAGTTTTCTTCTCTGTGAGGGTAACATGTGGACCACCTCTCAAGTCTGGTGGAGGGATTATATAAAATAAGATGTGGAACGCCAGAGTTTTGCAAGGCTAGTAGATATTCAGTAAATGGTAGCCACTGCCACCAGCAACCATGCATAAAGGAGAAATGAACCCCAACAGATTTCACAAGCTGTGCAGGTTTGCCACTTAATGGAAGAATCAATATGGCCCCATGAACCTCTCCCAGAAACTTAGCTCCAGAACAAGGGCAAAAACAAACAAAATATCTCCAGATGCTTTAAATCCCTCAGTTCCTAGGGTTGGCCCTGACTGTACAGGCATGTCTATCACACTGCACCAAAGAAACCCCTGGGTCCAGTACCGTGGCTGGATTTGTGATACATGTTAATTAGTTATCTTACGGCAGGGCAAAAAACGAAAAAAACCGGCCAACCTTTTAAAAAAACAATCCCAAAGTAAAGGAAAAAAAAAAAGTTTGCACTTTCTTTATCATTCGTCCATCACACTCAGCCCCCAATACAGACTACCACCTTCAGATATTAGTCACTCTCCAGTTGTAAGAGTTAAAATTAACATGGTAAACATGTATTCTGTATTGCTTTGCCAGAAAAGCTTGGCTGATCCAACAGATTTTAACTCTGTAGGGCAGATTTTGCTGTATTTGTGCTTTCTTTTTTTTGTTCTGTCTCCCCCAGAGGAGCATTAACTGAAAGTCATCACGAGAGACCGGCCGCTGCCTGCTGCCTTCTGTGCTATCTCTTGCATCTCTCCTCCCTTACAGCATCTCCAGCCAGTTGATGAAGCACATGCACTCTCTCTCACACACACACACACATCAAGGAGGACATCCATTTCTAAAATGGCAACAATTTGACTGGAAAATGCAGAAAGCATAAATGCATTTTCATTTTCACTCATTTCATTTTCACATGCATTTTCCCATTCTACTCAAGCCAGCAGCAAGACTTTACTTTTCAAATGTGAAAGCTGCTACGAAATGCAGTGAGTGACCAGGCTTTGAAAGGACTTAAGAAGACTGGAGTGGGCTGGAAACTAACAGAGAGGTACCGTTTGGACTTGTATTTTCAATGACTTCTAAAAACGTCATGGATTCCAATGATGTTTTAACAAGGTTGCTGATATTAAATCTTCATGGTTTAGAAAAAACAGATAAGAGATGGAACAACATTTTTTCTTTGTCCAGAAGGAGGTATAGTGACAAAGTGTTTCAAGTGGCTGAACTCTAAAAATAACAATAGTTTCACATATTAGCCATTTAGAAGGCAGAGAGAGAAGGCTGTCAGCCACTGCTTGCTTGGTGAAATTATTTCTTGAAAGTTCTGCATTTTGTTCATTGATGAGACAGAAGGTGTTGCATTTTATTAGTAATAGCCTTTGGCCAGTTGTATATAAATTTTATTTTACTGTTACCAGTAAAGTAACATCTTCTAACAATTTGAAATACTCATATTTAGATTTCTGAAGAGTAAAAACATCTTGTGCTTTTGGGATCACTGCTTCTTCATGTCTAAAATAGGAATCATGATATATACTTGCAGTGGTTTTGTGAATTTTAGGATGCAATAATATATGCAAAAGTGCCCGGCACGGAATAGCAGCTCAATTGATGCTGACGATGATGATGGCGATGATGATAACTATGATAAAGAAATTACAGGGGAGATTTGCATATTCTGATCATTTCTACTGACAGCATCAGCTTTCTTTACTCAATGAAATATCCTTAGACATTTTCTAGATGGGTTATTAATATAGTCACCCTGACAATTCAGTATTTCTGTGTTTTGTGAGATATTCATAAGCAACCCAACCCCCTTTCTCCTTATTCACTTATACGAAACTAGTGCAAGGGCCTTGAGCTGGATTTGGCTTTATGTAGACTTTCAAACCAGTCAAGTCGGCCTCTGGCTGATTTGCTGGAATAATATAAAAGTCTTAGCAAGGATCTTGATTGGAAAGACCAGGTGGGGAACCCCTGTCTTCCTTGTAGTTAAGAGATTCCTTCCTTCAACGTGACTGAGGTGACGGTGTGACGTTTGGCTTTGACATCGTGGTTAACTGGGTGTGTGCAGTGGGGGTGCAGCTGGAGAAATGGTCTGATCACAGATCAGCTTTGTGGCATGTTATCTCTTAATTGCCATGGCCTCCCTGTCATTGGAGAATACTTGTCACTTTCAGGACAATGAACATTATGGACAGTCGAGACTAAGAAGAAGAATGAGTGACTTCGACAACCTTTACATTTTTAGTAATTTCACGGAAATGTCTTTTTTATGGGACAATCTCCCCAGAAGGACTGAATTACTACATTAATATTAATCCTCAGAATAAGGCAATGTGTGCTCGAGTGTACACAGAGCAATTAATTGAACAACACTTCCCAATTTTACCTTGGGAACCAAAAGCAAGCATGCGCACACCAAGTAATTATAAATAAAATATCTAGGAATCATTTTATTTGTAATTAACTGGGGACAAGGCTATTATTACTTCACCCTATGCACTGTAAGTCATCCTAAAACACACACACACACACACACACACACACACACACACACACAAGGATCACCTCTCATTTAGGAATTCAACACGGTCCACACTATGGCCACGGGAGACAGTGACCACGAAACAAGGTTAAGGTTGGTGTGCTCTGTGGCTCAGCGCAGAGGCCAAAGGGGAGGATCAGGCTACAGATGTGGCCTCAGCACTGAGATTAGACAATTCGCGTCACAGACAAAAATGGGCGCAGAAGACAAAGGACTAACAGGCTTAGGGTATCTCCAGGAAGGCACGGAAACACTTGAAGCAGTTTTCACCACATTTCTTTTGTGTCCCCCCAGGTGGACATCCCCTACATTCTTTGTGGCCTTTTAAAATTCTAAAATAAACACAGCTACAGCCCTAAGACTTCTCCTACCTGGAGAGCAAGCGTATGTTTGGTTCAAATAGATTTTGGGCATGATTAAGTATCTGAGAATGGATGTGTTAGGGCCCGAATAATACCTGAATGTGTCTCAGGAGAACAGCTCTTAGGGGGGGATCCATCTCTCAGCCGTGGAATTCCACCAAAGGCAATCCGCAACCAAACAGCTTGATTATCTATCGCCTGAAAACAAAAACGGCAGCAAGAAAAATGTAAAACGTAAAAATATAAAATGAGTTTGTTGCTGCTGTCTTACTTTGATGGGGAAAAGAATAAAAACTCAAAGCAATGAGGGCTTTAAAAAAAATCAGTACCTGGAATTCCCTGTGTGTGGACTGGACCCGGCCGCTTAGGAACAGGGAAGCGGTCCTTTGTGCACAGCCACCAGAAACAGGATTCGATCGATTTGGTCTTTGCCGATGCTATTTATAAGGGGACGTTATCCATTTCTGGCTGGGAAATCTTTGCTTCTGTGCGCAGGCCATGCATTACCGCATGAGAACTTTTTCTTTTGTTTCCATCACATCATGATGTTTGCAAGATAGTCTGAGATGGGAAAACTGAAACTGTTTGTATCCAATCTGAGAAAAAGATAGTGAAATGGCCATGGCCTTTTAAAAATTTTCTTCAACGATATCATTTTGATATACATATACACATTTTTTTTTGTGATCCCATTTGGAAAGAAAGCAAATTTCTGTTACTAGCATTCGTTGTGTAGTATCGTTGTTTTGCTGGACAGAGGCACTGGCTGAGTACATCTCTCCCGGCCTTTGGGATCTACCAGACACTCTTCTCATTCTGGTCACGCAATCTGGGCCCAGGTGACCAGTTCCTCAAGGGCACGTACTTTGTCCGACTCAAGGTCTGGCAGCGAGTCTGCTGAACGATGCTCCCAGACACCCCAACAGAAGTCCAACAAAACTAATTTCGCTGATACCATACCTAATCCCTTTCGAACACACAGTAATGCGACAGCCACGTCGGTGTAATGGAGGCCCAGAACTGATCCACGAGAGTTATTCATCAGTGAACTTGCACGTGAGTACTTCTTTCCCAGTGGGAGAGGCTTGGGTGTGAAAAGATTTCCAACACATGCTCACCCTTGAGATTGCCTGAATTTATACCTCATCCATCTTGTCATATTAAACAGACAGAGCAAGCCATTGCTGTCTTCGATGGGCATCAGATACTGGTGATGAAAGCCATACACCTGAGATTCTGCTGAGGCTGCTCTACAGATAGATTATTTACCTATAATGGTGACTATTGTGACTGGCGGGCCGCAAAGGAATTTGAATAATTGTGATTAACTGCTAAACTCTTACAATCTCAAAGTACCTTTTCAATGTCACTACTTAACAAGCCTTCACCTTTTGCTTGAGTTCCACAGGTGATGGGGAACTCACTACCTACAAGGTAGCCCATTTGGTATTTGAATTGCTCTAAGTTAGGTGTTGGCAAATTGTTCCCATAAAGGGTTAGATGCTAAATACTTTAGGCTTCGTGGGCCATATGGTCTCTGTAGCAGCTACGCAACTCTGCTCTTGTAGCATAAAGCACCGTAGACAATACCTACATGAATGGGTGGGCTGTGCTCCAATAAAATTTCATTTACAAAAGTAGTTGGTGAGTTGGATTGGCCCATGAACTGCAGTTTGCCAACCATTGCTCTTAAGTGCTCTTTCCTGTCCTGAAAAAAAGTAAGTGTGTGCCTGGTGGCCTAACTCAACCTCTTGGGACCACACTTAAGGGCAAATCAAGCCCTCCCCTAGGAGAAGACCCTTCAGCTGTTTGAAGTTGATGGTAGCCTCTCCCCAAGTGTCTCTTTTCTTTTCTCCAGCTCTCTCGGCTGTTCTCAGCTGTCCTCACTCCATATCTTGCACCACCTTCTCAGCGCGGTCAGTTGGATGATCTCATTTCGATAACCTCTTTGATACGAGTGTTGCAAAGGAAGATTTCCAACCCTAAAGCCTCTTTTCCAACACAGATGCTTGAGTCCCCTTCACTTCATTTTACCTGTGCTGTAATGTCCCCCCTTCAGCTCAGACCCGGTCACTGACCCAGGCAGTCCAATGCCCATGAATGCAAAGGGGTCAAACTGCTGCTCAGTCCAGAGGCTGCAGCCTGTCTGGATAAGCCCAGCTAGTCACCTCCTGGCCCCTGCTGATCAGGGGCTCTGCTGGTTAGACGCTGCCCCTACCTGGTTGGCATGTTCTTCCTTTGAAGCTGGAGACGCTAACAGAGCCAAGTGAGCTCAGGGAGGTGGATGTGCTTTGGGACCTGTAAAGAGCCACCTGAAATTATTAGGAATTGTCAGGACCAGACCACCCAGGAGGAAGCCCCAGGTTCTAGCTGTGGGGTCTGCCAGGCATCTGCTTTGAGATTGAGGGATCGTCCCATCCAAACTCCCATGTATGTGACGAGAGTCGCTGAAATGGGAGAAGTGCGAGGCTTCGAACACTGCAAAGCACTACTTAACAAAATGAAAAGTCATTACCAAGTAGCCATACTGATTCTGAATAAAGGAAGGTGCTTCCAGAGCCATTCCTAAGGAATTTCTTTCTCCTTCTTGGATCCCACTACCCCACCACCACATCTAACACGTAACAGGATCAGCTACACATAGCTTTTCCTCTCGAAAAGGAAAAAAACTTTCCCAAGGGGCCCCAAGTTTCAAGAATTGAAAGTTCCTAAAAATCAACCCCGGGGCCCCGCAAAAGGCGCCCCCCAAACTGGAAAGGTCCCCCCCCCCAACCCCAACCCCCCCCCCCTTCCCCGGAACCAACCCCAACCAAGAACCAACCTTGAAAACCCCCAACCCAAGAAACCTCCCCAAGCCCCCAAAACCCAAAAAGGGCCCCCCCTTTGGGCAAAACAAAAAAACCAAAAAACCCCACAGAACTGGTCCCAGGTCTTGCCCCACCATCCTGCCCACGGGCCTTTCTCTTCCACTAGACTGTGAATGACTTGAAGCCATGCTCATTGTTGAGTGCCTGGAGCCAATGGGGTGCTGGGCATACGGTAAGCACTCAATGAATATTTATTAAACTAATGAATACACAAAGGAAGGGACAGGTTGTAGAAACGACAGACTAATGTCTGCAAAATGCTGAGAAACGGTATAGTATTTATGCCTCTCATGCAAACAACACACTCATTACGAGTCGCCGAGCCCTCTGTCACACGCAGTGATTGGTGAAGTGTACTGCACCCCTCACAATGTCTCTGCGAAGTGCGGAGGCTGGCAGGGATCACGAGCCTATTGCCCTTATGAGTGATGGGAGGTGCTTCGGTCAAGCACAGGCACTGAGCCTTTGTGTGGGCAGCTGCCTGGAGGCTGGACCTTCTCCAGCTGTCTGCTCCACGGCCTCTCCCCACTCACTGCCTGTGAGCAGGCGCCCCTGCCTGCCTCTTCTGGGAGGGAACCAGCTTAACAGGGGACAAGAACTCTCTTCCCTCCCTGCCTCCCTCAAGATTTCAAAAGAAGGGTGATCTCTCCACAGTACGGACACTTTTCTTCCACCTGTGTCCTTTGGCGTCCCTGGGACTTGCTCCATCTCTTCATCCTTTTATTTTCCTGCCTTGGGTCTTTCTCAGCTCCTGCCCACACCAGCTCTGTGACCTTCCCCTGCACACTCCTGCTGATTAGCTTGTTCCCCCTCCCGCCTTCCCCACCATCCCCTACCTACTCTTCCTTGGAAACCTAGCTCGAATGTCACCTCCTGTGGGTGGCCAACAGCAGTTCCTGCAGGAAGCTGTAGTCACTTTCTTCCATGCTTCCACGGGTAGCGCTTGGTACCCTCTATAAGACAGAACGCGGCAATGCGAGACCACATTGAGGGTCTGTAGCTATCTTTTATCGAGAGCTTACTGTGGTCCAGGAACTGTGCTGCAGACTATACTCACACAGCTCATCAGTAATCCTAAATGCCAAGTAGGCACTGGCTGTGTTATTATTGTGCTTATTTTCCTTTAGCCTGATAGACACTGTGGGGTAGTTGTTAGGAACTTGGGCTTTAGAGTCAGGAAGACTGAGTTACAACCCCCCAAGTCTATCATTTGCCAGCTGTGTGACTTTAGGGACCTTACTGAGGCTTTTTGAGTTTTCCCTCTTAAGGATAGATAACGGACCTTTTTTGTTGGGTTTGGTGATGTTAAAATGAGCTCTCCTAGAAAAGGCTCTTAATACCAGGAGTACCTGGCATGGGGTAAGCCCTCTATAAAAGCCCCTATTAGGTCCCAGAAGACAGAGGCTTATTTGAGTCATCTTTGCATCCCCAGTGCCTAACACTGTGCCCGACTTCGTGGCTGCCTCTTACAAATTTGAGGATATGGTCCTCTACTGCACTGCAAATGAACAATCCCTACACAGCCGCAGGGGTTTGTGGGCTTCCTTAATCCTGGCTTGTCTGTCCACTTCCCACTTCTATTATTTGAGAAAAACGTGAAGCATCACAATGTGATGTAGGGGGAGTCCTCCCTGCCGCCCTCTTCCCCACACCCATACGCACACCATAAAGGATGAACGTGCCACTTTTGCTAAGCACAAGCCAATGCTTTTCAAATCTCTGCAAGCTGTGAATTAGATGCTTGTGCCGTCAGATCACACTTTCCTACAGGCTGCTTTGTTTCCTGGAATAATACGAACTGGCTGTGCGTGGAATACAAGCTCTGAGGTTTTGTTTATTGAAAGCACTGGGCTCCCGGACCAAATTAGGTGTCGAATTATACCTGCATACTGGGAAGTCTGGGCTGAAGAAAGAGCCAACTGCCACTCTAGCACCAGGAAATGTCCTGGAGTTTCTGTGGACCAGCCGCCTGGCTGCCACCACCCATAAAACCTGGTTGGCAGATTCAGAGATGTCGCTCCCAATCTCACTGGGAAATGTTGGAATGTGACTGTCACACGTGGGCTGGGATGCAAAGTGCTTTTCCCAGAAAAGTGCTGCCTTAAGAGCTTGGTTTCTTGAGACACAGGTTTCTGTATGGATGGGCTTGCAGGTTTTTTCAATAGAAGTTACTGGCATCGCTAAATATGTAAATAAATAAATAATTGGAGGAAATGTGTTGTCACTGGGCCAACAAAAACCACTCAGGCCCTGCCACTTCCCAAAGCCTCTCAGGGAGGGGATCTACCCGGCTGAGACCCAGGGCTAGGGTGTGGGTGCTTCTGGCAGCTGCTTCTCCTCACTCTCCGCAGGGCCTGTCTTCCACCTCCTTCTCCCCACATCCACATCAGAGAGGCAGAGAGGACAGCAGCTTGTGGAAGGGCTGGGGTTGGGCCTGTGGGTGAGGTGGCAGGTGGCTCCCATACTGTGGCAGGGATGGCAGGGAGGAAGCATTTCGGTAGGCAGGTGCGTCTTCTGAGAAGTAGGGAAGGAAGCTTCCTTCCATCCAGCTGTGTAAAGAAGACAGCAGGGGGTCCTGGGAACCCGCTAGCCAGGAGGTCTGGGCTCTTTGCTCAGCTCTGCTTCTGAGGCACCAGCGGACTCGGGCAAGTTACCTCCATCATCAGTAGAGGCAGCGGTCCCTGCCTGCTCTGACAGTAACCCCAGGCTCTTGCCCCACCTTCCTGGCCTTGGAGTGTATTTTGGTGAGGCCCCAGAGGAGCAGGAGGCAGGCTGCACACCTTATAGAAAATGCATACTCACATTCATGGAGTGCCTAGGTACTAATACTAAGCTATGACCTTTGGGGACAAAGATCCCATTTTACTGAAAACGTTAAGTAACTTAAAAATGTCGTACATACTGCAAGCAACTGGAGCTGCCTGGATTTGAACCCCAGTCGGTGTGAAGTCCCCAAGTCCAGAAAGAGGAAGACACCCGGGGCAGGTTGTAGGGCACACTAGGTGGGTAAGTGGACACGGGGCTGGGGTCAGGGGAGTAGGCGCCAACGGGCAGGGTGAGGGATGGTGGTTTGACCAGGACGCAGCTACCTCCAGCCAAAAGGCCATCCTCCCGTTCTCTGGAAGATGGGAGCTCAGAGCAGGGAGCCCAGAGACCTGCGCTTCCATGATGAGGAGACGCAAGAGCACAATGTCCAGGAAGGAGGGAGAGAGACCAGAGGAAAGAGGAGGTACCTCTTTCACCAGCGTCCCCAGGTCTCCATGTACGCCACATGGGCGGGAGCGTGTCACTCACACCCACGCGCCCACGGCCACTTTCGCGGCGCTCCCGCCCAGGCCGAGCTCATCTCCGCGCGCCTGTGGGCGCCCGGCCTACACGGGCCACGTCGCCGCCACCTGCTGCTGCATCCCCAGTTCAGGAGAAGGAGCATCTCGGTGCCTCCCTCCAGCCACCCCCGCCCGGCGCAGACCCCCATCCTCGCGTCTTCCCCAGGCTCCCTCCCCAACGCAGAGGGGGAAGCGGAGGAGGAGCTCCGCCCGCGGCCGCCAGCCCTGCCCGCGCCGGAGCTCCCCGTCCCCTCCCTCTCCTCCCCGCCCCTCGGCTGCCGCAGCCCGGCTTGTCGCGCGCGTCAGCGTGGGCTCCCCGGAGCGAGTCGCTAGGTAACGGGGCGGGCCCCGCACACCCGGGACCGGGGAAGCCCGCGCGAGTCGTCAGCGGCTGCGCCGCGGCGCGGGGGCGGGGGGCACGCGGACCCTCCCCGCTCCAGGCCTGCGGACACCCAGCTGGCACAAGCCCCCTCCCAGGATGCCTTAACCTGCGCCGATCGGCGCCGCCGAGGTGCCCCTCCTCTGCAGGGACCCCGACGCCGCCCGCCCCTTCCTCCAGCCAAGCCGGTGCGCACCGCTCTGCGCGCGGCCGGGTGGGCGCCCTGCCGCTGCGGACGCGGTCACCGCTGGTAAGCTGCACTCTGGGCCGGGGGCTGGGGCCGGCAGGGAGTTGGGGGCGCTCGGCGAGCGGGACAGCTTCGGCCACCGCGGCCGCGGGACTGGCCATGTGCTAAAGTTTCTGGGGCTCGGCGTCCTGCCGGGCGCGCAGCGCGGGGCGCAGAGGCGCGGTGGGTGGGGCGGCTCCGTCCTGCTGGAGCCCGCCCGCCCCCGGCCCCGCGGGGCGTAGCTCTGCGCGCTCTCACGCTCGCTCTCTCGCTCTCTCTCTCTCTGTCCCTACGTGCTACCTCCCTGAGGTCCATCTGCTGAGCCCCGGCGCGGGGCATGAGGAGCCCCCGGGTGCCGCCCGGAGACGACCCAGCTGCGCGCACACCTCGCCAGCGGCGGATGGGGACATGAGCAGCGAGCGCGGAGTCCGGCGCCCGGCGGCCAGCCCCAGCCGGCGGCGGCCAGCGGGTCAACGCTGCCCGGGAGAATGAGGCAGGAGTCGGCTGCAGCCTCCTCTTTCTCCTCCTCCTCGCCTTCCTCCGGCTCCGGCGCCCCCGGCCCCGGCCAGGCTGTGGCTCTGCTGCGTGCCCCGCGCGCCCCCCAACCGGCTCCGGATGCGCTTCTCGGTAAGCCAGGCCCTCCGCCTCGGGAACAAAGCCCCTTCGCTCGGCTTGGAGGCCGCTCCTGAGCCCCCTGCCCGGCCGGCCCCCACCCTAGAGCCTGGAAACCTGCGGGGCTTCTGACTGAATCCATCAATTTCCCTGACCCCAAACCCTGCCTAAAGGCTGAACTGCCCCAGCGCCTTCAAGACCTGGTGCTTTCCTCGGCCTTCGAGGAGGGGACGGATGCAGGCTTGACATGCAGGCAGGAGACCTGTTTGGTCTAGATAACGATGTGTGTCTGCAGCCTGGGTTCAGACTTATCATTTGAGGAATGCAACTCAACTCGTACTTAGTGCGTGTCCAGGCTGCGCTGGCCAGCGTGCCTCAAAACCACGCTAGGAAATAGGTTCCCCTTTTGCCATGGCTCAGATCAGGAAACTGAGGCTCAGCGAGGTTGAATGACTTAATCAAGGTCGCAAGGCTAAGGAGTGGGAGACCAGGATTGGAAACCAGGGTGCTCTGCTTCTCTGCCAAGCTGATCTCTTTGTAACAAACACACCTGTCCCATTTCTTCCACTAACTGCATGCCTCTCAAGAGTCATTCCATGTGTGTGAAATATTTGTCCAATGAGTATCTGTTCTGATGAAATAAATCGCTGGACAAATGTATTTTTTGTCCATCCTTCCATCACGTCGCTGCTTACCCCTAACGTGTACTGTATGTGTGAAGCTACTTCTCTTAGTTAAGGTGAGAGGATAGTACGTGTTCCTGGGTGATTTCTTTCCCAGAATTCTGTATTCCCAGGCCTTTTGAAGGATGGAACGGGCTGTATTTGGTTCCTCCTGTGTGCCCAGCACATTCGAGGCCTCAGAATGGCATCCTGACCTTTCTGTGGGTGAGGGTTGGCCAAGGCTTCCTGCCCCTGGCTGTGTAAGTCGTGGAGATGGTTACTCGGCAGGAGCTGGGACTGATCCCAGATGGCCGCCAAGCAGGGGCTGACCCAGTCTTGGTTCACATTTGTCAATCCTCCTTGTCAGCAGAACTTCACACTTCTCAGCCCAAAAGAAAAGGGGTTCCAATGCAGACATGAGGCCTTCTGCTTGTGCCCAGTTCCCTGGTTTGCAGCTTTTAATTGTTTGCTTAAGTGCATGTAGCTAGATCCTGAGGGAAGAAGCCACACGGAATCGTTTGGTCCCGGTCTGAGTGGCTTGTTTCAATGGTTAAGTCACAGAGTGTTGAGCTCACTTGTCTACGTGACATGTACAATGTTGTGTCAGTACAGGAAAGTCCCTTAGCAATAAGGGACCTCGGTGTCCCTGTTAGTAAAAGGAGCAGGGTTGGGCTGGATGACCTCTCAGACCCCCTCCAACTAAATGATTCTGCGAGTGGGAGAACCAGTGGGTTACAGGGCTGAGCTGGGGCCTCTTAGTCCAGACGCTTAGACTAAGAGTTCTTCACCGAATGGGTTGTTGATTTCCAAGAAGAGGACCTGGTACCCAGGGAACCGAGAGATGCAGGTTCAGCCCAAAGGAGGTGAAGCTGGAGCTGTGCTTTAGTGTGTTATTTATTGGGCTAAAACATGGTGGCTATAAAATGTCCAAGGGTGTCAGATTGGGGTTGTGGGAGAGGTTAGGCATTTCAGTTGGAGAGATGACGTTAGCCCCTAAGAAACGATGACATACAGTGAGTGCATCAGCTGACGCCCAGCAACCTAGAAAGCAGCAAGCTGGTGACCCTTGCCTGTCCCTCCCAAAAAGAATCAATCATATTTGCATAGGTAAAACCTCAGCCCAAACAATTCGTGCAAGTAAATAACGTGATTTTTTTTAGACTCTGTCAACTCCATTGTTTGATGATTATGTCAGTGGTAGGTGGAGCCTGTCCAAGTGTGGATTCAGAGGGGCTGGGACAAGGGAGGTGGGCCACAAGGATGTTCAGACGCTGATTGAGTTTTTGGCTGTTGATTAAAGCTAAATTCATCAACTTGACCTATGGGCTGTGGATGGGGTTGTCATTGGTCTTTTTAAGATGTGGATTAATAAACCTCTTAAAGTTTTACTGAATCCCAAATGAAATGGGCACGTCCCATCTTTTTTCCAGAAGCTAAGCTCTCAGCAGGTTTTGCGACCAAAGAACAAAGCGTTCATTTTGACAGACTCCTAGGGTCTACGAAGGGAAAGAATGTACCTTCTGTGGGGATATTAATCTCCCTGCATTGTGTATTTTAGCTCTTCATGATTAACTGGTAACGTTTTGAATAAAAATGAATGCGGAGAAACAACCTTCATTAAGTTACTTTTGAAAATGATAATGTAATTATGAAATAATGATTTATGTGTCATAGATCATACTACTGATAACCACAAGCTGAGTTACACAATAAAACATTACTCCCATTACTGATACTTAGTCTGTAATTCATCAGTTTTCTCACATTTTTTGCTCTTTTTCATCCCCCAGTGTGAAAATGAGCAATTAAGAATAAATTCTTGCTTTTCAATTTTTTCTTTGCCTTAAACCCACTTCTTTTCTGGGAGATCTTTAAAACTGAACTCTTCCATGCTGAATGTACAATGGCCTTGTGTTAAAATATGTTTTAAGTTTCTCAGATTTCTTTTAGGAGAACAGGAGGGGTAGGTGTCATGAATCAATAACAGAAATGAGACATTTCCCTGTTTGCTTACCATTTCTAACTCAGGACTTTAAACCGTGAGCTCTTAAGATCATAGCTGTCAGGCTCAGCATTTTGAGGACTCGGTTCGAGGGCTGCAGCATTTGTGCGTCACTGAGGATGCGCTCATGGACGTGTTGGGGGTACACAGGGTGAAGAACAGCTTCTAGAAGCCTGGGATTTATCCCTGACTCTGCTATGAATTGGCTTTGTGGCCTTGAACAAATGAATCCCATCCTCTGGGTCTCCCAGAAGACATATACACGGTGGGTGTGTATGTTTGTATGTGTCTGTGTGTATGTGCGTGTGCATATTAGCATCGGATGATGCTCTCTTACTCTAAGCTTGAAGAATCCTCAGAATTTGGATGCAGCTAGTTATTAATAGCTCCAGAATGCTCCGTACTTTAAGGTTACATAACATTTGCAATTAGACATCTATATAAACAATAAAGAACTGGTCGTTACAAAAGATGCTATTTATCAGATGCTAAGTGGAGATACCATACCCTGCCTGTGTAAGGATGGAACTTTTCCTCTTAACGGCGATTATGCCATCGTCCCTCTCAGGGTTCCCTTCGGCACACGTCTCAGAGCACTAGCATGAGCTGTGACCCTCTCTCGGATCCACGTGGCAGGAGATGCAGGGGCCGTTATGTAATTTGGGTCAATGGGGTAGGAAGAATATGACGTTCTATCTGTATGGCTTTGAGGTCCAGGGGACTTGGAATTTCGCCTCAGTCTCCGGCTGTTCCTGGAAGGTAAGGAGGGAAGTATGTAATTACTGTTTGCAGTTGTTTTGCAAGTGGAGAGTACTTTAATTAGCGCTTGAACTGAGCTAAAGCTGAGAAACGGTGAGAAAGAAGTTTGTCAATTAGGCCGTGGTGTGTTTGCCAGGTTCCGCGTGCAGGCTGCCCTGTAGCATCTGGGGCAGTGCTGCCTGCGGTCAGGCTCCCTGGTGAAGCTGCAGTCATTTTCAGATAGAGAGCAGGAGAAGGGAACTACCCGTCCTTAAACATTGTGTCCTCACAACTCTGCAAAGTAGATGTTATTAACCCCATGTTCTAGGCAGGGAACCCGGTCTCAGAGCTGAAGTGCCTCACTCAGTCTCTTAACGATTATTGAAGGGCAGAACCAAGCACGATTTTAAGTGTACTCTGCTAGGGTTTAAATCAACCCGTGCTATACCTCATTTTCACTGTTGCTGCGATGTGTCTGTCTGGCAACCAAATTGTGTCCTTCCTCCAGAATTTCTAGATGACACCATGCCACTAAAAAAGCACGAAAGACTTGGCATGGGTAACATGCGGAGGCGATTTGGCTACCAAGCGACTTCTGAATTCACTGGGATTTTTATTAGGACATTGGGTTTCTTATAACTACATGATGTTAAATGCATTCGTTTCCAGAGAGATTCAGAAGTAAGCCAAGCGTAACCCTAAAAGGGTTAGGGCTGGTAGTTCTTTGGGAGAAGCTAATATAAGTTCTTTAGGTCCCACGTCACCCTGGGGGTTCTATGGAAAGCGATCACAAACTGACGCATGGGACGTTTTAGAAGATATTGCTTGTCTGTTCCTCCTGAAAAGGAGCACAGAATAAAAGTTATGTAACAGAAGCTTTCAAAAGGGCTGTTTCTGCTCTTCCCAGATGATGAATGAGTTAATTCCTCCCCCAAACAACAAACTAGAGAAGGAATTGGGAGACACATATATATAAGACCTTAAAGAGTCACCTAGAGCTTTGAAGAATTCCTAGGACTCAGAAAGAAATGCAGGCCTTGAAGAACTTTTCAAGCTACCGGATAGAGCCACCTTCACATCAGATACTGAGGGTGGCCCTGTCCGTACAGCTGCTGTCGTTCTTTGCCGTAGGTCTGCAGGGCTGGCTGTCAACTATACTCAGGACAGGAGATTCCAGACTCCTATCTGCAACTCACAATTCACAAAGAATAAAGGAAAACCACTGAAATACACTTTTGCCCCATCACTCGGCTTTACATTCCAGTGGTGACACTCAGACTGGTCTTCACCAGCAGCTAAAAATACTTCCAGCTCTGCTGCTGGCCTTGCCCAAGTCGTGCAAGTGATGTCTTAACAAACAGACCCCCTCCCCACTTCCCTGGGATGACTGAGCTGCTTATACGCCCAAAGCTTCAAGTTTCAAGATAGGTGATTAATGAGAAAAATCAGACAGAATGAGTCTGTCTGATTTAGAAAACCTGACTGTGATTCATCTGTGATCCGTGAAATACCAACAACAGCTTAGCAGTCGGCACAGGTTTTTTGAGTTGGTAAATGAGGGATCACATTGTGTGTCCCCAGTGAGGCCATGGAGTCCGCATCATCTGCCCCCAGACTTTGAGAGAACAGGTGCCCAGAGGCTTTAGCTTTGGGCCAGATTTCCAATAGATGTGATTATTAAAAAGCGGAAAATGCAAACGTAGCTGTGCAGAGGTGTGGAAGGGGTAAGCTGAGAAGGCAGTAAAGTCCAGGACCTCTGATTTGTGATCACTATGAACAGTTATTTGGGACATACAGGTAGTAGTAGAAATGATTTAACATCCGTTTCCAGCGTCAAGAATCAGAATAAATTCACCAAAGAATTTTAGCGGTTTTCGTGTTGTCTTTGTATGTGGCGTATGACAAGTGTAAGTGACACTTTATGTGGTTGAAGACCCATGCCTTCCGAAGCCCTTCCCGGTAGACTGAGACAGGCAAGTCTTCCTATCTGCGAGGCCAAATGCCTCAGTGGACCGGCATTGTTGAAACCTGAGTCACCACGTCAGATAGTGGTTTGGGAGAGTTGATGTGTTCCCATTTGGTTCTGTTTCTTAATAATCTGCAAGGAGCTGCTCTATGTGCATCATTTAGCATCGCGGTGCGGAAGAGCAAATAAGAACGCCTAGGGCATGTTTCGCCAGCCTGTATCTGCTCACACGGCCTGGGTATCCCGACCCACACAGGACTCTTGATTCCTTTCAATTCAAAAACTGGATGATAATGACAATCATCTGCTAATGATCCATATGGATAAGTCTTATGCTTTTAAACAAAGTGCATGTGCCTGGAGAGCATGATGCGCCAGCGTAGCGTGGTCTGGGAGGGTGCAGAGTTCCCTTCGACTTGCTGAGCGGGCTTCATTGAACCCTCCTAAAACAGTGCGCCCAGCTCTGCACTGTGAAAATCTAAAGGTAGAGGTGAAAGCCCGCATCCTGTGTTCTTCATCTGAAAAGCAGGAGTGGGAAAATATACCTGGTTTCTAAAAGAGAGTGTTGAGACTGTTTCTCCGGCAGTTTCACCGACAAGATCAGCATTGCCTCGGTCTGAAAATTCCCTGTAGATGCAGCTTCTACACCGGGGCTGGTTGTCCTCAGGCCTGCTCGAGGACATCCCTGGGGTGTTTGAGCACTGCTCTGTCCATCTGTGCAGGCGGCGCCATCTCCTCCACAAGGGTGTGCCTCTCTCTGGTCCCCTCTAATTGCTGGGATCCGCCCCCGCTTCATTCTTCCATCAGGCAGATGTCAATTGTTAACAGTTTAACAGAAATGTATTGAGCACCAGGTCTGGTCTAGGCATTGCCAGGCATTGAGGCTGCAGGGGTGGACACAGCCTGCTCAGTGTGTCATGCACTGCTACTGTTCCGGTAGGCCTGGGACGTCACGTCACCCTCTGTCCCTTTGAAGGGGTCTGTTCAAAATCTGGAGGGCTTAGCATTGCAGTGGGACATGGAGGCAGGCTGGCAGTCAGGGGACCTTCTCTTCCATCTCATCTGTGTGCTGGCACGAGCCACCACCCCTCTGTGGCCTCCACTGGTTTCAAGCGAGAGGACTGAGCGACTGCGTGAGTTCTCCCCAGTGTGATGCAGGGACCACTTCCACAAACGCACCAAGTGAGCTTATTAAAATGCACATTCGTGGGCCTTGTTGCAGACCTGTTGAATAAAAACCTCTGGGGAGGGGGGCCCAGAATCTGTATTTTTGATACACTCCCAGACCATTCTCATCTCAGACACAGTGAAGTCAAGAACCACTGGTTGGTTCTTACGGGGGGCTGATCGCTAACACTCCTTCCTGCTCCATAGTCCTCAGAATGCGGCAACTCCCCCATGCCAGCCACTCCCTCCCTCCCCCCACCGCCGAGCTCTGCAAGCCTCTGGGCTCTCTTTTAACCTCTCTTCCTGCTCTTTCCTGCCTGCCCACTGCACCTAGGGTGGGCACCCAGAGTGAACCTCCGCTCAGAGATCTTCAGTGCTCCTGTGTCCCTGGTGGCCCAGGGCCCTGCACGAACTGGCCCTCCATCTCACCTCGTCTCCCGACATTGCCCCTTGCTTCCGCCTTCTGGCCACACTGGCCTTCATGCCAGCCTTGAGCCCACTCAGCTGCCGGGCAAGCACTCCGAGGGAGCCCCGGGCCCTGGGGGCTGGCAAGGCAGGGTGCTGGGAGGGTGGGAAACAGCTATGTGGAGCTGCCGTTCTCTGCCCACCACTGCTTTGAAAACCCACCCGCACTGATACCCTTAAGCCCACCTGGGCACCTCTGTTTCCGGGCTCTCCACCACCATAGGACATGTTGATTCAGAAGCAGCTTTTTAGTTCTGGGCTGACTCATCACTGGACTGGATTGTCAAAGTGGTTCTAGAAATCTCTCTCAGAGAAAGTTTCTAGAAATAGACTGGACCCCTCTTGGGCTGGACTATTTGCTCAGCCGCCTTTGATCCCAGCGACCCTGCCGTCCCGCCTCCTCTTCCTTCCACAAATACTCTCAGGCACCTGCTATGTCCAGGCACCATCTGGGCCCGCGATATGCGTCTGCGAGGTTTTATCTCCGACTGCCACTCTTGCTTTCGTACAGATGGAATGGGGAGGTCTGGAAAGTATTCCCCTGGCCTTTTTCCCCTTCTGTCAAAGAAGAGGTGGTCTGGCCTGTTTATCAACCATGGCCCTCTGGGTTAAACAAACTGTACTCAGAAATATCTATTTCTTGAGTAGGAGGGAGAGACAGACCATCTCGCAGGATTTACTTCCGAGGCGAGCTGAGGGCACAACTGCGAGATCTGTGGTGTCTTTGACATGGAACACCTGGTCAGCACGTGGCACTAGCACTTGGTCCCTGGACGCCAGCCTGCCGAGCACCATATCAGCACGAAGAAGGCCACGAGAACTTCAGACCTTCCGGGTCCTGCTTGCTGCAGTTGCTTTTCCTTGAGATCTCATGGAGGGAAACATTTTCACTCTCAGCATCGTTCTTCTTTGGGATAGCTGCTGTGGACACGTTGACCAAGGCTTTGCCGAGTGACCACAGGCAGGGCAGTGTGGGGCCTGAAGGTAAACAAGACGTTCCCACCTTCCAGGGACTCAGAGACCATCAGGGAATCTGTTATGTAACTACCTGTAGCTAATTAGAGTGACTGACCTGCCCTCAGACGGCAGAGATGGGAAAGACGGGTTTGGCCAGGAGAGGACGGGGGCATTTGACCTGTGCCTTGAGAAGTGAGTAGGAATTTGTCGAGCAGAGATGAGGCGAGAGGCTTTCCAGGTAGGAAGGAAAGTGTGAGCAGAAGCACAGAGGCCTGACCATCGGAGATAGGTGACAAATGACACCGTAGGGCTGAGGCTGCACGGGCAGAGATGAGGCTGCATGAGTCCCGCTCAGCTGGCAGTGGGTCTTGAATGCCAGGGTAAGGAGTGTTCCCTGGGGAGCCATGGGGGGCTTTGAGTAAGGATGTGGGTTTTTAAAAAGATAGCTGGTGGCCCTGTTGACTACCCTCCTATGCCCTATATATTATAGGATAGCAAAGATGTATAAAATGTTCAAGAAGAGACATTGTGCCGGAGTGAGCCTGGTTGTTGGCGTGTGACCTCAGGGCCCTGTTTCCCTGACTGCAGTGTCTGCACTCGTCTGTATCTACTAACTGATCCCCCAGGCCCTGCTGCCTGGACCCCGGCCCCACCAACCCTGCCAGGCTCGAAGGGAAAGCGAGGGAGCTGCTGGTTCCAGCGCTTGCTGCCCAGCCATCATGGACTCCGGCCAACAGGAAATGGAGCGGGCAGTGTCCCAGCCAGATTCACCGAGCCGTGGGTCTCCCTGTGCCTCTGCAATCGCGTTCGGGCTGCTCCTGGCCTAAAAACAACGCTCCCAGACCTACATGCACAGTGGAGGGGATCCGGGGCTCGCGTGTGGTGGCCAGCTTCCCTGAGCTCCCCCGGCAGCAGGCTTAGTGGGTGGGAAAGGCGGTAGGTGTTGGGAACCAAAGCCTGTGCCACTCTGTGACCATTTGCTTTGAAACCAACATGCTTGACAGGGCCAGTGACTTCTGCAGAGCTGGCTGGACAGATGGGACAGGAAGAATGTCCCAGGGTCGAGGGTGGTTATGCTGACTTTTTCTTCCACTTTGACCTTCTCGTTGCTAAGGGGAGGAGAGATAGAAAAAGCATGTTCCACAAGCCAGTGGGCCAGTTTTTAGCTGTTTTCTGGAGAGTTTGGACCTGGCAAAGAGCCTTCCTCACGACCGGCTGGCTGCCAAATCACACCAAGGGCAAAGCATCCCGGGCAGTTTGCCTGAAGAGCTGCCGTGCTCTGGAGGGTTCCGTGCCCCGGGCTGTGGGCCTGGGAGAGGAATGCGGCTCTACCCTCAGTGGTCCCATTTACGGGTCAACAATCCAAGGCCAAGAGAAAGGAAGTGGCATTGTGACCGAGCAGGGCCTCACATCACTCTGGAATCGGTCGTGATCTCGGGCTGGCTGATGCCCAGGGCCCCATGCTGGCAGAATTCCGCTTGGACATGGACTGTCCATACTCACACTGCCTTGCTGCCCACCAGGCACAGAGGGTGGGGCCTTCCCCTTGTTCCTGTGTCTTTCCTCTTGGAGCCAGGGCCTGGGCATGTCCCTCCCTCTCCGGCCCTTTGCTTGCCCGGTGGTTTCTGAAGCTTGTGTGGATGTTTCATGTGAGCAGAGAAAGGAATTTAGTAGCAAGTTATCAGAGCAGATTAGAGTAGTTGTCAGGACCTGGGCATGGAAACCGATGAGGCTGAGTTCTCTGTTTGGAGGGAGCTCTGGGGAATCGTGAAATGCACCTCGGGTCCCGGGAAAACTTTTCGTCCTGGCTCTCAGAACTCCTTGTGCAACCCCTAAGTTTAGCCCAAACTGCCGTGTGATGTCACCGTCTCTGTCTCTCAACTGCCTGTTCCCTGGTTCCCTGGCACGGTTGCTCCCAGCCTGTCGGTAACTGGGTGAGGAATGCCATGTGGAATGGGACTTGCTCCACGGTGAGCCCAGCTGAGCTTCTGGAGCAACCCGGCTGTCCCGACTGTTCTGCACCTTGTCAAGTCGGCTCCCCTGAATGTGTGAGAAGCTGACGACAGTTCTGCCGGCTGACTTCACAACAGTAAAACCTTCAGGGCTTTATTAGGCAGATCTGTAAGTACAGTTCCTGCTCACAAAATGCATCCATCACGGCCCTGTGAGACATAAAGGAATTGTCTGCAAACTTTCCCAGGTTATTACCCCCAAACTGAGTAAATATGTGTCTTAGATAAATAATCTCGAGAGGCCCATAAATTATTGCAGTTTTGGACAGAAGTAATCTACTGCTGGCAGATCTCATAGGTTTCACCACCTTATTGCCTCTGATTTCAGTGAAAGAGGAGAGCAAAGCTATAAACTGTCCTCGTGAGGTGGGGACTCAACCAGATGATGGATGATAAAACAGCTTAGAAAATGTACGGGTGCTATGCCGTTGTTCGAGGTAATTATTATTAAGACATTTGGGGCATCTGCCCTCTGTCCCTTTTGTTTTTCTGGGCAAGGACCTGGCACCTCCCAGATTCTGCTGCACTTGGCCGACTGATTCTCTGTACCTGAAATGCCACCATTGGAATGGCAGCTCTGCAACGAGGTTTGGACGGCTGTCACAGCCGCTTCCAGGGGATCTGTACCTTTTATTTGAAGCTGTTCTCAAGGTCAAATTGTGGAGCACTGGGCAGACCTGGATTTAAATCAGAGCTCATCCTCTAACTCGCTGTGTGGTTCTCGGACAATTTGCTGTAGCCTTTGTGGCACTGTTTCTCTTCTGAAAAGTGGGCATGATAATAGAAATTAATCATGATCCTAGATTTTATATACTGAGTGCTCACAGTGGGCGGGGACTTTGTACTAAGTAAGTACTTTTCATGGACTCTTTCATTAAATCTGCACAACAGCTCAGTAAAGTAGCCACCTTTATTATTCCCATTCTACAGATGGAGAAACTAAGGCTTTCAGATTATTTATTGCTGCATACAAAAACATCTCCAAATAATGGCTTCGAACACTAGTAATCATTTATTTTGCTCAGCTAGGAGGTCCTTGCTGGGGACTTCATGTGAGGTCACAGTCAGACTGTGGCTGGGGCTGGAATCCTCTGGAAGGTTTCCTCACATTTCTGGCACCTGGGCTGAGAAGAGGCACACAGCCTGGGGACGGGGTGTGGGGGAGGAGGCTGGCACAGCTGGGCCTCCCCATGTGGTCTCTCCAGCACAGCGAGGGGCAGCTGGCAGGGTGGCCGCACTTCCTCCCTGTGGTTCAGGGCTCCATTGCACCCAAGAGGAGGGTGGGTGTGTGGCGGGGAATCTGTCTGTATCGTCTTTTGTGATCAAGCCTTGGAAGTCATGCGGTGTTACTTCTGGAACATCATTAGAAGTAGGTCTCTAAGGCCAGCCCGTATTAAAGAGGTTGGAGGGGTAATCAGACTCTGTCTTTGGATGGGAGGCATGCCAAAGAATTTGCAGCAGCATGTTTTGTTGCTGTTTTTGTTGTTTAAATTTTTTATTTTTAATTATTATGGATACCTAATAGTTGTATATATTTATAGAGTACATGTGATGTTTTGGTACAGGCCACATGTTTAAGCTACCATGGAGAGCTCAGCTGGCTTGCACAGGGTAGACCCTTAGAAGACAGCAGAGTGGGGTGTGGCCCTGGCGGTCGGATCCGAGTCTGGCCTGTCACCCCTCTGAAGTTTAAAACACTGAGCACCACATGCTCGGTGAGGCTGGAGCTCCGTAAACGTCTGTGCCGTTCCCTCTTACGCCTTCAGATGCCCTCCCCAAAGAAGGAAGCAAAGCTGTGTGAGCCCATAGCTCAGAGAGGCCTTGGCACCAACCCCCGGTGCAAACTGTCCTCACCTCCTGCTGTCCCCTGGCCTCTCGTCCCTTCCCCCACAGCCACGCTTTCACTGTCCCTGTGCCACTGTGCCTTCATGGGACCCTGCTCCATTAAAAAAAATTAAAAATTATGTCTATGACAGAGTTGATATGAAAATGGCTATATTAATGTTACATAGCAAAACATTTTCTTCTACCCCAAAGTTCATTTTTCCCCTTCTGATTTTAAAAGAAATTGAACCATCTTCGTAGGCCCTGGGTACATCTAACGGAGACGCACCTGCTGCAGCTAAGAAGAGGCTGCAGAGAAGCCGCCTTCTCTCCCGCACCTCTCCCTCCTTGTCGTCCCTGGCCTCCACTGCCCACTCTTCTGTCCTGGTCTCCTCTGCCTGTCTGTGAGCAAGTCCTGTGACCAGGGCAGACCGTTCCCAGTGACTCAGGGCCTCCTCTCTCTCCTGGTCCTTCACTAGGGGTAGGCTTCCCTGGCAAGAAGGGACACAAGCCCATGGAGCCGCCACCCTGTCTGGCTTTGGGCTGGTCTCTGAAATAAGAGCCCCGGAAGGGCCTCCCTTTGCGTTTCCCTGACAGCAAGGGTAGCGTGTGCGCTGTAGAGGGTGGTGGCAGTGTAGAGAGACGGCTGTTCTTGGGGCTACCACCTGAGGCTCCTGCGTCTGGGGTCGCAAGCACCAGACACCCCCAGCCAGCTCATCCATCAGGGAGTCATCCACTCATCCGTGGAGGAAACAGCTTTTTGTGGAGCAGCTGCTCTGTGCCAGGCCCGGTGCGGGGCATTGCTCAAGGCCTACCTGGTCTCTGTCCTTGAGGAACTTCGAGCGGCACAAAGGCAAAATCATCAGCAGATGACTATGAGCAATGGGAGATTTTGGATAAGGAACTGGCATTTCATGGGAACCGAAGGAAGTGCATTCTGGCTTCATGCAGGAGAAATGGTACCCAGAAAATCATCAGTGACTAGGATGTCTTCCTTCCTCCCTGGAACCCCAGGTCTTACCATCTGGTACTTTCTGTCTCTCTCTCTCTTGACTTTGGCTTTTTCTTCTTGCTCCTCTGGGCACATGGCCAAATAATGATCACCCCAGAATGCAGCCCCAGCCCATCTGTGTGGCCTCACAACTCACTCCTTCTCCCTGGGGACCTCAGGGAGTGGGAAGCAGAGTGACCTGGCTGAGTGAGGAGCCCTCTGTCTAAACAGCCGTGGCTGGGTGGTGGGTTGCATGGTCAGGAGAGCTGCCCCTTGGGGGATGTCATTGGGACAGCGTCCCCAGGGAGCAGTGCAGGGCTCGGGAGAAAGACATGTCACCTTCACTCTGCCTTTGCCTCAACTGATTCATGGATTGGGGGTGTGACTGCCAACCTTTTGATGTGCATAGGTGAAGAAATGTGTTTAATTGAGGAATTGGCACAGATTGCCCAATTTTAATTGCTCTTCTATCACCATCACACGATAAATAATTGTAAAAAACAGGAAGACCTTAATATTAGAATTTTTAAAGCATTTTAATTAGTTAAGTAAGTTAATCAAGGATAATTAAGTTGATCAATCAAAGTGCATTGTTCTCGGTTTTCTTGTTTTGCTACAGACAGCTGAGACTTTGGTCACAGAGCGGAACCAGCCTGTGGACTCATGCTGGGGACCATGGCATTAGGAGCCCTCAGGGGTTATTTAGCAGAACTCGGACAGCAGCAAGGAGAGGGACCTGTGTCCGAAGCCAGCCGAGGTTGGGGTGCAGGGAAGTGACATGATATCCAGTCCGTGATTTAGAAAGATAGCCCTTTGGCAACGTGGAGGTTGAACTACCATTTGCAAATTAGAAATCTGGTCCTAGCAAACACTTTTAAACAGAGCAAATGTTTGGCATATGCACATACATGGAAATTGACTGATTTCTGAAAGCGTGTCCCCTTTGAAAGCTGGAATCAGGGTCCCATCTCCTCGGGGCTCTCCCTGGAGCGTGAGTGGAGGTGTCCTTTACCCACCTCTGCGCCCGAAGGCAGGCGGGGGACGGCTGTGAGAGTGACCTCAACTGTGAGAGTCGATTCCTTTCTTCGAGCAAACACTGGATTTTGGAATAACTTCTGCCCCCTCTCTGCAAGAGCCCTGTGATTCACATAGTGAGTTTTGTTTGTAAAGCCCCTTCATGGGCACAATGGAATTTAGCAATTTAGCTGGGCAAGGCTTGTGGCCCCACATGACAGACTGCCCCGAGAGCTTGCCCAGGGCCACACAGCAGCTAAGGGATGGAGCAGGAATGTGGATCAGAGTTTCTGTTGCCAAGTTAACCCCAGATGACATCATGCCAAGTTCGTCTCCCCACTATTATGCACTTACTACATGCACGGGTGGGAAGGTGTTTCTGGCCTTGGTTCTCTGCTGCTTGTCACGTGTCCTAGCCAAGTGTTTAGTCTCTTAGGGTCACTATAACAGTATCACTAACTGGGTGGCATCAAACAACAGAAACACATTGCCTAGCAGTTCTGTAGATGAGGTGTCGGCGGGACTCTGCTCTCTTGAAGGTTCTAGGGAGGGTCCTTCCTTGCCTCTTCCCAGTCTCTGGTGGTTGCCGGCGATCCTTGGTGTTCTTGGCTTGTGGCTGCATCACTCCGGTCTCTGCCTCCGTCTTGACATGGCCTTCTCCCTATGTGTCTGCGTGTCTGTGTCCAAATCTCTCTCTTCTTTGTCTTATGAAGACATTAGCTATTAGGTTTAGGGACCCCCCCCCTAATTCACTATGACCTCATTTCAACTTGATTATATCTGCAAAGATGCTATTTCCAAATAAGGTCATGGATACTTGCAGTTAGGACTTGAATATATCTTTTGGGGGCCACAATTTAACCTATTTGAGAGATTGTTGGGGAACCCCCCCCAGTGGACCATGAGTGGTCAGTGCTGCCCCCTCATGGGTTCTCACCAGTCCCCTGCTCAGGCCCACTAGACATGCTGGGGCATCGTGTCCTCCCGTGCTCTGCCAGGACGGGGTGAAGTCAGCTGCCGCCAGCGTGGAGCTCACGGGGATGGGTTGTGCCGCTTTGGCATCTGTTTGGTATGCTGCCAGTTCCTGGGCTCAGTGAGTGGGTGGCAGCGTTGTGTGTTCTGGAGAGCAGGGCCGCCCCCGGCTGGAGGTGTCCTTTTCCTTGGGGCTCCTGGCAGCACCTGGCATGTTACTTGGTCAGGGTATCATTTCGACCCCACAGTAGCCAAGGGAGCTGTGTGAGGGAGTGTCATAGAGCTTGGACGTTTGAGCTGGTCTCTTTTTCCCCACCAGATGACAAGCATCTCCAGGGCAGGGACGTCTGGCCATCTCTGTTTTCCCTTCAGCAGTTTCAGGCGCTTGCGAGCTGCCACAAGTCTGCAGCTTCAGTCACCACGTGGCCACAGCCTGGGGACTCAGTGAGACTCCCCTGAGTGAGTCTCTTCACACTCTGAGCACCCTGCAGGGCTGCTGTGGGATTCAGTGAGATGATGCATATTAAAACCATGCACTCGGTAAGTGCCAGGAGCTCTTGCTGTCATCTGGAAGATGCTTAAGGAGGAAGTGGCAGGACTTGACTGAAGAACAGGGTTGAAAAAGGTGCTGCAATATATCTGGCTGCAGGACGGCTGGCCTCAGTGGGAACCACTTATAGCACAGGTGGTGGATTTGGAGGAGGACATGGTCCCGTGAAAACTTGTCACAGTTGAAGTGAATGCCTGAAGGTGCATGATGTTCCAGATCCATCCAGTCCCCAGTGACTGTGGCCCTTGGGGTGGGTGAGACCAGAGAGGGGGAACAGGGACCCTCTGGAGTTCCGTGGGCATCTTCTGCCAAGGACTAGAGGAAACCCAAGGGGACAGGAGGTAACACGGGAGCTTGGGCAGGAGGAGTCTGTCCTGTTGGTAGCGTAGGAGGCAGCGCGGGAAGGTCAGGTTTGGAGGCTGGGAATTGGAGGTTTTAGGAGAAAGGACCCTGGAGCAACCTAAGAATCTTGGCTGCCTGGCCCTTTTGGCAGAGTTTGCTGCAAGGTGGACTCCAACGTGGCAAGGGGCCAGCTGGGAAGTGGCCACCCGGGGCTAACTCCCTCTAGATCTGAGGGTCCGTCCTCACTTCCTGTGGGGAACCCTGATCCTCAAAGCTCCCTGAGGACAGGAGCTGCTTCTGGAAGGCCACAGGATTCCCCCAGCAGCCAGAAGAGCCCATTGGCACAAAGGTGCTCAGTTAACAAGAAAAGGTGAGACCCGTTGCCTGAGGCAGCTTGTTGAGTGCTGGAGTCCTCAGCCCGGGCTGTGTGAGAACAGCCTCCCTGAGAGTATTTGAAAATGCTCCTGCCCAGGCCCCTCAGTCTGTATTATTATTCAGTTGGTCTCACGTAGAGCTTAAGCACCCGTGATTTTAAAAGTTCCCCACTGACACTGCATCCACCGCTAGATCTGGATGGTGGCTGCACTATGTGGGCGCATGTCCAGCCTTTCTGGGCCTGTTCCGTCATTTGCAATGGCCCACGGCCCAGCCTTGCAGAGACACGTATGTGTCCCGAGATGGTTTTGCCCCATTTTGGTGGGTAGCTCCCTCTCGTTGAGGTGACTGTACTCATGGAAGCCGGGAGATTTCTAGAGGAGGGAAGAGAAGCAGTGAGCGCTGACCACATGTCCGAGCTGGGCTAGTGGCCGGCTGTGAGCACGGGTGTAAGGTGTGCTGCTAAGGTCCAGGGGGAGGTTGAGAGCGTTTGATGGGACAGAACTTGTTTCCTTGGCCTAGGTCTCCTTTTGGTGACAAATGCCATTTTGTCAGAAATTCCTCTCCTTGGGGACAAGGCAGTGCAGCTGGTTCTAATGAGCTCTCGTTGAACACACGCTATGTGCCACATCTGTGCGAGGGCTTGGGGACCCCTAAATGAATTAGACAAATTAGACCCAGTCATGCCCTGTTAGGGCCTAGCGGGCTTTGGGTCCCCCTCTCCCTGGCACCTTAACCCAGGCAGCTACAGCAGTTGGAGGAGGCAGGGAGGGAAAGCTTCATACATGAGGATCAGGGATTGAGACCTTGGCAAGGAGCAGGGTTTTGGGGGCCACTGGCAATAGTCCTGCTCATCAAAACATGTTTTTTCTCAGTGTAAACCGTTCCCAGTTGAAGGAGAAAGGCGATTTGGAACCAGGCCCACGACCTTCTGCAGGTGCTGAGCTGTGGGTCTATAGATTGTGAGGATATTACATAAAACGAACAGCCCCTAAGGCCAGGCCTGAAAGCACCAACTTCCCCAGGGTCCGAGCCTCCTCTGCACATTGCAGAGCTTCCGGAGATCCTGAGAGGAGTCTGGCAGCCCCTACAGGAAGCCTCAGATGGGACTGGGGTGTTGCACAGTGCAGTGTAGACATAGTTGCTGTAAAGGAGAGCGTGCAGACCCTGAGACCCGGTGTCCTCAGCCACGGAGGGTTTCTCTTGGAATCCACAACCTGTATGCGCTGGTGCAGGGCAGCATTTGGTGGAGTGTGCATTCCGGCGCACACTCCGGCTGTGCGCCCCTCTCTGCCGGCTCTGGTTGGGGTGCAGATATGGCTGAGGTAGGGAGTCCAGCCAGATAGCATCTCCAGGGGATAATGGCAGATGCTGTCGGAGAGGTAAGTCCAGGACGTGCAGAACCACCCCTGAAACCAGACTAGGGTCATAGAAGGCGCCCTGGGGAGGGGACATCTGAGCTGCATCCTGAAGGAAGAGTAGCAGTTGGCCATGTGAAGAAGGGCAGTCCAGGTGGGAATGAGAGCTCTGTGTCTATCCGGGGAAGGGTGCTCCAGGCCAGGCCTGCTGGGGCTTAGCATGGGCCAGTGCGGGGAGGGGGGATGAGACAGACAGATTTGCATGCAGGTTTGACTAGGTGGGGGAAGTGTGAGACCCTGTTCTAGCTCAGTAGCCAAAGAGCTGGGTTCTAGCAAAGCACACGTGTGTGCATATACTTGGAGCGTGTGTGTGTGTGTGTGTGTGTGTGTGTGTGTGTGTATGGGGGGCAGCGGGGCAGAGAGTTGTCAAATGACAGAAGCCAAAACCCAGGCAGTGGGGTGCTCAGGCCAACCTCTGCTTTGCAAGGTGGGTTCCAGCGTCAGCCCCCTCCAGGGTCACGGTTCACTAAACTTCACATTCTGCAAAGTGGGGATCTTACCAGTGATTTGAAGCCCTTGCAAGGGCCTTACGGAGCTTCCTGGCAGAGTTCTGTGGCATCTCCCTGACCACAAGCACCCTGTGCTCCAGACCCTTGGAACTTATTTCAGGCCCGGATTTTCATTCCTTTGAGCCGGGGCACAAGCCGTCCCCTCCACTGGGACATCTTTCTGCTCCCACCCCTCCCTCAGAGCTTAGCCCGGCTGTCACCTTCTCCCCGACCACGGGGGCTCCCACCGCAGGCTGCTGCTCCGGGTCTCTGGGCTTCTCAAGCACATGGTGCCTGCCCGTCCCAGCGTCCACCACCGAGCATCCTTTTCCTTGGGAAGTTCCTTGCAGGCATTTAGTGTGCCTGTGCACCTGTTGACTCTACTCTGCAGCACCTGGCGTGGCGCTGGCCCCAGGTTGACGCTCAGTAAAGTATTTGTTAAGCAAATGACTGCATCCTTGAGAAAGCCCACGCACAGTGACGTTAAGAAATGCTCCGGAGCCCACACTGCCCGTGCGTGGCGGAGTTGGCATTCAAACCTGGCCCCATCCCTGTGTGGCTCTCACTGTACTACCCGGCCTCTGCTGCCCACGCCAACCTGAATGATTCTGTTTGCAAACAGAGAGGGAGAAATGAAGCTCAGAGCCCAGTCTCTCAGAAGGAGGGCTCTGGAGTGAGCCAGGCAGGATGCCAGGGCCTCGGCGTTCGGGCTCAATGGGGAAACTGAGGCAGAAGCCCAGCAACAAAGAGTGGGCTGGTCCAGCTAAGCTGGGGAAGTGCACAGCGTGATGCACCACCTGTGCCTGTTGGAGAGTTCGTCTGAGGCTGCAAGATTCGTTGCAGCCCCACCTCCTAGGATGTGACACCCCCGCCCTGTCAGACTCAGAATAAATCTGAGACTTCCACGAAGGGCTGGGCTGGGCTAGGGCTGCACCACACCCTTCTGAAATATAAAGGCCGTTCTGCACCTCGCTTACTTGTCTTTTCACAGACATGGAAGTATTAATAGAAAGCCACTGCAGCGTTTGCCTTACTCCGCAAATAGAAGTGGAATCAGAAGAGTAGCGGTTTGAATCCCACTTGTAAGCAGTTTGTAAAAAGTGCCCAGGTTCCCTAAAAGGTGGAAACACTTACTTTCTGTTTGCAAAAAATAACACTCGGTTATGTCGCCGTCAAGCCGCAGCAGAGCGCTCTGCAGTTTGCAAACAGTTGGGAATGCAAAGGGCAGAGGCTCCTTCAGGCCTCGCTCTGGGAAGGCCTTGTCACCACCGCCCTCCTGCGTGTCCCACGCCACTTGTGGGCTCCAGCGCAAGCTTCTTGACTGCCTGGCAGGCTCTGAAACAGACTTTACAGTTTATGCCCTGATTGGGGTTCACGGTTGCATTTGTTCCTTCAAATAGCTCTGCTCGCACGTATCTTTTTATTTAACATTAAAACAAATTTTTAAAACATGCACATGGTAACACATCAAACCGTCCGGGCAAGCATAGCACCCCACACCGCTGCCTCCTCCACCACCGTCTTACCTGTGCTTGTGAAGTACTTCTGTGAGTTAATTGCTTCTTCACCTGTGAGTGCACGTCTTTCTCCAGCATCCTTGCACAGCGCTTCTGCATCCTCATTTCGTGACACGAGGCTATTCATGCCCTCCTGGTTCTCCTGCCTTTCTTCTTCGCTTCAGTATCACCCACCTACTGCAGTAGAGTTGACGTTCCATCAAGGTCACTGACATTTGCATACCGTCCTGTGTCCTCTGCCATACCCATCGTCCGTAGCTGGACACTGAAAGTTGGGAACACCAGGCGAAGAGTAGGCGACACTGATATAATTGTTGCTATTTCAGAGGTGCCTGGTGCCAGGTTAAACCCTGTGCCAGAATGACCTTTCTCTCTCCAGAGGTCAACCTCAGAAGCACTGCACCGCTCAAAGCAGGATGGCCCGGGACAGCCCAGTGCATTCTCTTCCTTTGCAGAAGCTTGTCACCCTCCAGCCACACTCCAGCTTGCCTCGTCTCTGGATCACGACCTTATTGTGCAGGACTTTTTTCCTGGAATTTCTAATTGCCTTTCTTTTTTTCTTCTCGTGCTGTTTGCCTTTTCATACTCTCCCTCTGTTCATACCACCTGTTCTGTCGAGCCCCTCCCCATTGCTTCTGGCCCGGAGAACTAACTCCCTCTGCCCACGTTCCCTCCTCTACCGCGTTGTGACACCTCCTCTCCAAGGCTGGAGCCCACAGGTCCCCCGGGCTGCCCTGTGCTGCTTTCCTGGGTTAGAGCTGCTTCTTGCACAACTTACTTCCTAAGAGAAGATACGTGGAAAATAAAGTGTCTGAAAATGTCTGTATTTTATGCTCACACTGAGGGTAGATGTCTAGATTCAAAATCGTTTTCCTTCAGATTTAAAGACTTTAGTACTTTCATCGTTGCTGATGAGAAAAAATCTGATTCTTGGTTTTTTTGTAGATTATCTATTTTCTGTTTTTCTTTTCTGGAAGATTTTAGAAATTATTCTTCATCCTTAGGGCTCCTGTATTACATGAGGTTGGTCTTCAGGGTGGGTCCTTATTCATTCATCGTTCTGCACGCTCAGCGGCCCCTTTCATTCTCCCAGAGTGTCCCCTTCTGGGAGATTTTAATGCACTTTGTTTTAAAATCTTCACTTGTTTTTCATTCTCCATTTTTGAGTCTCTTACTTGTTGGCTCTAAAACCTTCCAGAATGGGATGGTATTCTTCTACATTTGTCTCATTTCTTTGTCTTTTTACTCTTTTTTTACTTTTTTTCAGAGACAGAGTCTTGCTCTGTCACCCGGGCTAGAGTGCAGTGGCGTCAGCCTATCTCACAGAAACCTCAAACTCCTGGGCTTAGGCAATCCTCCTGCCTCAGCCTCCCAAGTAGCTGGGACTATGGGTGCACACCACCACATCCAGCTAATTTTTCTATTTTTAGTAGAGACGGGGTCTCGCTCTTGCTCAGGCTGGTCTCGAACTCCTGAGCTCAAGTGATGCTCCAGCCTCAGCCTCCCAGAGTGCTAGGATTATAGGCATGAGCCACCACGCCCAGCTGTCTTTTTACTCCTTATTCTACATTTTGTTGACTTCATTTTTCACTCCATCTTTTTATTTTGCTTTTTAAAAACTTGTTGGCACTAATATTTTTAATTTCTAACATTTTTTTCTTGCCCCTGATCTTTCTTTTTCTGAGAATCTCTTTTTGTTTATAGCTACTAGCATATTGAGTACTGGAATAGTAAGTAAAGCGTTTTGTTTGTTTGCTTTAGTCCATGAATTATTTCTGCCTCTAAGGTCAATTTTTGTTTATTTTGCCCTTTCTTTTCCTGCCTGCTCATTCAGGGTTGAAAAAGGTCTAGCAGCTGTTATTTCTTCTTTGGCCAACAGATAGATGCATAGAAAGACCAGGTACTTGGCCAAGCTCACACAGGGGGAGATGCGTAGCTGGTAGCCAGACATCAGCCTTCGGATTTCTGTGCTGCCTCACTTGTCCCAAAATACTTGATTGATTGCAGGTAGAGTTTAGGCCACAGACTCGTCCCACTTTGCCTACTGTGTGAAGGCCAGTGTCTCCCACTAATAGGGGTGGTGGGAGAAGCCAGCATTCCCATCATCATCTGTGCTGCCCCGCAGGAGGTATGCTGGAGGTCCCGGGAGTTCCACGGTTGTCAGGAGGCTGTGCAGCCCCCTCCTGGCAGGGTTGCTTTCTTCCCCCCGGCCCAATGTCCTCTGCCAAAGGTGAGGCCCCGGAATCCACTCCCAGCTGTCCCACAGCCCCACTGAAAGCTCAGGCGTCTCTCTCTCTCACTGCATGAGACCCTCCACTCTGGGATGGGGACCCCCGTGTACCTGCGGGCTGCCGTGCAGCAGCACCCACCACAAGCGCTCCTGGGTCCCTGGCGCTTGCTTAGAAGTATATCCCCACCTGCATTTGGAAGCATTCGAGGGAATTTATGACTCCAGGCTGGGTGCATGTCTTAGTCCATCTGGGCTGCTATAACAAAATACCACAACCAACAGAAATTTTATTTCTCACAGTTCTAGAGGCTGGATGTCCAAGATCCAGGTGGCAGCAGATTCGGTGTCTGGCGAGGGCCCACTCCCTGGTTTACGGACACCATCTTCACTCTCATCCTCACATAGTGAAAAGAGGGCTTGGGAGCTCCCTGGGGTCTCTTTTACGAGGGCACGAATCCCATTCATGTGGCTCCGCCGTCATGACCTAATCACCTTTCCAAGGCCCCCACCTCTTAATTCCATCACTTTGCGGGTTGGGATTTCAACATAGGAATTTTGGAGGACACATTTAGACCATAGCAGTGCAAAATTAGGAAAATGCAAAACGAACAGCAAACCATTGCTCATTTTACCCTCATCTTCTTCTGCTCCTGGAACTTTCTCCTTTGGAATATTCTGACTTGCAGAGAGGAAACAATAAGATCATTAAAAGGAAGTTCTCAGTCCTCCAGCTTCGGAAAGCTCCTCAGATCACACGGGATCTTTTATTTGTTGCTTTCTTTTTCCATGTATTCAGTAGATGTGTATGAAATCTTCCTGTAAGCATAAAACTGTGCTTAAATACAAGAGGTGAAGAGGATGCAAAAGCAATTCAGACTCAGTGCCTGCCCTCAAGGCTCCTGCAGCGTAGAGGGAGAGAGGACGTGTGAACACGCACACGGCAAGGCCGGGCGAAGGCCCCGCTCACAGGAGGTGTGCTCAGCAGGCTGGGTGGGTACCGAGGAGGGAGCAATGAGCCGTGCTCCGGGAAGGGACTGGAGCAGAGGCGGCACCGGGGATGGGCTCGACAGCGTGAGTCGAGCGTCATCAGATGGCACCAGTAAGGAGGGTAAGGCAGGCTGAGGTCACTGGAGAGCCCGGGGTCAGAGGCACGCAGCGCACGGCCTTTCCAGGGCAGCAGAGGACTTGGCCGCGCTGAGGTTTGGGTTTCTTGTCTGGGGAGGGCACAGTTACCTACCTCGTGCCTCGGTTGGTGCTGGGGGGTAAAGGGGACGGCGGGTTGGGTGGTGGGCTCAATGCCAGGTTCGTAGTAAGCCTCAATCCAGGTCAGCTGGCATTGTTTGCGACAAGGTGGCCAGCCGTTCTGGGCAGGCGCGGAGTGAGTACTGTAATAGGGCGCGTCGTACTGGATTCCAAAGAACCGTCGACAATAACAAGTAGTTAAAGGGGAGATGAAGCGTGGTGAAGCGTGCCCTTAGAACGGGGAAACCACCGACCCCCACCCCATTTTACGAACAGGCAAACAGAGGCTCATGGAGGGAAAGAATAGTCTGCTCACGTGTGGTGAGACAGGACCAAGGGCACGTGCTTCATACCTGCTTTTTATTCATTTATTTATTTATGTGTGCCTTCTTCACCAATTTTTAAGAGCGTATTTTTCTCAGCTTTTTATTTCCAGTAATCATTTATTGATTCTTTTATTTTCTAAGAGAATGTTTGGGATGGGTAAGAAACGATGCAAGAAACTGCTGCAGAAGGTGTGTGTTTAGCAGAGAAAGGCACGAGTGCGGTTGTCTGGCTGGGTGGAGGAACTTTCTGGCAGTCGGGGCTGGCGGGCGCGAGTACTTGTGGACCACTTTGGGAGGTGGTGATTCCGGCGGCCCTTGAAACGCTCAAACAGAGCGCGCGACCACCTGGTGAAATTGTTAGAGAGGGGACTGAGAGTTTGATGAGGGGTCAGACTGGAAAAGTGTTCTCTTCTTCCAGGGAGAGGCGGGGGCCGCGGGATCCTGCTCACGAGTTGAGACCCTCCTGCAGGCATTTGGCGCGCGCCTCCCGGGTGCCAAGCCCACAGAGAGAGACGCTAGCGACAAAGATGTCAGGGGAGAGAGTCAGAAAATGTAAATTACACAGATGCAGAGCACAGGAGATCGTCCTGCGGAGTTGGGCTCATGACAGCCAAGGGCTCCTAGCAGTGCCATCGTGCACAAGTGACTTAACCTCTGGGAGCCACAACTTCCTCTTCTGGAAAATGGGCACTTACTCATTCATTCAAAAGCTACTGATCGAGCCTCTGCAATATGCTTGGCATTGTCCTTGGCACTGGGCTGCAGTGAAGGATAAGATTGCTGTCAAGAGGCTTCTCTTCAAAGTGGGGAAGAGAGATGAAAGAATAACATGCTTTCGAGTAGTGATCAGTACTGTGAAGAAAAGGAAGTAGAGCACATAGATGTAGGGCATGGGAGTGGGGACTACTGTTCACAGGGTGCCCTGGAAGACTTTTGCTGGGGTCTGAACAGGGTGTGAATGCTGCTCTGGAGTGAGCCAGTGCAAAAGTATGGGCAGAGTGTGTTCCTACAGAGGAAACAGCAAGTGCAAAGGCCCTGGGGTGGTTATTTTCAAAAAACATCAAGAGTGCCAGTGTAGTTGTTACAAGACTAACTCTGAGAGGGGAAGAGTGGGAGGAATTTGGACGGGCAGGCGGGGACCCCCATCATGTATCTTTTTTGGTGATGGCACCTTACAGTAAATTCCTTTTTTTTAAAAAAAAGTTTTTTCCCCCATTAGTCTAGACAAGTGTTAGATCAAAATTGTAAGCTTGACTTTTCTCTGCACATCAGTAGCAGTTTCTTCAAAAAGTTATCATTCAGAAGGATGCTATTTCCAGCCCGGACACAAACACAGTTGGAGGAATCTGTATGCAAAGATGAGATTTTTTGCATCTCAGGAGATGGTAAAACCCACCCAGCTGTCTGGTTGTGTCGAAAAAAATCCCATTAAAATGCAGATGCTCCTGAATAAGTGAAATGTTGATGGGTGCGGCCCGCCAAAGGAAAATATTCATGAAATGCAGGCTGTTGATCCACAGCTAGCACGGCCAAGCCGTGAGCGCTAGGAAATCTCAATTATGGGAGCTGTTCTGTGCGGTGCCCTCAGCAAACCCCGGTCTCCCTAGAGGCATCTGGAAACGGGGACGCTCGGTGCTGGGTAATCACGAGATGGGGCTGGGGAGCCCGCTTCTTAAAAGCAGTGTCTGGCCGCATCCCTTCATACTCTACTTGGACCTCTCAGCAAGGACCTTGGGGACAAGGAATAGAGACCGTCACCTCCATAGTGCCGAGAGGAGGAGATCTACATTGCCCTGCACTCACTCTGCGCACCTACCTTCTTCTCTTTCTGATTCCATCAGGGACTCCAAGCTGGATTTCCTTAAAAAGCACTATCCTTTCCTTTGTGGGTCTTTGAAAACAAAATGAGAATACAATTTTCTCAGTAACTTGAGTCATAAAACGTGGCAGTGGAGAGAGAGGGAGAAACGATGTACACCAGGCACCGTGACTACGCATTTAATCCATACAGCAGCTCTCAGGTAGGTATCGCTGTTCCATTTTGTAGACGGGGAAACTGAGACTCGGAAGCAATATAGTGGGGCCTTTCAGAGCTTGGGCGCGGTGCCAGCCTGTGTAGGTCTGAGTCCCAGCTCTCTCACGCCTGCCAGCTGCGGGGCCTGCGTGGGGTGTTCCTCCCACGACCGATCCCACTTTGCTCATTCACAGTGTGATGGCAGCACCACCTCTTCTTGCGTGTTGCAAGGATTAAAAACAGTCAGTGGATCTAAAGCGCTTAGAACACTGCCTGGCCCCTAGGGCGTGCGCAGTGATTCCTGGGGCCCCCCTGACTGCTTTCAATGTGTCTGAGGTCGCTCAGCTAGCAGGAAGCGAGAGATGAGGATGTCGGCATAACCAAGCGCCATTGTCCCCGTGCGGCCAAGCCCAAAATGAAACCGAGAGGCCCAGTACGGTCATGGGACAACATTCGCCACAAATCGCAATCGAGCATTGTCCTGCTCACATGGTTCTTATTCGATTCCCCACAGAATTATTCCCCCTCCTTTACAGATGAAAAACTTGATGTTCATAATCTTTGCGGCTCCCCAGAAGCTGTCTGTCTGTTTATCAAATTTCACTGGAGGCTCTTCCTGCTGCTGGAAGAACAACCTTCCTTCCTTAAGGATTGCAAACAGAAGCCGCTGCTAGCCAGCGTTGTCGTCAACTGTTGCTGCGTAACAAGCCGCCCTGCAGCTCAGCAGCTCGAAACGGAAGGATATTGTTATTTCTTAGGGTTCTGTGTGTTGTTGCCTGGACGCGGCTGGGCGGTTCTTACTGGGGATGTCCCGTGCGTTGGATCAGATGGTGGCTGGGGCTGGAGCCATTGGAGGCTCCTACACCCGAAGGGCTGGCACTTGGGCAGGGACTGTCAGGCTTCTCTCTCCACCCGCTCCCTGGGGCTTGCTCACAGAAAGCAGTCTCGGGACACTTGGACTTCTGACGTGGCTTCTGCCAGAGTGGAATGTTCCAACACACAGGAGGTGGAAGCTGCCAGTGTCTGAGGCTGGGCCCAGGACCCTGCACACGCTCACCCTGCTGTGCGCTCTCACCCAGAGGGAGGAGGCGTAGACTCTGCCTCATGGTGGGAGGGGAGGTCAAAGGACGTGTGGCCGCTTGTAATCCCCCACAGCTGAGGAAGGGGGATTTTGCAGGTTCCAGGAGTCAGTTCATTCCCATGTAATGTGGGTTCTGCCAGGTCCCTCAGAATACATCTCAGGGATACTACAGAGACAGGCCCATGGCGGCTGATTGGCTTAAGCCAGGACCTGCCTCTTTTGGGAGCTGGGAAAAAGTCAATCTGGCAGATGGATGGGAACCAGGCAAACAGTAGACATGTGGGACCCGTGGGCAGAGCCGAGGGGCAGGCTGTGGGAGGGGAGAGGCTGACCAGGCAGGACTCAGGAAGGCAGGCAGGCTGACCCCTGGGCCCCAGCAACAGAGCTACGGCCACCAGGCCAGAGCTCAGAGCAGAGCATCCCCCTGGGGGGTGAGGGACACACACGAAAGCCTGTCCCAGGTTGGCCAAGCAGCTCCTGGGACAGAGCTCAGCAAGAGGCTGTTCCTAACAAGGGGCCACAGGCGTGTCCTGGCAAAGCCCGGGTATCAGCCCTGAAGGACAGGATCTGAGGTGACTAGAACCAGGGCCCTCGAGGCCCACCCAGAAAGACTGTAGGGCAGCTTCCAGGCCTCGGTCCCGCTTGCTTCTGAGACCAGGGTGGGCGGTGTCTGCAGAGAGCAGCAGTCAGGTGCCGGCGCTGCCCAGGCTGGGGGCCCCACGGAGCCTGAGCCCACAGCCTCCTCCCCGCGGGACTTCAGCCCTGGCTGAGGACACTGGCAGAATGTTCCATGAGCTCCCTTCAGTTCTGGGGCTCCCAGTAAACCAGGGCTGGCCCAGTGCCTGCAACCAAAGACCAGCCCCTCCCACCAGGCCCCTGGGAGCTCTGGTTCAAATCCAAGACTCCTTAGCATCTGTTCCCCCCACCCCAAAGGGATCTGTATTTAAGCAAATCCTTAAGTAGGACCTAGCAAAGGCCCTGGTGGTGTTTGTGAAATAACTGAATGATAGCCTTGAGCATTACCTCTCTCTCTCTCTCTCTTTTTTTTTTTTTTTGAGCTAATTTAGACTTACCAAAAATGTGCAGAAATAGTAGAGTTTCTCTCACCCAGCTCCCGCTGAAGTCAACCTCTTACATAACCCTGGTCGGATTGGCAAACCCAGAAGCTGACGCTGTGCAGTACCATGAACTAAACTGCAGCCCGACTCAGGGGGCACTGTCTCCGCTCGGGTCCTTCTCCCTTCCAGGGTCCCGTCCAGGATCCCACGCTGCGTAGCTGTCGCGCCTCCTTGGTCCCCTCCAGGCGGGGACAGCGCCTCAGCCTGGCTTTGTTGTTCACGATCCTGACACTTTGGAAGAGCACTTATCGGTTATTTTGTCGAATGTCCCTCAGTCTGAGTTCATCCAATGTTTTGTTTTGGGCTGAGTTTGTGCATTTTTGGCAAGAATCCCACAGAGGTGACGTCGTGTCCTTCTCGGTGCCTCATGTGGGGTTCGTGGGGTTCGTGGTATCACTGTCTTAATCTCCGGCCATGTTGCCCTTGACAGTTCTGCTAACGGGTGGCTGCCGGGCTTCCCTGTGAGCTGACTCTCTTTCCTCTGTAATTGATCAATATCCGGGGGGAGATGCCTGAGACCACGTCAACCTGTTTCCCCTCAAACTTGAGCTCGTTCGTTTCGGCATCTTATCCACAATCCTTATCACTGTGCTGATGGCCTGTGGGTGATTTTTCTGTCTCTCTCTTTCCTTTTACATTCACTGATTGGAATTCTACTGTACGAAAGAACTGGCCCTTCTCCCCCATCGATTTATTTGATTATTTACTTATATCAGTAAAAAACAATGGATATTTATTTTATTCTATGACTTATAATCTAACCCTGTGGTTATTTATATTCTTGATTGAATTGCCCCAGCTTTGGGCGTTAAGAGCCCCTTCAGGGTTGCCTGGGTGTTTTCCACCAGCCCTTCCGCCCCTACTTTTCGTGAGCTCTTCCTTAACTCTCTGGCATCGCACGATGTTCAGGACTCATCTTGTATCTTATCTTCCCAAACCCTGGAATCGACCACTTCTCCAAGGAGCCCTGCTTCCTTTCCTCGGAGAATGGTGTATAGAGCTGGGTGCCAAGTATGCTCTTCACTACTGGGCTGTCATTGCTTTTAGGTTTCTCAGGGGACAGAGCTGGGCATCACATAGATACGCACTAACGCACGCATGCACACACATATGTATTTCCGTATGTGCCCACCTGGAGGGCTATTGAAATGCAGGAGTTTATGCTGGTACCTCTAATTCCAGTCCGACAACACGAGGCTCATGTCAGCCTCGCCTCCTTCCTATGACTTCTTTCTCCAACAGTAAGGAACCCAGATTTTGTTCACTAAGATATATTAATTTAATTCTAATGTACACAATGAAGTAGTGTCAGACTGACCCGTACCCTGTGAGTAACACATTTACTGGGTAGATGACAGCATTTGCGTGCAGCCTTTTTGTCTTAGCTTTATACTACCCAGGCAAAATACTGTTTGCCAAAGTTACTCAGGTTAGTTCTCTTCTTTCCTGTCCCCGTCAGTATGGTTATGTTATTTCTTTGTAATAGTTTTGTCCACTTGTTAATGTTTGCATTCCGTTTTGTATTTCCTGCACATCTTGGTTCGTTTTAATCATTTTGTGTGTAGTGCCTGGGCGTGTGAAGGACATGTGGAACATTATATTGCTTCCAAAAGCCACATCAACACCAAAAGATAGACTCGGAGGAGGGTCACTTCTTCCCTGTCCTTGCCGCCCAATCCCATTCCCCCCTTTCTCTCTGCCCCTTTTTACTCTAGGTAACCAATCTTTTCAATTTCCTTAATAGTTTATCTTTCCTGTAAATGAAAATATATTTTTGTAGCCCCTTTCTTCCATGAAGTGTGGCATACATGTGTTGTGTGTTACATGTGTGTAGCATACTCTTTCCCACTGTGCTTTTCTAAGTTAACAGCATGTCCTTGAAATCTCTCCAAATCTGCTCACAGAGCGTCCTCCCTTTTCACGGCTGCATAGTACTCCACGCGTGGATATACCATGGTTTACTCAGCCCCTCTTTTATATCTGGGCGTTTAGGTTGCTTCCCATATTTTTGCACTTACAGATCATGCTGTAGCAAATGAGTTCGCACGTTGTTTGTGTAGTGCTGGAGGTTATTTTCAGGGCAGAGTCCAAGAATCAGGGTTGCGTGGTTGGAAGGCAAGTGCATAGGTAGTTTTGTTAGATGCTGCCAAATTTCTCTCCTGGTAGCTTTGCCTTTGAGTGTTGGAAAACATTTGTTTCTTGTTGAAGGTCAACTGCAGGCACAACGAGCACGGTGGGTGTGTTGCTACTTTGGTGGAGGCTCTTTTCTGGGTCCACCAGGCAACAGCCTATCAGGCAAAGCATTTCCTCCCATCTGTCCCCTTAGAATTGTGGCAGAGCAGATGCTGGTCTCTCTGTGACAGCTTACCGAGGGCTTTCATGTATGCTGCCTCATTTCATCCTCTAACGACTGCATGGAAAAGCTAGACTTACCCTCCTATTGGCTCCATTTTATAGACCAGGAAACTGAGGCTCAGAGAAGTTAAGAGATGCCCAAGTTCACATAGTTAGTTAGGATCACAACAAAGCCTCAAAGTCGGTTTTCTCAGACTATAGGCTTTTATTCGCCTCTCCATTGCACTATTACAGCCAGAAGAGACTTGGCTGTCACTCAGTCTGAGTCTCTCCTGAGTCCCTTACAGATGAGGACCAGAGAGAGAGGTTGATGTGTTTCAGGTGACACAGCTCATTGGGGGCCACGTATAGAACTGAAATCCCCAGCCCCTTCCCTGCTTGCTGCTGGTCCTGGGACTTGGGGCTGGAGTCTGCTGGCAAGGGAGGCCCACGGCCCAGTGGCAGAGCAGGCAGGCGGGGCTGACATTGCTGGTGAGGCTGGAGGACAGTGCCATGGGCCTGTGTCTTGTTTCTCCTGCTTCGTTTAAACATCCTGGCCTCAGAGCCACCTGATGACTTGTGTTCCTCCGGGAAGTCTAGGCTAATATAATTAATTTTCCTACAACTAAAAAATATGTTCTCATTGAGCCAGGGAAACACTGATTAATTGACCCTTAAGTATTAGTCCAGGGAGCTGGCTTTTTTCTCTTTCTATCGGTGTTTACGTTTTTCTTACTCAACACACAGTAAGGAAGCTTCCTTTCCATCACCCTTCAAGGTGAGGAAGAAAATACATGAGGTTCTCCTCGCTGCCGTCTCTTTATGATGAGGTCCAGCTAGGTGGGCTAGGCTGTCCCTGTCCCTGTCACTCATTTCAGCTGCCTCTCATGGCTTTCCCTCCCCTAACCTGGGAGCTGGCCTCCCCAGGCTTGCTTAAGTTCCATTCATTCATTCATTCACTCAATCATTCATTCACCCACTCAGTACACTGAGCACCACGGCTCTCCAGTCCAGGCTCAGGGCCAGAGGACGTGGAGGTGAACCAGACCCACCCAAGGCTGTCCCTTCTGAAGGAGCTCACAGTTTAGTTGGGGAGGACCCAGATAAAGAGGCAAATACCCAGATAGGGCATTCTCAGCTGTGGCCTGAACAAGGGGTCCCTGGAGATGCCGCCAGTTGAGCCGAACCTCAGAGGATGGGCAGCAGTTCCCCAAGCCAAGAAGGACATGTGAGCAGATGCACTGGGGTTAGAAGGCCCAGCAGGAGGTGATAGGACTGGAATGCGGTGAGCATTGGAGGGCAGGCAGGAGATGGGCAGTGTCGGGGAGGAGCACTGGCTGCTGGGTGCAAAGCCTGACTCGGTTTTTGATCACTTCTTTTTCTTGTTCACTGCCATGTCCCTCCTGGTACTTGCAAACAGTGCTCAGCTTGCTGTAGACGTTCACTAATTATTTTGAGTCTCAATGCCTTGTCTCTAAATGCGAATAACATTCACGTTTGTCTATGCTGCTGCTGTATCTCAATACTCTAGAATAGGGCCTGACATGTAGTAGATGCTAAATAAATACTTGTTGAGTAGATAGATGATCATACAGTGCTTGGCCTGTACCTGCACTTAGTGAGCAGAAACTACAATTTTTATCCTCGTGTGTGACTGGACAGTAGTTACTGGCCACATTATGAGAGGTGTCAAGTGCAAAGCTAGGTCCAGCAACACCTTCGCTATTAGGGAGAGGCAGCACTCTATACTAATAATTGTGAACCTTTGCTGCATAGACTACATACTCTACAAATAAATGCCTTCTGTCTCCACTGGCTCTTTGGAACTCCTGGGAGTGAATTCCTATCACCCTGGGATGACTTGGCTGGTATCTCCCTCGAGTAGCTCTCTGATGACTCCCAGGCCATTCCGTGGTTGCCTGAGCTGGGCACCGGCACACGTGGAGGAGTTTGTCCTTTGAAAAACCCTTGCCCAGCCCCTGCCGAGGAGCCTGCCTGGGTGCAGGGTGTCTGTCCCTCAGACAGAGGCTCCCAGCTGCTTTCCTGAAAGCCAGGAAGGCAGCGAGTAAGATTTCACTGTGGAATGTTGCCAGAGCTGGCGGCCAGCCTGTCCAGACATTTCATCCTGGAGAGCAAGTTACCCACGTTTACTTACCGTGGTTTGATTTCAGGAGATAAGCAAGTTTCAAAAATTTATTATGAACTATCTCATGTATACAAAAATCATAAGTAGTGTATTTGCATGGTTGAGAAAATAAATAGGAAGTGAACATCGTGTGCCCGTTTTATCTACTGAATAAATCCCACCCTCGCTTTGCCCTGCTCACCGGGGGCCCTGTTCCGGCCCCTGCTTCCCTGTCCAGCCTCAGCTCTTACCACAGCCACCTCCCGGTGATGCTGCCTTGCCCAGACCGCTGCGGCATTCTGCATGTTCACTTTCTCTTTGCACCTGCCACTTTCCTGACGCGATGCCCCTGTCTCCCACTTTAGGCTGAGCTAGTGCCACTAGCCTTTGACATCTTAGCTCGGACTGCCCACCTTCTGGGGACAGTGCCCTGCACGCCCCCTGAGGCAGGTGGGGACGCCCCGCGCTGTGGGGCAGTGCTGGCTCACATCACCGTACTGATCTGTTGGTGTTTTCCCCTCACTGGGCCTGGGCTCCTGGGGGGCCAGAGGCTTCGTCTTCCATTTTGCACACGCCTGTTGCTTAGCGCAGGGCTCGGCTCATGGCAGGTGCTCAGAGGATATTTGTGCAAAGCCTGGGTCTCAGCTGCCCAAGGAGCTACTATGTTTTAAATGGCCCCCAAGGTCTTGGGGGAGAAGCTGATGTTTCCTCACTGCTCTGGCGTCATGCACTAGATTGTCAGCCAGCTATTCTAAATTTCCAGGCAGGAGCTTGTCCTTTTAAATATGATCAGAATGAACCTTCCTCACCCCAAAATATGGAAATGTCCTCAAGATGGAGAAGCGCTTGGAATTCCAATGGAGCCTGAGCCACTCCAGAGAAGGCAGTCAGTGAATAATGAAAAGAATTTGGACAAAACAGTCCCTTCTTTCTTTTTCTTGGATGCCTGGTACATTTTAGCGTGTCGGAGAGCAAAGATTTAGTTCTGAGACCAGCATTATTTTGAAAAACAAGCTTGCACTAGAATTAAAAGACACCAGAGCCAACTCCCATTCAGCCCGGGCGTCTCTGCTCTGCCATGGAAAGGCCGTCAGAACCTTGATCACTCCTCATTTTTCACACGCCTCGCGACCCCTTTTGGATTCAAATTCCAGCCTCTCAGGCAGAGAGATGTTGACACAAAGATCTCTCCTTGCACTCCGGCATTGTTCTTGTCACTTGGGTGGTGAGGTTCCAGGATCGTAGGAAAATAGAAGCAGGCACAGTCTTCATCACTTTATTTATTTATATGCTGCTTGCTTTGAATGGGATAGAAGTAAATTAACATAAACAGGAAATTTCTGAGTTTTTCCCCCAGGCATTTTTTTCCCTAGACAAGTGAGGTTTTAAAAATATTACGTGCAATCCTAGGCAGACCTGAATTTTAATATCCTGTTTTTCGCCTCATCCCAGCGTGGACATCTTCCTTTTTGCCACGTGGTCTTTGTCACCATCCTTTTCTAACTGCCAGGTGATGCATCAGTGAGTCGTAATCCCGTGTTTTTTTCTTTTCCCCGTTTACTGTTGATCATTGAGTGGCGTGGCAAGGATCGAGCTCTGATTCTTAAAGGAAGCTTTGAGAACTTGGTGTGCGGTAATAAAGCAGGGACCTGCAAGCAGATAGAGGAGGCAGAGGGCACGGGGCCCCAGCATGGGTTCCTAAGACTGGGTATCGCTGTGCCATGGCCTCTGCAGCAGGGTCGCTAAGCTGGAGACCTGTAAGTCCCAATGGACTTCATGGCATCCCTGGAGAGAAATGTGGGATGTGGTGGGGGTGGGAGAAAGACAAACAGCAACAGAGCGACTTGCTGTTAACCTGGAAACCTAATCAAACATTGAAAGGGGAGTCATTTATACAATGGTTTGGAGGGTGTGCACATCCAATTCGTGGATTAACTGAAGCTGGGAAGAGAGTGACTCTGCAGGAAAACAGAATCACCTAGGAGCCAAAGTGATCTCAACAGGATGGAACGATGGGCAGAGGTCAGCCCCCTGGAATGTAATGCAAATGCCCAGTCCTGTTGGGTCAAAAAACGCCCACCTCCGACAAACAGGAAGGGGCAACCGTGGCTTTGCAGCATCATGAATCCACAGCGAGGTGTAGCAGCCCCAAAGCCATGTGGTTCTCGGCAGCATTAATGGATGTGCTGCATCCAGAAGTGGGAGGGGATGATCCTGCCCCACTGAGCTGAGAAAACCTCCTCTGGAGCAATGTTTTTCTTATGCATGCGGTGATTTTAGCACTGGCCGTCCCAGGAGAGGGGACCGCAATTAGGAGGGGCTATCTGGACAAGTAGGGAACAGGGGGTGCTTAGCTGGAGAAAAAGGGGCTCATGGGGCCATGGGAACAAGCCTCAACCATCATCATCATCATCATTGAATCACAGTAGCTGCCATTCACTGAGCTAGGCAATTAGCAACCATTATCTTTAATCTTACAAGCTAAGCAGTCCCCCTACTTTATAGATGAGGAAACTGAGGCTCAGAGAGGCGAAGCAGCTTGCCCAAGTCACACAGCTGGTAAACCATGGCGACAAGATTAAATCCCAGCTGTATCCAAAGCCAGAGTTGTCATTTCTTCAATATCAATTTTTCAAAAACTGAGATGCTGCCTTGCAGAGAATGATGAGGACTTGTTTTTGTTTAGTTCCTGCTTATACAAGTAGTTCCAGTGGGTGCAAAGCAAAGAAGAACTTTCTGACTAAGCTGTCTGTGGGTGGAATATGCTCTCTTGAAAGGTGGTAAATTCCAGAATGATGGGAGGTAGATATTCAAGAAGAGCCTCAATTAGCAATTAGTGGAGTCCTTCTTGGGGGAGTTCAAAGAATCAAACGAAATAAACTTGAATACCCCTTTTGTCCGAGTAAAAGTTCTTTGGTTGCGTGCAACAGATATTGATAAGAAACGGGTTCCAGCTGCCTTAAGCAACAACACTATTATTGCAGGGATATATGGGGTAGATCATGGGATAGAACAAAATGGTGAACTGAGCTTTAAAAAGGGCAAAAGTCAGCCTGGCTGCAGGCATCCAGACGGCAGCAGCTAATGGAATCTCATCTCTGCACCACGGCTAGGATGAGTCAGCGTTTGCAATTGCCCCTCCTCTTTCCCCTGCCCGAGATCGCACTCCAGAGAGAGAGCATCCTATGGGCTTAGCCTGGATCCAGGCCCATCCCTTTGGCAACTTGACTCACAGCCTCCATTGGGAAGGGTAATTTTCCAGAGCTAAATGGAGACACTGATACCAAAAGAAGGGATGGACCTGGGCAGGCCGGTGAGCAGCGACCTCAGTACCTTCCTGCCCTGACCGGCTGCGACTCCGGGGGCCACACTGAACCCGGGCTCCCCCTGCAGCACTCTCGCAGCTGCCCGGCAGCCTCCCGCCCAGGACACACACAGCGCTGCATCACCAAGTGCTCATGTGCTCTATTTTCCAAGACATACGTCCTAATAGGCAAACGATTAAAAACTCTCAAGTATGTTTATCAGAAGCAACCCAGCAAAGGACCAGCTTGCTGGGAACCTGCTCGAAAGTGAGTTACCCATCATCCTGGCGCTGTAGGGGTGCTAATGAGGTGCACTCTGTTTTTCCAGAAGAAAACCAGCCCTTTCTGGTTACAATGCAGGGCTGCTTTGGGCACTTAGCACAGCACTTAATATGCCCAGTCTTTAAAGCCCTGTTGTGTTTTTTTAAGTTCTTTTTATTAAGTTATTTGTTTTTATTATCAGTATTGTTTTATTATTAATTATTCAATTGCTATAATAATTGTTAAATCATTAGTTGGCATCAATCATTGAATAGATGAGAGAAGATATAAAGGACAAGCACTCATGTACCCACTAGTAGCTTAGGAAATATCACCAGTGTTAAGAGATTCCAAGAGCATCCCTCCATCTCACCCACTTACTGGGAACTACTACCCTGGCTTTCGGGTATATTATTCTTTTGCTTCTCTTTGCAGTGTTATCACACCGATATCTCCAAACAACATGTCATTAGGTTTTCCATGTTTCTGAACTTTTCGAATACACGGAAGCATCCTTTCTGTGGTATTTTGCAGCGTGCTTTCTCACTCAACATTATATTTGCAGTTCGTCTATGCCGGGGCATGTTCCAGCATTTCGTTTTTCCTCCACACTGTGTATTATTCCAGGGTTAGATCACCGTAGATGCAGGCCACCGTTGATGGCTGTTTGTGTGGTGTTCAGCATTTCGCTAACACTGACATGCTGTCCATGAACGTTCCTGTCCATGTGCCCTGGTGCACGTGTGCGGGTGTATTCAGAGAATGTACCTCAAGGTGCGATTCTGAGTCTTGTAAGATAATGTCATCCTGTTTTCCAAAGTGACAGTACCAGTTGATACTACTCCACCTGGTGTCTGAGGGTCCCTGTTGCGTTACAACCTTTGTGAGCGTTTGGTGGTTTTATCAGATTTTTTAGTTCCTGCCTATCTGATGGCTGTTCGACGCTAGCTCACTGTGTTTTAATTTGCATTTCTCTGATTATGGAAGTTTAGCTTCTTTGTGGCTATTTACTCTTTTGAGAAGTGCCTGGACGTAGTTTTGCCCAGTTTTCTACTGGAAGTTTATCATTTTCTTACTTGTTTGATACTAGCGTGATATATATGTCATATCTAGTGTATACCAGTGTAAGCCAGTTTGTGGCTTA
>NW_012148731.1:526430-581950 GCF_000956105.1 Propithecus coquereli
CAGCCTTCACTTGCTATTTATTGCTTTTGTTTTCCTCTCCCATCCCTGTCCCCGCTCTGGTTTTTAGGCTAATCTCCCGACCTCTATTCACCACCACTGTTCATCCTCCCCACCCTGGCCAGAACCTTTTTCCAAAGAAAACAATATTCTAACCTTTCCCTCCTATGATGCTCTCAGTAACTCCTCTAGCAATCCAACCACACTCCCAGCAAGGTTGCTATGGGGAAATTCAGGCCGATGACCCAAGCAACTTAGAAACAAACTTCTGGGATGCAACTCTTCTGTGAGTTGGAGAAGGCCTCTTCCGGGCCTTTGGTTTGCTGCAGAGTCCTCAGAAAGTAAACACAGCTGACCTGATTATTCCCCTCCACTTCCTCCTGAGTCAGAGTTATCTCGGGTTAACTCAGAGAAGAGGCTAAATTAAGCCTTGAAACCAAGCAGCCTCCATGACAGGCACTTTGTTTTGCTTGAGTGGCTGTGATGATGGGTCTTTGGTTATAAGGGCAGCACTAATTGCGTCTCTTTAGACCGACCTTGGCCATCTATTCCCTGCCCTGCAGAGACGGGGAGACGCCAGATCTCCCCCCCAGCACCCACTAATTCATTCAGCCCAGTTTTCCTAGGCGCCTGCTCTGTGGCAGGCATTGTGCTTGGAAGTGGGACTCAAAAGCTCCCCATCTCGGGGCTTGCGGTCTAATAAGACAGACAATGAACAAGAGACCCCATTAAAGAGACTGGTGCTCAGATAGAGGTCTGTCCCAGGCAGAAAAGAGAGTGGATTTCCAAGGTACTTCCTCCTTCTCATGACTTTGTGCAAAGTCTGGGCCGTGGAGCTATCAAAATAAATGGGGATAATTTAGCACCTACAGACAAGCAAACAGACGCAACCACCACTTTGAAAAACTATTGAACAGTATCTACCAGCATTGCGCACATGTGCACCCCGTGCCCCGCGGCTCCTCTCCTGAGTATATATGTAGCCAACAGGAAGTTGCACACATATAAATTTTACATCAAAAGAAAAGACTGTAAATAAATATTGAGCTTGAGTTAAAATATGCATGCTGCAGTATTTAAGGGGCAGTGTAATAATATCTGCCATTGACTTTGAAATGCACCCCAGAAAAGAAGGTGGGTGAATAAGGGATGGAAAGATATGTGATAAAGCAACTCCAGTAACATGTCAATGGTGGAGTTTAGATGGTGAGAACCTGGGTGCTTTGATGTATTTTGAAAAAATTTCACGTAAAATGTTGGGGGCAGAAGTATAGGTATGTTTGCCAGAAGATATGTAGAAGAATCTTCATAGCAGCGTTACTCATAATAGCCCCAAACTCCAAACAACCCAAATGCCCATCAGCCATAGAATAGATACATAAATTGCAGGTATGTTGATGTAATGCAATACTGTTTACAACTGAGAATGAATGAGCCACAGCTACACGCAACAACATGGGTGAATCTCACCAACAATGTTGGGGGTAAGAAATCGGACCCAAAAGAGGACATACTGCCTGATTCCATTTACATAAAATTCAAAACCAGGCCAAAGTAACCTATGGTTTTAGAAGTCACGACAATGGTGTTCAGAAGGAAGGGACAGTGACTGGCTGGGGCACCGTGGAGGTTCCTGGGTGCTGGAAGTTTCCGTTTCTTGGTCTTGTGCTAAACAGATGTAAAAATGGATCAAGCTGTGTACTTAAAATTTGGGCACTTTTCTGTATGCTCACTGTACATCATCAAGAGTATATCAGGGTGCAAGAAAAGCAAGAAAACCAAACCAATCCAACTGTCAGCTTTCCCTAGCAGAGCTGTGGGAACAGGAACCCACTGTAAGTCTGTCTAGTAAACCAAAGTTGTGAAGGAATGAAACTTCCCTTTAGGACTTTCATTCATTCATGTTGCATTCATTCCTCCAGTCCTCACTGATGGGCTCGTCTCCCCTCCACACAGACACCTGTTTGCGTACCTTGTGTTCTGTGTCTGCAAAGCGTGAGCCGGCCCTTTCAGGGGCTCACATGCACAGCGGAGGGGCGCACAGACATTTCATCTTTCAGCCATACTCCCACTTTCCTGGATTCCTGTGTGTGATCCTTCCTGGATATTTGCCCTGAGATATCATCTGAAACGCATATTAGTCAGGGTTCTCCAGAGAAGGAGAACCAGTAGCAGATACATGTATCATATGCATATATACACATACATATGTTCTCTCTATATATGTACATACATACATATTTACAGCATATACCTGTGTGTGTGCATGCATACACATATATAAAGAGATTCGTTATAAGGAATTGACTCGTGATTTTGGAGACCAGCGAGTCCTCAGATCTGTAGGTGAGAGAGCAAGCAGAGGCCCAGGAGAGACCATGGTGCAGTTCCAGTCCGAAGGCCAACAGGCTCCAGGCTCCAGACCCAGGAAGAGCTGCCTGAAACTCAACACTCCCAGTCCAAAGGCAGAAAAAAGCCAATATGGCAGTCCGAGGGCAGTAGGCAAGAGGAATCCTCTTGGAATGTCAGCCTTTTTGTTCTGTTCCGGCCCCCAGCTGATGGGCAGGTGCTGCCCACATCCGGTCTGCGGCACTCAGTCCACAGTTCACACCTTTATCTCATCCAGAAACACACGTACACCAGACACACTCAGAATAATGGATGACAAATGTCAGCACCCCATGGTAAGTTGGCAGATAAAATTAGCCGTCACGACCCCAAAGCATGGAAAGCCTTCTGGCTCTGGAGGCACAGCTCTCTAACGGAGGAACCGTAGCTGGGGCGCCTGGCCTGGTCCACGTCACATCCCAGCAAGTAGACGGGCGGCCGCCACCACGCCCACTTTAGTCCTGTTACATGTGGTTTGGATTAGTGATCAGTGGAAAAGAAGGCTTCAGCTGCCCACGGTGCCTCCCGGATGGCCAGGTTTCTATCTTAAAACATAAAAAAAATATTTGTTGTCGCAAATTATATTATACATACAAAAGAATAGCTGGAACATACGCCTACAGTTTAAAGGGACAATTTAAAGCTTAACAGATGGGAAATGACAATATCTGAAGGCATCCCACTCTGCTCCTGCCCAGGGGTGGCCCCTCTCCTGCTTGTGTGTTAACCGCTACCTACTTTTTACAAGAATCAAAGTACACATCTCTAAAACAATATAGTATTTGGTTTTGCCTCTTCTAGGCCTTTATGAATCAAATCTTACCGTACACATTCTGCGACATGCTCTTTCTCTTTACGTTAAGTGTCTGCGCTTTGCCCCTGTTGTGATGTGTAGCCGTGGTTCATTCGCTTCGCTGTTGCGTAACATTCCATTGTGTGGCTCTACTGCCACACGTTCATCTGGTCGCGAGCGTTCCTGTCCATGTCTCCCGGTGCACAGAGGCGCAGCTTCCTCTAGGGTGTACACGTGGGAGAGCAGGTGCCCAGCTGTAGAGTGTGTGTCTCTTCACTCTTGTAGGTAACCATACCAATACATATTTCTGCTAGGGGTTATGGGAGTTCCTCATGGTGCTGCCCCATCGGCACTGTGCATAGAGCTCTGACCGTCCTCTCTGGTCTCAGTGAATCACCTTCCCTGGGTCCTGTCCACCCCTGCCCACACCACAACCAGTGCGTCAGCACGGGGGGGTCTACACTCTTGATGAAAACTCAGGGCAGCATGTTTCTGGGTGGGACCCACTATGTATGTGAAAGTGAGTGAAATTCCTGCCGCCATGGGGGAGGGCGCATGCCTTAGTCTGACTGCTATGCAGCCGTCTCAGTGTCTGCTTCAGGGGAACTAAGCAGGTGGTGCCCAGGCTGCACCTCGGGGCTCCTCTCTCTGTACCAGAGTCAGGTCGTGCATCCCTGAAATTGATAAGCTGCGTTCTGCCGTTTCCCCATGGCCAAGAGCGAGACGTCCCAAGACTGGAGCCATGTGATTTGTCACCCCACCTGTGGTCTAGTCCCCAGCATGAAATCACCCCCCGCCCCCAGCAGGTCTGCCTGGCTATGGACAGGATGCTTATGAACAATAATCTTTTGTGCTGCCTCTTTCCAATGACAGGTTAGCCTGGTGAGGAAGATAAAGACATTTGCAACCAAGATGGTAATCACGAGTGGAAATGATGAAGACAGAGGAGGACAAGAAAAAGAGAGTAAAGAGGAGAGTGTTTTGGCAATGCTGGGGATCATCGGGACCATTCTGAACCTAATCGTCATCATATTTGTATACATCTACACCACTCTGTGAGCGCCCGGCGCGTCCTCGGCAGCCTCGGGATGGCCGGAGACGGGAGTCCTGCGGGTCGGCAGATCGGTGACCAGGCCCTGCAAGGACAAGCAGGCTGGACCTAAACACACCGCCCCACCACATGCACCTTCGAACCTGAAAAAGGTCGCAAAAATAAACCGATCCTGCTGCAAGGAGCAGACACTAAAGCACAATGAATCCAACAGAACCCATTCACACCCCAAGGAACTCAATGTCCTTGGCAGGGGGCCCGGAAGAGCGCTTGGAAGACCAGCCTTTGACACCCCCGGGGAGCGGACAGGTGCGGAAACTCATTACGCCAGATCACTGACAGATATCACATGTTTGAAATGATGAACAGGGCGGACACGGCCCAGCCATGCGTCTCCCAGAACAAGTGTTTCGTCTTAACTCGCCAGGCCGTGCGGTGGGGAACCACGGGGCAGTCCTTGGGCGGGCACGCCACTCAGTCACCAGTGTCTAACTGTTTGATACCGGGGAGATGACTTATTTTTCTTTCTTCATTGGCTTGACGTGTGTATCTGTTCATATCAAGGTTTATAAATATATATTTTTAATAAATGTGCTCTATTTTTTAGCATGAACCAAATATTCAGAGAGGCACTCCCAGATCCATAGAGCTTTCCGTGGTTTTATGTGCTTTGCCCCATCGACTGCAGATGCTCTTTGTGGAGCCATTCTAGTCTCTTGTCTTGAATCCTTTACCTTCGTGCTCTCTCATATTCTTTCTTTCTCTCTCTCTCTCTCTCTCTGGTCTGCAGGACGTGTTTCCATAATACCAGCCATGATTTTGGTCGGTGCATGTTTTAAGATTGTCCTTTGAGTGGCTGTTGTTGTTATATCAGAGACATAAGACAATCGTGGGCATGCAGACCTTAGATGCACCATACATTTACTGAGAATTATGCATGAACAAGGGCTGAGTGACAGATCAGCTTTAAGGAAAAAAAAGAAAAAGAAAAACCGTTGAGGAAGTAGAGTGCAGCTATATTTGCAGATCACCTATTGGATGGAACATTCAGCTTCTTACTGGCAGCATTATTCATTCTTGTGACCATGCGTTTATCAGATTTTGATTTTAACGGTCGTGTATCATGAGCCACGGGAAGAACACAGGAGGAAGCTCAGTATTAGGTGCATAGTCCCTCCCTTGGCGAGACGCCTGGGATCCTGTTTAAAGGTAGTTGGGGTGTAAATGGGACATAAACTCCCCACTGTGAGAGCTCATGGTGGTTCAGGCTGTGAGGACATCCCTGGGACAGGTGACTTCACAGGGACACTAGGGGGGGGTTTAATGATGCCCTAAGGGATTGCTGTGCTTCCGAAAGCTCCTGGTTTACGCCCACAGGAAGCTGCTTCCTCTCTGGCAGGGATGGTCAGATAAATACAAATTAGCCCCATTCTCCTGGTCCCCTGAAATGGGTCCTTACCTGGCTACAGTGGCTTGGCCTTAAAGAGAGGGTCAGTGTTCCTTCTGCCAGCGCCAGCCTTGCCCATGGGCAGAAGCAGCAGCAGTCTGCTTGGCTGGATTCAAGCAATGCCCGGGAAGTCTCAGCCTCCAGATCTCTCTCCACCCCATGCAATGGTATCTGAAATTCCACCATTAGAGAGTCATTTCCTGGGCTCCATCAAGGGACCAGACTCTTTTATAAAGCCAGTGTCCCTGGGCACCTGGCTCTGACATTGATTCCTCGGATGTCTCTTTTTCCCTGCCAGAAGGAAGGAAGCTAAGGTGTGCTTAGGGCATACCGTGTGCCAGGCACGTTATATACCTTAAATCATTGACTTCTCATAGTAACCCTGTGAGAGAGGGAGTCCTTCCCCACACTGTAGAAGAAGACAGGGGGGCTCAAAGAGACCAGGAGATCACATGGCCACTACTGGAGTCAGGATTCTAACCCCGATCTGGCCGATTCCTTAGCCCCGTGGGGCCTGGAGGCCGCTGGGCAAGAGGGGATGGCGGTGGCAAAGTCCAGGAAAGACCACTAGGGGGTCAGGACACACAGCCAGTTGTTTTGCTGAGGGCCAGCTCTACACACGTCCCTTCCCCCTCCCTGGCGAAAACAACCCCCGGGACCTCCGTGGACACTGGCAGAATATCATACAAGTGGGGACAGGACGAGAGGGGCTGGGTGGAAACAAAACAGCATGTTGCGGGGAAGGAGCCACCTCACAGACTCTGTGTGCCTCTAGAAAGCCTGTATGAAAATCCCGAACACTGAACAGAGTAAACAATAAAGGTGCAATGGAAAAAAAAAAACTATTGATGTCTTTTTTTCCCCAACTTTGTGGGGTATAAAAAACTTCAGTGTCCTTCCTCTGCCTAGACATATTTTTTATTTTATTTTTTATAAAAACAAAAAAACTGAATGTGATGCTATTAAATGGAAATTATCTCGTTTGGAAGGAGAAGCCCCAGTGGTTTTTCAAGAAAGTGTCCTAATTTAAAATTTATTCAGGGGAAAAGCAGCCTTTGCAATCCTCCGCACAATGTGCGGGATGATTCTCGGTTGTCCTGACCCAGAGTCTGGCAACGAAACTGCCATCGATGGCTGCGGGGCAGAGCAGCGGGGCTCCTTCCCGGCTCCAGCGCGCCCGCCTCGCCTCCTTTCCGATTTAGCAGGGACGGTGAACACGTGCTGGGCAAACGCAGGGGTCGTCCTCGATCTGAAGCCATTGCGAGGGGATGTGGGCGGGAGAGGTGGGCAGTGCCCCTCGGTCCTCAGCATCAAAGTGAGCCCCGAGCCCGGCCTCCACCCACAGTAGCAATACCCAAAGCCACCAGGGCTGTGGACTCTACCAGCATTTTCCACTCATCCTGTGACACACAGAGCAATCCACTGACATGTGTGCTTACCCCCATTTTACAAGAGGAGGAAAAAGGCTCCAAAAGGTGAATTTGACTTTTCCAAGGTCACACGGCTAGAAACCAGCAGCATCAGACCTTCTGTCCCACACCCACAAGCTGTCAGCGCCTTGCGTGGCCCAGGCGGTGGGTTGAGCTCCCTTGAAGCCATCTGGCTGGCTCAGTCTCACGACGCAGATTCCCATCAGCTCTCTGGAGCGTGTGGCTGAACTGATGCATTTCATCCCTCCTCCCAGGAAAGCCACTCCAGAAGCTCAGATCCCAGTGGTGGGGGGCCAGGCCCAGTGCTGGCAGTGTAGCCCGGTGGTTTGGAACCACGAGCTGCTTGCCCTATGGCCAGAAACCACCTGGTCCTCAGTCCTAGCTCTGCCTCCTACCATCTGGGCAGCCACGGGCAGCTCACACCACCTCTTTGGGCCTCAGCTTTTCTCCCTTGTCAAGGGGGGATAGTAACAGAGGAGCTCGGTGAGGACTGAAGGAGGCAGCCTAGCTGACACGGCAGCACCGGGCCTGGCCCGTAGTGAGGGCGGCGGTGAGAGTGAGCTCCTGTTGTAGGAAGGCAGTCGGGGACCCCTTGGGCATGTACTACAGGCACTTTTATACCCTTGATCTCATTTATTCGCCACCTCATGTAACTGATACAGAAAGTGAGACCCAGAAAGGTGAGTTGATTTAGCCAAAGCCCCAGGACCGTGGAATGATGCAGTGGGGAGGAAGGCCAGGGCTCCAGGCGCCACTGCCATCACCTTTACGATGAAAGACAGATATTTAAACCCCCAAAGAAAGAGTCTCAAGGACCCCAACGTTCAGGGAAGGGGAGGGGACATCTCAAGGACCTTCCGGTTCAATGTGAGGGACACTGCAGGTAGAGGAGGGTCTTGGGGTCCCACTGGCTCTGCAGCAGCAGTCCCCAACCTTTTTGGCACCAGGGGCTGGTTTCATGGCAGACAGTTTTTCCATGGACCTGAGGGTTGGGGGGATGATTCAAGCACATTGCGTTTGTTGTGTAGTCAAACCTTTCTGCTGATGACAATCTGTATTTGCAGCTGCTCCCCAGTGCCAGCATCACCGCCTCAGATGAACCTCAGATCATCAAGCGTTAGATTCTCATAAGGAGCACGCAACCTAGATGCCTCACATGCAGTTTGCAGTAGGGTTCGCGCTCCTATGAGAATCTAATGCCGCTGCTGATCTGACAGGAGGTGGAGCTTATGCGGTGATGTGAGCGATGGGGAGCGGTTGTAAATACAGATGAAGCTTCGCTCACTCGCCTGCCTCTCACTTCCTGCTGTGCAGCCCAGTTCCTAATGGGCCATGGACTGACTGGTACTGGTCCACAGCCCAGGGGTGGGGACCACAGCTCTACAGGATGGGTTGGGGCAGGGCAGAGAGACCCTTTCCCTAAGACTTTTTCTTTTGTTCTAACCAGTAAGGCAGCTGAGACCCAACTGTGCCACATCCCAAAGTTACACAGCTCAGGGGTCTGGGGGCCTCAAGGGTAGCCTGGGAAAAGGCTTCTGGTTATGGGCTGGGCCCCAAGGCTCTTTCCCACTGCCAGTGTTTCTGTGATTTCTAAGCAGAGCAGATGGCCTCTCAGGAATCTACCCCCAATTTACCCCCAGGATGTGGCATCCTAGCCCCAAAAGCACAGCTCTGGGGGCCCCTCCTGTCCTCACCCCCTCCGAGAAGCGATGCCTGCAGCTCTCACAGCGTCCTCACCTGCAGGGAGGGCCCTAAAGGTTTCTTATGCCGACAACAAAAAGGGCAGAAGTTGACACAGCAGCTGGGTCCTACTCTTTTATTCTTGTCTTTTCATAAATCACACATGCTTAGTCACACTCAAAAAAGAATTATAATTTTCAAAATGCTATACGAACTTTTTAAAATGAAGATAATTTCCACATCGCACCACCCAGAAGCACCCAGTGTTAATAGCTTATGGAGCAGGCGGCCTGAGTATCTGTTTGGTGAGACCATTTTCCTTGCCTTTAGGCAGGGCACACTCTTCATTCTCTGTCCCTGTGTTCCCTGCAGACCCACAGTGGACAACTCCCCAAACTTCTGTTAACTTGTTGGGTCCTGAAACATTCTAGGTGGCATCCTTGAAGGGCCGTCCAGACATCTCCCCATAGACAGTAGCCTGGATATTATAATTTACAAAATGGCCTCATGCTATGAACATTGCTCCCAGATATTTCTTCATTGTCAGTTGTGAATATATTTCCACATCAGTGAATCTACTTTGCCAAGCCACTGGGCTGGCCGTTTGGTATCCTGTTGTTTAGACAGGCCATCATGAGTGTCCCTGTTCTCTTCCTGTTGGCCTCACGTTTATCGTCCGTGACTTGGTATGAACCTCTCAGCCTTGCTCTTTCAAGCATCCCAAGCATTACCTTACCTCCCAGCTAGCACTTGGAGTGGTCTCAGGTGGTGTCCTTTTACAGCGCGCTTCAAGGACAGTATCGGATAAGTCACTGCTTCCCAAACTAAGTGGTGGTGGGAATCACCTGGATGCTTATTGACGATGCACATCTTAGGCCTCTGCTCCGGATCTCTGGTTAGTAGCTCTAGAGTGGGCCTGGTAGGGGGTCTTTTTAATGAGTATCCCAAATGATCAGGCAAATTTAAAGCCGGCTGTTCAGACAGAGCCCAGGGAAACCACCTGGGCTGGGCGCCTGGTTCCAAGATTACAGGACTCTGATGGTTGTGCAGGTCTTGGCCAAATCACTTAATCTCTTTTCGCCTGGGTTTTCTCTTCTATAAAAGGGTGATAACATCTGAATTACAAGTCATTGTGGAAGTTAAATGAGACAGTATGTCTACAGCTCCCAGCAGAAGGCCTGGGAGAACAGGTGGGCTGTCTTTGGTGTCCCTGTGTACATCACAGAATGGCAAAAGCACAGGAAATCTCCCTCTGTCCCCCACCCCCCAAGCACCAGGGCCTCAGCTCACCTTTCCTTTGCATGTTGCCACCCCCATGCTTGGTTCAGGGCCCCCTTCCCATCGATGTCTGCAGAAGGTCAGAGAGCCCACCCACCATCCTGCTCTGTTGCTTGCACACACACAATCCCATGGGCCATTTTGGCACTTTCCCGGTAGCTCCTTCGTGAGCCCAGGCTGGCTGTGAACATACCACACATTGCGAAGAGAAAGTTCCAGGGGCCAAATACCTGATTCCTCTCTGATAGGGCTCTCCTAGAAGACCCTGTGGCCTCTACCTCCCTAAAGGCAGGACCCCTCTAACAGGATCCCTCCAGAAAGATCCCCTTGTGGGCTGGAAGAGCCTCTGACACCACTGTATGGGGATCCCTCCCTCTTGTGAGAAGCAGGTGCAATGAACAGACTGTGGATATCGTCTGTTGTTCGTAAACAGGCAAACCTGCGTATACCATTCCCAGAATGTGGGCTGCAGATTGCCTTGAGAAACAAGATCACATAATATCTGTAAATTTTCTCCTAAAAGACTCTTTGTTTAGGGACGTGCTTATTTCCTTTCTCCACTTCTAGTAGAGTAAAATGAGGAGGCTTTTCCAGAATGTGGTTAAGAGTTGTGATTGGATGCGTCCATGGGAAAGTAACAGAAAGTCAGCCCACCTCCCTCCCTGGAGCAGCAGCCCACTAGGGTCGCAGACAAGTGCTTCAAAGTGGGCTGCACCTCCGTCATCTGCCCCTAATCGGAGAGGGCAACACAACTCAATGTCCTGTTGGGACAATGGACACATCCCGCCTCCCACCCAAGGGCAGGAAGCCGTGGAGTAATAGCTGAACTGTCCTAAGCATTGCATTTCACCAAAAATAAAAGAACGACGCTTCTGACTAGTAGCTATCTTGTTGGCACTAAAGGAATCAAAGTCAGAACAAGCACAGAGAACTGAGTCTGTGCTTCATTCTGGCAAGATCCAAAGACTGTTCTTCATCTCTCTCTTACCCCTGAGCTGCCATCTTTCTCTTAAGCAGGAAGGAACTGTTTCTACCGTGCAAGGCCAAAGGGACAGATTGCCTGATCATCGGCGTGGCCCAGCCACAATCAAAGCTGCTGAGACACCGACAGGCCATCTCATCTCTGGGACCTCCAGCCGGGAAAGGGCAACTTTAGCCCCTTCCTCACAAACCTGCACATTCCAGAATGAACAGCTGCAGGTTCTGCTGGAGCCCACACATGGTTAGCTCACCTAACCTTTTGGTCAGTTCCCAAAGAGATGCATATTCACGATTTTTGGATGAGAAGCCAGGCTGCAGCCATGGTGCGGTGTCCTTCTGTTGTTGTCACAGCCCACCCCTTCTCGCCATCTGAGCCCCTGGGCTCTCAGTCCCTGGGGTCTTTCCCTGACGGGGGTTGGCCACATTCTTTCTTTGATAACTTCGTTTTCACTTCTAAAGACTCTACTGTGGACCTTTGGGTTCTGAAGTTCTGAGACAGCCTCAATATTAAAGAGTCATGTGAGCTCAGCTGCGGGTGAGGGGCTGTTCTGGTTTGATGTTGGCTTGGCCACCCACGCTGGCCACTAGTTTTTGCCTGTCACATTTTCCTCCAGAAAAGTTGGCGGATAATTCCATCACCTGTGGTATTTGAACAACAAATGTGTGCAGAAAGCCCATCCTCACTCCTCACCAAGAACCACTCTCCTTGTTTCTGAGGGCCAGAAATGGAGATGGAATTCAGAACCAGAAAACCTGTGTGCCAGTCCCAACGCTGCTACTTGTTGGTGATTGATCTTGGATCAGATCCTCAGTGTTTCTGAGCCTTAATTTTCTTGTCATGAGTTTAATAATTCTGTTCCTCGGTGTTGTGTGGATTACATTTTTATATAATATCATTTTGGGAACAGAGAAATGTAGGCTTCTATTAGCAGTTAATCACAGCAACTATAAAGTATGTAGATATAGATATATAGATAGACTAAAAATGTACGTGTATATATGTCATGTATGAAATTATGTTAGATATAGATATGTATGGATACATATAGATATGTGCATTTAATTCTTTTCCACTAAAGAATGATAAAGATACAAGATTCAGATCACACAATGTTTCAAAATCCTTTTACTGTCAAAGTGTAACTTCACCTGGGAGGGTGGCATAGGTCTATTTAATTGAAAAACTAAATTTTGGGAACTTGGAAGTAGCTATATATTGAAATGTGAGCACAATGGGCTCTTCATCAGTGATTTGAGATTTGAGCTCTGTCTTCTACCCACAAAGAAAATGAGTAGAGAAATATTTACTAGGAAGGCAAAGGTATGTGTGCTGTGAATAATATGGCAAGACAGGAAATTTCGAAGTCCTCCGTGTAGACAGACCTGCCATGTATTTTAGCCCCTTTGTTCCAGGTGGTCCTCTGAAGAATCTCAGTGGAGCGGATGGAGCAGACCATTCAGGAACCATCCACGGTGTCCGTGTTGCTGCTTCTGCCACCTCACTTTTGCAGGAGAAGACAGAGATATAGTCACGGCCATTGGGAGAACTCACCATAGGGCTCTGGGTCTCCACACCAGTAGATGACATTTATGTTTCTGCCGTACAGCATTTCTCTGGGCTTCATTATCTATAAAATGGGATGCTACCAGACACAGGCTTGGCAAAGATTTACAGATTATGCATGCCAGTGCCCAGCAGTGCTTGGCACATGGAAAGTGCTTACTGAATGAAAGTTACTATCATTATTTCCCACAGACATAGGAGTAAAGGGCTTCATTCAGCTCCTTCAAGGTCAACCTTAGTAACCACCTCTTCCAACATGACGTTCTAGATTCCTATTGCGAAGTGAGCCCTCGTTGGAAAATGTATGGTATTGAGTGGTCTACTACTTATTAGATGTATGACTCTGAGACAAATGAATGGTCTGAGCACGTTTTGCTTAGAGGAGGCAATGATATCCAAATAGAATCTCTAGGAATAGACAAAAACACACCAAATTAATTGTTCCTTCTTGAAGTAAAAATACTCTGCATAATTCTAACTATGCCTCCAATAATTTGAATGAAAATTGACTTAAACATCTCATCCTAGCCTGTAATCCTAGCACGCTGGGAGACTGAGGCGGCAGGATTGCTTGAGGCCAGGAATTTGAGACCAGCCTGAGCAAGAGCGAGACCCTGTCTCTACAAAAAATAGAAAAATTAGCCTGATGTGGTAGCACACACCTGTAGTCCCAGCTATTGAGCAGGCTGAGGCAGGAGGATTGCTTGAGCCCAGGAATTTGAGGCTACAGTGAGCTAGGATGAGGTCACTGCACTCCAGCCTGGGCGACAGAGCGAGAGCCTCTCTCTCAAAAAAAAAGAATTCTCATCCTAGATCCTCCCTCCTCTTTCCTCCCCTCCTGCCAGAGCTTGTCTTCAGCTGGTAGGAGCCAGTGTAAATACATTAGTTCATTAAATATGAAATGTCCGATTTTGAGTCAAAAGTGTAGTTTATTATATCTCAAACAAGAAACAGTACAATTAATCAAAGTATGCGCCTAAACTATAGATACAGTTTTGCCATTTTATCAGTAGCTTGTTTATGCCAGTGGCAAAGAAGCCTGGAGAGCAAGTGGCCATCAAATTGCCGAAGGCATTTTCCACAGCTCGTTGAGAACTGAATATTTTTCCTTGCAAGAAGTGGTCCAAAACCTGGAAGAAGTGGTGGTCAGTTAGTGCAAGGTCTGGTGAATACAGTGGATGACAGAGAGTTTCCAAGTCCACCTGCTATAGTTTGAGCAGCGTTGTTTGTGCGACGTGTGGTCAAGAGTTGTTTTGAAAGAGGATTGGCCTGTCTCTATTGACCGATCTTGGCTGCTTAATCACAGCATCCTCATCATTTCATCCAACTGGTTGCAGTAGACATCCTATATAATCGATTGACCAGGTTTCATGAAGCTGTAGTGAATAATGCCAGCTCTGGAACACCAAACACACACCATTAGCTTTTTTTAATGAATATTGGGTTTTGTACTGTGTTTTGGCAACTCATCTTTATCCAAAGGTTGTGCCAAATGCTTGCAATTGTCAAAAAGAATCCATTTTTCATCACACGTAACAATACAGTGTAGAAATGGTTCACCTTTATGTCGTGACAGCAAAGAAAGGCAAACTCAGAGACGATTTCTCTTCTGACGCTCATTTAATTCATGCAGTACACATCTATCCAGCTTCTTTATCTTATCCATGGTCCAACATTGTTGGAATAGTGACATCAAACCTTGCCGTCAAACCATAGGTCAATCCTTGGTGTCAAACCATAGTGACGTCAAACTATAGGTTGAGATGGATTCACTTCCATGACAGCTTTCAGCTCATTATCCACCTGGTCTCAGGTCGCCCACTTGGCTCATTTTCAAGATTAAAATCACCAGAACAGAACTTCTCAAACCATCAATGTACTATGTGTTCATTAGCCACATCCTTCCCAAACACTTCATTGATATTTCGAGCTGTCTTCACTGCATTGGTTTCTCAACAGAACTCATATTTGAAAATAACATGAATTTCTGACTTATCCACAGTAGCACAAAAAAGGCTCTTAACAAAAATTTGAAAGATAATCGTATGCCGAAACATGAGTTTGAAAGTCTGAGGTTATACCTTCACAATAAGAATAAAACAAGAAGTGTCGAAGTGTCAAACTGTCAGAGATATCAACTGTCAAACTTAATACTTAAGGAAATCAGACATTTCATACTTAATAAGCTAATACTATGTGATCCTGGCTGCCACCTGTTCTGATTGGCTAGTAGCCCATTCTCATTAGCAATCCCCTTGCCATATAGGTGGGTGGAGAGTTTAAATAGCACTTTGCCCCCAACTATCATCTTATCCCCAGGCTTCCCAGAAGGGGCCAGTACACTCCTTCTTTTCTGTATCCTCCTCCCCCATTCCCCTAACCTCTGCCAGCCCCCACTACTCTGCATGCCTCCTGCCAGGTGGCAGAAGCTTTGAGGCAATCACTGGTGCAGAGGTACAATGATTTACCCACTATTACACCCTATCCCGAGATAACCCAGGCATGATGCCATCCATGTCCAGCTCCCCCTTCTAGCTGAGGCTGCCTCCCCATGGCAAGTACTCTGCAGGACAATAGTACCAGACTGTTCTTTGCTCAGCGATAGCCACAGTTTGGTCCAGGGATGGATGGTTGACCCAAGGATGACCTTTCCATTAACAGTCCAAAAGATGAGCTGAGCCAAACCAATTTCCAAGAGATATAAATAGGAGTTTCCATCAAGGATCTAGGTCAGAAGGATAAATATGTTGAGCTAATCCGTGACGTACAGAGGGATGAAAAATCTTAAGGACTATGCACAGCCTGAAGGCTTCAGTACAGTAGCCATAGGGGGTGAATGAAACATATGGACAGTGTGGTAGATTGAATTCCTGGTTCTAATTCTTCACTTCTTTATAGCAGTATCATATATTCTCCCTTTCCTCACCTCTCATGACCAAAGAATAAGCAAAGTTTAATTTCCCAGCCCTTGACTTTGGGTTTGGCTACGTAACTTGCTTTGGCTAAAGGTGTGTTGGTGGCCATGATGCAAGTAGGGCCTTGGAATGCACTTTTGCAGTTGGATTTTCCATCTTCAGCTTCTGACATCATCATGAGAGAATATATTCTGGGTATTTATTGCTGCAGCAGCCTAAGTCTGAAAATGAGACACCAGGATCAGAGTTTCCCAGGTGCGGGGAGATAGCTACGCTCCCAGCAAAAAATTGGGTCCCACAGGTAGGGGTCATTGCAAAGGATAAGAAAATAATAGAAAATGGAAAATAATGGAAATAAAAGAATACACAGAGACAAAGGTATAGTTTTATAGATTTATAGAGATAATAGTCAAAAGTAGGATACTCCGGGGTCCTTGGATCTCTCCATCAATCACAAAAGGCCAAGAGTGAAGTTTTACGTGGGCATTTATAGGTAGAGTGATCGGTTGCCAGGGGTAACAGGTTTACATAATAACAGGTAGTTCCTCTTAGGTTAAAAGTTTTTCAAAAGGCTTCTTCAGGTCCCTTAACTAACTCTATCTATGTGAACAAATGGTTAGAAAATCTTTCAAAGACTAACTTCTAAGTTCTAAGGTAAATTTATCACTTAACAGAAGCGTTAAACAGAGATATAGTGGCTCCATATTTTCTTTATCAAGTTATTGTGTATTGAGACAGGTAGTCAGGAGATTAAGCAGGAACTGTCCCTTGGGCTAATTGCTTTGAGCCACAGGTATCTGTCTGTCGGGTGGGCATTCTTTGATCAGCTCTCATCCTGTGGCTCCTAGCAGACCTGCTTTGCCTTTCAAAGCAAGTCAAAACCACAGGAGCTGAGGATCGCGGTGCCATCTTGGGATGCAGCCACGACTGATCTTTCAGAGATGCCCTCTTGAGGTGAAACAGCTTTTGATATGTAAACTAACACATTCACATATTCCTTCAGGGCAAAGCTCTGCAAAACTCCTGAGATGTTTTTGTCTCCAATATAGTTATATTAATTTATGGAACAACACCCAGGCAGCCTACACATCTGCAGCCTGAAGTAGAGCCACCTTTGTCAACCTGAAGACATGTGGATGAAAAATAAATAGTTCTTGTTGTATACCACTGAGACTCTTTGGTTGTTTGCAGCAACAGCTGACTTGCACAGTCAGAGAGTGGTGGATACATCATGATAGGTAGAGGCTTCCATTTCTGACACTTCGGAGTTTGACTTGTCCTGAGCCCAGCAGATCTTCATTCCTCCTCTTGGGTTTCCATGGAGATTCTTCCTATGTTTGTGCAGTAAACTCTCAGTTTCATTCAAGAAAATTATCTTATAAGAGGTGGATTTGGTTTTGTGGAGTCTACAGTTTCTACAACTTGGGGGCCCTCCTTAAGAAAAAGAATATAAAATTATAAATGCAAAAATAGGTAATACAGGGAACTTTGTTTCTAATATGAAAAAAATCACAACAAATCACCTATTTTAAAAATCCAAAGGGGCCTCTTCTTTGGGCCATGATGGAGTAACCGATACCAGACCAGCCTTCTTGCCATAAACAACTAAAAACTAGACAAAATATGAAAGGGAGCTTTTTCAACATCATTAGGCAATAGGCAACACAGGATTTTGATCCCTGAGAGAAAGGAAACACATGAAATGAGCCCTGAGATCTCCCCAGTTTTCTGCCTGGAGGCAAGAGCTAGATCACAGTGCGGGAAGGAAGAGCCCAAGCAGAACGTAGCTGTTTCACTGAGCTGGTGGGACAGAAACCAGAACTTGGAACTGCTGAGGTGCCTGGAATTTGTGGCGCAGGGTATGGAGAAGGAGGAATGATCCCAGGGGAAGATCTCTAGAAATCTGCATAGGGGTCCCCTCAAGTGTTTTGCCATATAATATGCTGTGCATGAGAAGGGTGAGACTCCCCGATGTTTGACAGACAGTAGCCACCGGGAGCCTGGGAGCTGAAGGGAGACCCTGAATGCCAAACAGTGTCAGAACATACAGGAGCTCCAATGAGCCGGAGTACAGAGACGTTACTAAATGCACCAGGCACTCTATTGAGACCCCCTACAATTCATGCCATAGAATTAGGGCTACTCTAACTCCCAAACAAGGCTTAAAACAGCCTACAAAAACAAACCCCAGAGCTGCCCAGCTGCCTATTAGAATTTCCCCGGGAGCCGCAAGGGTCAGCTGTTCTTTTTGCCCACACAGTTTCCATTCGTTTTTCTTCTGGAAACAGAACTCAGCTCCCAATCCATGAGGTTAGTGAGGAACCAACCCCCTGCCCTGGCCCCAGGGTGACAGGCACATGAACCAAACCTGGCCCATCAGGGTACTGCATTCTCCTCCTTCCCCTACTTACCTGCCGTGGTGTTTGACTCAGGACCTCTTAAATCTAACGCAGCAGGGGCTCCATGTGGAGGAAGCCAGCTAGAGCTTGACTTCATGGGAGCCCCTTGATCCAGCCACACCTGATGTCAGAATACTTCTGATTTTCAGTTGCAAGAACCAACAAATTCCTTTCTCTGAGTAAACCAATTTTCAATGTATTTCTATGCTTTTTTAAAAAATAATCTAGATTCACAGCTGTATTCCTAGAAATGATGCTATCTCCAACTCTGAGATTGGACCTGGGAACTTTCCAAAATACCCCAGGTGCCATTGCTGAGGACAGGAATGAAGGGATGCAGAGAAATAAAGCAAGGCCCCCAGAAGGACTTCTTCAGGGTGAGGACCACCCTGAACCGAGTCATTTCCAAGCATCAGTGTGAAGCTTCACTGTGAAGTACCTGAAATGAGATTCCAGGTTTCCTTGCATCTGATGCAATGCAGCAAGCTTTTATTTAGCACTGACTGTATGCAGGCCTTGTGCAGCACACTGCATGGTGGAGTAGGAGTCATAATAAGGAATAAGTGTAGCCTCTTCCCCCCCACCCACCCCAGTGGCTCCGTCTAGGGTGGGGGACAGTTCTATGCGGTTGTGGGCCACAAGAGGGAAGGGAAGATCACAGGGCAGGGAACAGAGGGAAAAGAGACTTTTGCAGGGTCAAGGCTGGGAGAAGTGATGTGGATCCCACTCAGGGAGGAGGGCTGTCTATGCTGGGCTTGACCTGCTCGTAGGTGCTGCTAGGTGCCACGGGAAGCCAGAACCGCTCACTCCCGGTCTTTATGGGGATGCCAAGAGTAACACTACCTTGTTTCAATCTCAGCAGAATTTGTTGCTGAGAAAGGTCAACAATGCTTATTCCTTCTGCAAAAGACAAAGCACCTGGAAGGCTCAGCTCCGTGCATAACCTCTAACCACAAGGGGAAGCGCCAGCCCTGGGCACAGGGGAGTCTGTAGACCTGCACAGCTGCGGGGCCAGGTCCTCCCCATCCTCGGGACCTTGCACATGCCCCTCCTTCGGTGATGCACGTCTCCCTCTCCTCCTCCCCCTGCACCCCCGCCCATGCATCCCTATTTCTAGGATGCATTATTCTGTGTGTCCCTAAGAAAGAAAAAACGCTGCCCATTACATATGTAACAGCAGGCCATCATATGCAGGATGCACCCCAAATTTCAGAGATGTTATAATGTAGGGAAATGAGCCACTTAGAATGGATAAAATTTGGGCAAGTTAACACCCACTTAGCCCTCTGGCCCCAGCTTAGACATCATGTCCTCTGAGAAGCCTCCCCTGACCCCCAACTCTTTATGGGGGGGGCCTCTATGTGCTATCACCACCCTCTGTGCTGATGTAGTATTTGGGCCCTAGAGCTGGAACAGGCCGGGCTTAAATCTGCTTCCACCTCTGACTAACCGTGTGATCTTGATCAAGAGCGAGGAACTGGAGCACAGAGTGGTTAAGGAATGGGCAGAGGTTGCACTGCCAATCCTTGGTGGAGCTGGGCTTTAATCTGGGGCATTTGACTCTGGAGCCCCTGCTCAACAGCCGCCTGCTTCCCGCCCCCGCTCCCCTCGCTACCCTGGCCTCGCCCAGGCCGTTCTCCTTCCCAGCCAGCTCTGATCATGTGGTGTTTCTGTTTCAAAACCACCAGCAATTCTAAAACCTTTGGCTCGGCATTCAAGGTCCTCTGTGATGTGATCTGGCCCATCTTTCTGACTCTCCTCCACCTCCTTAGAGCCCCTCAGTGCTCTCTCCCTGCCTCCTGGGGACTGGAGGAGTCACCCTGGGTCCCCTTGGACTGTGAGATCCCTGTGGGCACACCCACCCTTGACCCCACTTCCCCTCTGATGCCCTCAATGCCCAGTGCGGAGCCTGCCACATAGTAGGTGCTCAGTAAATGCTTGTTGGACGGAATTGATTTGACACAGTGCCTGAGGGAAATCTACCACAACCACCAGGCTTCAATCGATTTCTTTTCCCTGCTCATAAATTTAGCCTTTCACAGAAGGAGAGCTCCTTCTGGAAGGCAGGAGCAGAAACACCCATCTCTGTTTGTGTCCAAAGCCATCTGGGATTCTCTACTGAGGGCTCATGAAAAGGTGCCACATTAGGATTGCATTAAGCAATTTCCTTCCCTGTCGAATTTTCTTTCATTTAGGGAGCGTAGGCCCTTGCTCAAAGCACCTGAGACACAGTAATCAAATTTGCAGCATGTTAAATCTGGCACTTGCAAAGCTTCAGTAGGAAATATTAATAACTCGAGGAACCCCTTTTCCTCTGGAGAGAAGCTAGTGCTGTCTTCTCCACTGTCAGAGGTTACAGAGTTTTACTGTATCAGTCAAGAAAAATAACACTGGGATGGGGGCTTGTGGCAGAAATTATAACCAGGGATTTGGGAAATACCTGGAACATGCCCCAAACTGAAGCCTCCCCACTCCATGAGGTTCCTAGAGGAGATATAAGACAAGCTACAATGCCAGATGGGCAGCAAAGTATCAACTTTTAAATACCAAGGCCTATACAGAGGATAACACTAATAATCACAGACACGATCATGCACTTCCTCAGTGCAGACATGCCGTGGTATGCTGGGAAGTGGTCAACATCCAGCTTTGCTGAGAAAAATCTGATCTGTAACATTTGCCAATTCTCCTGGTGTAAATATTCCACCATGTTTGATTTCAAGCTAACAACAATTTCACAACCGGCTCACAAAATTCCCAAAAATGAAACAATCAGATCTTGGAGCCAGCATGAGCCAGCTCTGCAGAATCACTGCATCACATCCGTCCATGTGTCATTGGCTAAATGCACCCACCAGGTCACACCTAGCTGCAAGAGAAGCTGGGGAGAGTCACTTGGGGTGTGACCAGGAGGAAAAGAAAGGGGTTAAGGGGACATCTAGAAGAGTGGCCTGGCCCTAATGCCTAAACCTGTTAGCCTCAGCAGCTTGAAGTCGAAAGCCAACACTGCAGACCTGTGGGAGCTGAGCAACGAACCAGAGAGAGGCCAATACACAAGAAAGAGTTCATTCGGCCAAGCTGGTCCCAGCACCCAGGCCAGCTGAGTAGCCCAGCTGACCTGCACAATGGGAAGAAGAGAGAGATGCCAGAGAGGAAGCAAAGAAGCAGACCACGGGCCAGCTGACCACCTGGGCTCCGTGGAAGCGAGGCCCTCTCCCATGGGCATGTCACCCGGTGAAGGGAGAAGAGAGGAAGTCACAGTCATGTGCTGATTTACCCACCCAGTGGCCCCAGCTAAAAACAGCCCCGTCAGTGTCATGGAAACTCAGCAATCCAAGTGGTGAAGGAGCCAGGACAGGGCATAGAAGGGAGAGAATGTGAGTGCTTCACTCACCTGGGGGCTTCCAGCCACCAGGACCCCCAAACCAGGGAGCTGTGTGCAGAGGTAAGAACTATGGGACTCTTCTCTAGAATGGATCCAAGGCCACTGAGGGGCTAGAGGCTCCAAAGGTGATTGTGACACAGTCTCTGGGCACAGAGAGAAGCTAGTTCATAGTCCAGTTGGGGAGACAGATGTGTAACTGTCTTGTGTGAAGCACACAAGATGCTTCGCTCTGCCTGGAATACTTGGAAAGTCATGGGAGCTTTGCCAGAAGAGATGACACTTGAAGAATGAGTAGAATTTGGTCATTGTATTAAAGGTGGAAGATGTTCTAGGCAGAGGAAACATCAACCGTAAAGGTACCAAAGGAGGAGAAAGAAGGAGGCTGTCCCCAGCCCCAGAGCAGACTATTGCCATATATGCCGGGACACGTACTCTCATCCCTTTCTGCCACTGTTGAGAACACTGGATTGTCCTAGACCTGATGTTTTGGGTTTTCAAATTCCAGGCTGACATGATTTGTCCCAGAGTTGATACTTTGTGATGTAAATGAGCTGCCTTCAACTGGTTAGATGCCATCAATGTTCATAAATGCGCCATCGCCTTGACAGCCAGCCTCAACTTTTAAAGTATTTATGAAGCATGACATGGGCCCCTATTTACCCTCTGAAATATTTAACTGCCAAAAGTGAACCAGACTTGCAAAGAGTGGGTGGCGGCCCTAGGCTCAAATTGGCTCTATTCTGCACCAAAGCACTCTTAAAATCGGCTCTTTTGTTAGAAATCAAATATTGATATAAAAAGTAAATAATCGATGAGTGTGAGTGCCCAAGAAACTCCATAGGAATCCCCGAGAGGAGAATGTGATGCAGCAGTGACTCTATAGACCCAGCTCTTTCCACCAAGTTCACAGTGAGAGGTGCAGGCTCAGAGCCTGGGCTCTGGAACGAGGCTGCCTGGGTTTGCACCCAGCTCCCTCACTTACTCATTGTGCCGAATGTCTTCTATTTGCACCTCTAGATCACTCTCCACCCTTCCCCCCTGCTCTTGCTCCAACAGGCTGAACTCTAGGCTACAGCAACAGGCAGCAGACCTCTGGCTTGCAGCGGGGTTCAATCAGTGGGGACCCCCAGCAGAGACTTTAGGAATGGGGAAGAAACAGGCTGAGCAGTTTGCTCCTCCAGCTCCCTCCCTCCCTGCCAGGTCACTATGAGCTCCACCAGAGGCCACCCCTCCTCACAGGCAGCCTCTCCATACCGTTCCCTCTCCAGGCTCTGCTAACCACTCCTTCCTCCCACTCACCCACACCTAGCAGTGGTCTCCGCTTCCTGAGTTACTTGCCCCAGGCTACTGCAGCATCACCTGTTCCTGGCCCTAAACCCTGCCCGCACATTTGTATTAAGTTTAAATTTATATCTATTTCCTATCATAACCTTGACTGATACAGAAGATGTGTGACCTGGGGCTAACTACTTAACTGCTGTTTGCCTCAGTTTCCTCATCTGTAAGATGGAGGTGACAATAATAGAGCCTGCTTTAGAAAGTTGTTCTAAAGATCAAATACACAAGGAGGGGGTGTAAAAGAGTAAATGGCAAGTAGTATGTGCTCGGTAGATGTTGGGGGAGGGGATATTCATTCATTTGAGATAGAAGAGTCAGGGGAATTAGTTCATGGCTTGAAGGTCAACTGTCTGGGTAGGACAAAGATAAGATTCTCTGCGGTCCTCAATGGAGAGGAATGGAAGCAATTCACATTTATGTAGTTGTCTACCACTTAGAAAATTCATTCATACATTCTATTTTAGTTACTTTATTAAAAATCTGTTAGGTGCCTACTGTATGGCTACCGGTCACCATGGAAACACAGCAGAGTCCACTGGGGACCCTCATTCCCCTCATCCCCATCTCCTGGGGAGGACACAGACAAGGAGGCTGAAAATACATTGTGGAAGTCAAAGGTGATGCAAGCCCCAGGGAGGACCGAGCTCAGATTCGAGGAGTTAGAGGATGAGTTCTCACCGAAGGAAACACGTTCTCTCTGACTTGAAGGTAGGAGTGGGAACCATCTAGGCAAAGGGGCCAGGTGATTGAGGGAATAGTATTCCCAAGAGAGGGAAGAGCATGTAAGAAAGCCGGGAAGTGAGAGAGTATAGAATATATACGGGAGTAAAAAAAAGTTGTGTGTGCCCTGGAGCATCTCCTTAGTACACAATAGGTGCTCAACAATCGATGAAGCAACATGAGTGACAGCCACGTTTCTGATAGGTACACACAAGGAAGAGAATGTTCTCCCAGTGGAGTGAGTACCTTGTCTCCCCACATGTTTGTTGGACCTTGTTGCTTACCCCATGGAAATTCAGCTTCCTGTACACTCTGGGTAATTCCTTTCCTACTCACCCACTCACTCACCCTGCCTTTGTCAGAATTCAGAAACAAAGATGCAAGATCTTTGGAGCTCAGGAAGCAAGAGAAAAAGGATAGCAAAAGGTTGGAGGTCAAGCCTTTGAGGAAGATCTTTTGAAGGAAGTTCACTCATTCATCCATTCACTCATTTGTTCATTCATTCATTCACTCATTCAACAGATACAGTTGAGTGCCTGCTCTATATGCTGGTACCTGGCCAGTGCTACACCAACAAACTGTATAGGTACATTGGCCCATTCGCACAGAGGTCTACGTCCGTGATGATGAGTCCAGGTGAGTGGCAAGAATGTCCAGGTAGGGACAGCAGGAGGAAAACCAGTGCAGGCTCCTATCTTTGGCTCTGACAGCTAAGGGCAGGTTCCTGTGGGGGTGGCTCTTGATAAGGGGGCCAGGGTGAAACCTACAACTGGCTTCCCAGGGAAATCTGAAGCATCATGATCTAGTGTAAGAAGCAAGGAATTTGAAATCAAAAGACCTGATTTAACCCTGGCTTCCCTGCTTACTAGCTATGTGACTGAGACTAGGTTGCTTCACCTCTAAGTTCAGTATTCTCATCTGTAAAATGGGGATAATCACAACACCCTTGCTACGGAGTTTTGGTAATTAAATAAGATCAGGTATGCAAAGTGTATGGCCCATAGAAGAAGTCACTGCACAAATGGTGGTTTTTACCATTTCACTTCCGTTAACTACAACCCCTGTTCCATTTTGGTGGCTGGAAGGAGCTCTCCGTGGTGCTGATCTGTTTTGTGCCAAGTTAGGGCCTCTGTCCTTTTGTTAAGGAAAAAAGCCTTTGTCAAGAAGAAAAGCAGCATCTACAACTAGATGGAGCACACATGTGTCCCCAAGGAGATACCCCATCAAGGATAGGATTTTCCCCATTAGTCACTGCTCACATGGTGGTAGTATACCTAAACCGCAGGAAGGAAACCATGGGAAAATATCAGTTATAAGAATACTGTTCTTAAAAGCCCGTCATTGTGATTGGAAACATCACAGTGAGAATAATAATAGAAAAGAATAATAACAACAACATCACAACAGTAGGAATAATATTAAACAGCAAGAGGCAAAATAATATGGTGGTTAATAATGCAGTTTCCAGAAGCAGGACAGTTGACATTAAATCCTACCCATGTAGACAACGGGCAGGTGACTCAAATCCTCTGGGCTTCCTGATCCATAAACAGAGTCAAAATAGTACCCGCTTCATAGAATTGTTGCAATTATTAAGTCAATTAACATATGAAAGGTTTTCAGAATGGTGTCTGGTACATAAGAAACGCTCAGTAAACACTAGCTCTTAGCACAGTAGTAAGAACATTTTAGCACAATTTTTAAGCAGCCCTTAGTGAGGCATTTAACATACATTATTGATAAGCAACCTAACAACATGTAGCGACCAACTACTAACATAAATCGCACTTATTACGTGTCAGCTACTGTCATACTTTGTACATATACCATCCCAATTGATATTATGGGATATGGCCTCTTTTATCCTCATTTGTGCCATATTAAAATCACAAGGTCCATAAATTTGAAGAGGAGGGCTTTATTTCTTCCAAAGCGCTGCAGCCTGCAGCTGGCTACCCCACAAGCTGGGAAGCATTGCATCCCACAGAGACCAAAGGAGAGAGGGTAAGACAGGAATTTATGCTGAACGGGTCAGCTAGGTATACATATTCAACAGGTTATGGGAGGAGCTATGAATATTCAGAAAGGGGGCACACACATGCGTAGTAAGCGAACATGTACGTTATATACATCCCACGTTCACTTTGGGGTAGAGACCTAACATTTAAATGCATTAAAATTAGGATCTCTATGTCAAAAGGTGAAATGGAGGACATGGGGCACCCTGTGTGCAGCCTCTGTAAACTGGCCGGAAACGGTCCATGGTCTGTGGTCTCTTATCAGAAGGGAATGCTGGTCAATCGGTGTGTCTGTGACCAGCTCTATGAACAAATTTCAATGACCCCTGTGTTTTTTTTAGTCCTCTCTCTTAACTAACTACTTGACCTTTTCAGTTGTTTCCTAGAAATGGTGAGTTTTCTGCAAGACAAAGGAGCTGAGATTCTGAAGGCCCCTGGGCAGACTTCCCGATGCCAGGATTCACCATCCCCCACCACCTGCCCCCTTGCTCATAATCCCTTGTTAGTTGCAACACAACTTGCCCCAAGGCATGCGGCCCCCCCTTTAAAAGCCCGTGATCTCCATTACTTAGTCAGAGAGACAGATGTGAGACAGCTTGCAAGCCTCGATGTCTCAACAACTGGATCTTTGTGCGAGGAGCAACTGGACCGACACAACTGGACCTAGGCCGAAACCCCTTGTGGCTGTGACGACATGTCAAAACTGCAGAAAGTGAGGGGAGTCTGGCAGTGTCAGGGGTTGAATGAAATCAGTGGTGGAGCAAGTCTTGCAAAAGGACTGGTTTGACTCTTAAAGTCTAGTGGTGGTTAGTGCGGGAGGGGCTCTAACAAAGCGTGTCTGACCTACCATCCCCTCATGACCAGGAACTCACTTGTTAAGGTTTCTCTGGGGACCCTTGGCCAAGAGGGGGTCTGCTCAGTTGGTTGGGGGACTTAGGATTTTATTTTTATTTCTCATTTCACAGATGAGGCCTAGAGAAGATGAATATCTGAGTTTTTAACCCAAACATACCTGACTTCTGAGCCTCTTTATTTGAATGTTTTGAGTGAGGCTGTCCCTGTCGAGTGAGAAAAGAAAAATAAGTCAGAGCAGTCTGAGCTATGCTAGGTTTGCAAAATGTATCAGGCCCGAGAGACAGAGTAGGGGCTCCATCTGCGCCCCTCCCATGCCCATGCCTGGGGGCCATTGTTTAGAGTTCCCGACTAGCTGCCTCACTCATTGTCTTCAGTTCCTGGAATTGCCATACAGAGAACAACATATAGCCAATCAATAGCTTATGTTATTTTAATGTAAACAACTCAGGAACTGCCTCTTCTTTTCCTTTAAAAATCTGCCTGTGGGCTGGGAGTGGTGACTCGTGCCTATTATCCCAGCACTTTGGCAGGTGGAGGTGAGAGATCACTTGAGGCCAAGAGATAGAGACCCACCTGAACAACATAGCAAGATCCTGTCTCTACAAAAAATACAGAAATTAGTTGGGTGTGGTGGTGCCAGCCTATAGCCCCAGCTACTCGGGAGGCTGAGGCAGGAGGATCGCTTGAGCCCAGGCATTTGAGGTTGCGGTGAGCTATGATGACAGCACACTGCACGCTACCCTGGTCAATAGAGTAAAACCCTGTCTTAAAAAAATAATAATAAATAAATAAAAATCCACTTGTAACTGCAGCTAACGGGAGTGTAAATTCAGGAAAACTTGAATCTATGCTCCTGGGTTGCCATCCTCGAGCTTGGCCCAAATTAACTATTCATACTAATTTTGCCTCAGCTTCTTCCTTTTAAGTTGAAACAAGAAAGGTCAGATGCTTCTTGGTCCCTTCCTATTCCAGGTTCTGTTTGCTACAGGTTTGGGAGCCGCATGCCTTCAGCCGCAGTGGACTTCTGACCTCCTGTCTTTGGAGACAGCCCCATGGGCCGGAAAGGAAGTGGAGGTGCAACACCAGAGGGCCCCATCTTACAAACTGTTGGGCATCCAAAAAGGAGTGTTGAGAATCGCCCACACCTCTTCTGTTTCCTGGAATCTCCCAGCTTCCACCGGGCACCTAACACTTCGCATTCAAAGCTTCCTTTGTATTCCTGGAAGCCACCTGCCTTCCTGGTCCTGCTTCTTGGGCTGGCTGTGCACTGGCTCACTTTGTGCACGTACTGAATTATTTCCCGTCTCTGAGCCTCATTTCATCTTCTATAGGTGACAATGACCATTGCCCTGGCTCCCTCTGGAGGTGGTAGTGAGAGGCAAAGGGGACTTTGGATGTGTTTGGCAAACTGTACCGTCCTCTTCTAGGTAACATATCATTGTCATTCTCTCCAATAGCACCAAGGAGAAAGGACTGTCAGAAGGTCCATTTTAGCATATGTCGGGATCCCAAAACAAAGGAAGATTTTTTTTCCCCATCTCAGATGCCACGTGTTGAAAAACATGTGCTCCCGCGGTCAGTTTGCTCTAATGACACTCTGTTGTGGTTCAGATCCCTCCAAATAAGAGGCTATGTCAAGGGTGTGGTCTCCAAAATTTAGATCCCAAATCGATCCATCAAGAGGTTGAAAGAAAATGTAAATTCCTATCTTTAAGATTACATTTGATGTATGTTTACCATGTACATAAGTGTTACTGTGAGAGTAAGTGTGCATCGTGTGTGAGTAACTTCTGCATGGGTAACACACGGGGAGACAGTACTGTGTAGCTGTTAAGCGCACAGGCCACCTGAGTTCTTACCCCATCTGTGCCTTGTGTTTACTTGGCTAATTTGTTTCATCTCTCTGTGCCTGTTGCTGCTCTTGTTGTTTTCATTTGCAAAATGGCAATAATAAGTGCCTACCTCATAGGGTTGCTGTGAGAATTAACTAAGCCTATAAATGTAAACCCTAGGACAGAGTTTGAGGTACCTGTGTTTGCTCTTTTTACTATCATATAAAGTGTATGAATGGGGTCGGGGCAGGGCACTAGTCTAGGCTTTGGGGATTTTTCCCATATTCTTCCCTCGCCTTGAAATACCCTTCCTTTGCTTGACTTGGCTCACTTCTTTCAGCAAGCCTTCCTTCCCTGCCCCCCGCTTCCCCAGGTGAGCTCAGGGACCCCTGTGACACCCGCAGCCCCAGACCACACTGGGTCAGCACACTCTCCTTTCGGACAGTGGAACCCTTGGGACAGACAGGATCCTCCAGCCGCCCTGGTTTCCCCCGCTCCTGGCACAAGGCCTGGCACACAGTGGATGCTTCCAGGACATGAGAGTTAAAATAAACAGAATTTATCCGAATTAGGAACAAAACTGCCTTCAAATCCAAAGCAATTTGCCAGAATAGCCCATGTGCTTAGGGGGAAAAGAGCCACATAGAAAGAAAATTGGCAAAATTCACACCCCCATTCCCCACCCACCCCCTTTGGTAGACAGCTGAGATTTTTCCCACTGAAGAGAAATTACTTCTGTCACGAAATAAATCCCTGATAAGCCTCCCAAGGAGACCATTAGCGAGCCATGGTTACCCACTGGCAGGAGTTTCTTCCTGCGAAAGTCTCATCGAGTCACTGTTGAATTCTTCCTTCCTGCCCAGCAGTTTGCCTGAGCCTGAGGGATGGCCACAATTACAGGAGAGTAAATATTTCAGCAGCACAGAGTCAGGCTTCTCAACAGCCAACGGGAAACAGTTTCTCTTTCCTCTAAACTGTTTATTAAAATACAAGGTTAAATCCAGCAAGGGAATACGTTTTTCTCCCTCCTCCTCCAATTAACCAGCTATTTTAATGCTGAAGTTTTTCTTGCTTTAGCAAAACCTCTGCATAAACTGTAGGTAGAGTGCTCTCCCCAAAGAGGACCATGGGGGTTCTACACTTGCAATCAATCAGGGTCAAAGCCCAACTCTCCCATGAATTAGCTGTGTCACTGAAACATATCCCAAACTCTGTAAAATAATTTAGAGAGGTTTATACTGAGCTCAATATGTGTGACCATGGCCCAGAGCACCATGCCCAAAAAGCACCGAGCAAGGGTCTCGTGGTGGGTTCCAGTTTGGTTTTATACATTTCAGGGAGACAGGACTTACAAGTAAAGTCATAAATCAATACATGAAAGGTGTACATTGGTTTGGTCTGAAAAGGCAGAACCTCTCAAAGTGAGGGATTACAGGTTATAGATGATTTAAAGATTTTTTGATTTGTAATTGGTTAAAGAAATGAAGCTTTGTCTAAAGGCTTGGATGTCTTAAGTTAAGATAAGGAAGTCTGTTAATCAGAGACAAGTCGTCAGACATATACTCAGACTTATGTGACCTATTAAGTAAATCGATGATGACCTGCAGGTGTGGTTTAAGCTTTGTCTTGCAAAGCCTTAGGCCCAGTAACGAGTTACAAAGGGCATCTCCAAGAAGGGAGGGGGGTACGATGAGGCATGTCTCACATCCCTCCTCATGGCAGCAACTCAGCTTTAGGGTATTTCTGGTGTCCCCTTGGCCAAGGGGGGGTCCAGTAGGTTGGGGCTGCTTAAGATTTTATTTTACCTCACAGCTGTGTGGCCTTAGGCAAATCACTTTTCAACTTTCTGAGCTTCAAGTTCAAGAAAATGGGGATGGCAATCCCCAACTGCATGTTACAGGGAGGCATCCCTGAGATGAAGAATGTGGAAGTGGCTAACTCAAAGGCCAGGACACCGAAGGCCTTCAGCACAATTTCACTGCTACACAAAAGCCACTCCTTTCTCTCTGGAACAAAGCCCCACATTAGCTTCTGGATGACCACAGATGAAAGGAGGTACCGCCTTCCCAGCCCCAGAGCATGAATACTGAACAATGCATGTCATCATGATAAACCTATTCCTCTTCCAGGACTGGTTTAGGAAAGGATATAGGGCACAATTTATTGACCAATGACACATGAAGGACAATGTCCTGGGGAGCTTCTGGAAAGGATATTATCACGTCCAAAAGGAGTCACCTCAAGAGGAATGATGTAAATGTAGTAGATGTTTTGTGTTACTGGAGGTTGATGTGTATCTGTGATGTCTGGAAGCGCTGCAGCCATCTTGTGACTATGAGGGGACAAGCCTGAGAAATAAAGCTACCACACATAGATGACACAGCAGAAAGACCAAAATGACCAGGGACTCTGATGGCACCACTGAGCCTCTACATTAAGCAACACTAGCTCCACCCTACTGTTGGATACACTCTAATTTCTGGTTATGCAAAATGATTAGTATCCTTTGTTGTTTAAGCCACTTTTAATGGAGTTATCTATTACATGCAGCTGAAATCATCCTAATAAGAACACCCAGCAGGAATGAAAGTCAGGCTTGCAGCACAGGTTATCATGGAAGCTTCACCTATCCCTCTACCCAGCTAGCCAGCAGCCAGCAAAGCATCAGCAAACACCTACTATCCATGCAGAGTGTGCTGTCTCAGCGTCTGCTGTGTCATATAAAGTAAAAAAAAAAAGAAAAAAAGAAAAAAAGAAAGAAAGAAAGAAAAGAAAATACCAACTTACTTTCCTGCTCAAGCCATTTTAAACCCAAGATACAAATCGCAACCATGATGATGATAATGTTGATGATATCTGTGCCCATCAGGGTTTTTAGTTGCAGACAACAGGGCCTACTCTACATGGTTTAAATAGCAGAGGAATGTATTAAAGATTGAAAATTTATTAAAGATTGTTAGGAGCTCACAGAATCTCAAGAGGACCAGAAACAGGGGCCTGGAGGCCACACACCCAGGAGCAACTTCCCAATGACCCCGTGCACTGCTTGAAATTTCTCGGATTCCAGGGCTGCTGGGTCAGGACGTAGCTGCTGCCTCCGTGGGCTCTGCTGGCTCTGCAGTCTGGACACTCCCTCTGCCCCCTTCTTTGCCACCCTCACCAGGAAAGGATTCTGTGTGCAGGGTCTGCTTCTTGATGCTTCTTTCTTCCAAACCAAACCCCTGCATGGATGCCTCCCATGGCCTGAGTCTTGGAAGCATTCACAGCTTCAGAAACAGCTGGGAGATGGACTTCTGGTTTTTCCTTGGAGAGAAGAGACTCAAAATAGTTGAGGGGATCTCCTTGAATATTGGAAAAGTATTCAAAAATGTTGAGTGATACAACAAAGGTCCATTATACCATCTGTTCAGAACTGACTTAGCTGGAAAACTCCTTTTAGAGAAGCTGGCAGTTGAGTTTGGGGGTGCTTATGTGCCACCTTCGGAGGTAGTAAGTAGTCAGGTCACAAAACTAGAAATCTGAAGATGCAGGTTCATGTCTTAGTGTCACCATTAACCCGCTGGGACCAGGTAACTTCCTGGACCATTAATGTGAGCTGGTGGGCTCCCCTGAGACAGGAAGGAGTCAGCCTTCTGCATGTGGCACCACAGATGCTCAGAGGCAGGGAAACTGAGTCTCAGTCCTGCCCGGGAGGCTGACTGGCTGGATGAACTTGAAAATGTCATGGAATCTTCTTGAGCCTTAATCTCCACACTTTTTAAATAGCAGGTTTGACCAGATGGTGTCTAGGGGTCCTTCCTGCCACACTCCTTGTCCTGCACCACGTTGTCACATCCGAGGACTCTCCAGAGTGCCTCTGGTTTCTACAACAATAATTAATTACCCACTTAGTGTTGGTCCCTTTTACAGGAATCACCAAAATCAGCTTCTCCAAGGAAATTGGAAGCTCAGGCGTCAGTAAACTTGCACCAAATATTTCCCAAATGAAAAGTGACCAAGAAGTGTTTTGCAAACAAAGCACCACGTCAACACATTCTAATAGTACAACCACCTCTCCCCAAAGACATGTCACCCACCTGTGACAGGCAGCTGCCTGCTGACTCATCTGCCCTCAGAAGACAAACGGCTTGGCCTTGAGTGCCAGCCCCTGCCGGCTCCTGCACGACATCCCACTCGCTTCCTGCGTGCCCAGTGATGCTCTCCACGCTGGCTCCAAGGCAGGAGGGGTAACTGCTTTATCCCTTACCCTGGGAAAGCCGTGTACTGTAAACACAGCAGTCTGTCTCTAGGGAACGCAATCCCTGGCTCTTTAAGGACATGCCACAAAGACTAACACGTCCATTCCTGTTGAGGAACCAACGCGGTCTGCACAGACCCCACCCACCACGTGCCTGGAGCTTGCGTGTTGGCACCGACATACCTATTTGACCATGAACACACTTCCATTTCTCTTTCTAAGGCTCAGTTTTCCCATCCTGCAAAATAGGGATAAAAATACCCGCTACAAAGAATTAGCAAGTGAATGCGTGCAGAAGCCCCTAGCTTGGTGCCGGGCACTTAGTAGATGCTCAGTAAACGTAGCTTGCCTTTATTCTTTCAACCTCCTCTTGTTACCTGGGTCCCCCACTCTTTCCAGGGTGCTCCCAGGTGAGTCCCCGCCCCTCTTCCTGTGTGGTCCTGTAAGGGACAATTACAAGTTCTGCACCACACAGGGAGAAACACTGTGTAAGCTGGGAGTGCTCAACGACATTGTTACAGAATAGATTAAGCCAGCACCAAAGATAGCTACAACGTACAAGAGATGTGCGTAAGCACTTTCTTGAGACAACCAGCTTAAACCAGCTCTGACTGCTCTAGAACTGCTTTAGCTGTCCTACAATACCCTTCAGCTAATTGTCATGCTAAAATCCCTGCCACTGGAGAATTCTGTAATAATATCATTAACACAACATGGACTGTATGAAGCCACATGATGATTGTGTGTGCGAGCTTAATCTGTTTCAGCGTGAACATGCAGAGACACAGTGAAAGAACCCTGGTCGCTCGCTGGGAAGGAATCTGAGGGAATAGCACAGGTAGGTCGTGTAGATCTTACTCTCTGGAGAACCCAGGAGTGAGCGCTCTGTGTGAGTAACCTCTGATAAACTCATCTCACTCACCAAGCTGGGCTTGTCTGAGTCATTCTTTGGTCTTCCTGGCTCCATCTATTTGGAGGGCGGTTTTTCTATACGGTCCTGGGATTTTCCAGAAGCATCCTTCCTTCAGATCTGTCTCTTGGAAGCTTCCAGGAGCTCCTTCCAGGACTAGCATTCCAGAACTTCTGTTCTTCCCTTGCTCTTGTCTTTTGTACTAACTCCCTAAGGCCCTCCCCCTGCCTGTAATCAGACTCCAGACCGGTTTCAATGGGCTGAGTGGACAGTCCAGGCAGCTACTGAGTCAGGCAGCAGGAGTGCTGTAAGCAGTGAATTACGGTAACCGTCGGTGAGGAAGCTTTAACTCAAGGGAGGCCGTGCTGGGGGTCCCATCAGCAGGTCTCACGGAGCCTACGATTCCAGTTAATCACCTACACTCACACGTGCTTGGGTGCTCCCAGAGAGCTGGCACGGTGTCCTTGTGTCTCTGTGATGTCTGTGACCCAAAGCTGGGCTCACTGTGGGTGAGGGTCTGCGTCCACTGCAGCGGAGTCGAGTGGCGCCCTGTGCGGTAAACAGCACACACGCCCCGAGAGCCAGGACGCTGCGTCCAGGCCACTGCCCTGCCCTAACTTGCTGTGAAGTTTTGGGGAATCGCCCCCTCTTGGCTTCTCCTTCCTCTCAGAAAAATGGCGAATGTCAGTGGAGTGTGTGCGATGAGTCAGACTCGTCACTGGGTTCCACGTGCATGAGCACATCAGTCATCAGAACAGCCCCATGAAAAGGGATCACACAACTGCTAAGAGGTGACTTCGGAGCCTGCATATTAACCACCCCCTGCTCCAGCCCCTCCCCACCCGCCACAGGCAATCGGAGACGCTAGGAGAAGAGAACATTCCATTCACTCCAGTCATGGGAAGCAAATGTCTTTACATAGCACAGGTGTAGGGATCGGAAAGTAGTACCAGAGAAGAAAAATGAAGAACAATCATCAGACCCACCCATACCAAGTGTTGCCAGGGCTGTTGGGCAGAGGGTTCAGTGCTAAGACTTTGGAGCCAGACGGACCTGGGGGTCGATCACGACCGTCACTTGCCACCCTGGGTTGCAGGTACTTTCCCTCCTGAAGCTCAGTTTCCCCATCTGTGAAATGGGCCTGATCCTCTATCTCAACGACAGCCATGGTGAAGGTTAAACCATCCGGTGTGGAGAGGGCTGGGCAGGGACCTCCCACACAGAAGCCCCTCGGCAGCTACTGCGGTTCGGGGCTTCTCTGCCCTCTCCAAGCACGAAGCAGGCTCAGCCAGTGAGCTGACAAAGGGGTGGCTCTGCCCACAGTTTTAAAGGTGAGTTTTCTCCCCACATCTCCCCTCTGCTTGGCCTTTCTTTCCCCACTGTCTCTGTCCCTTACAGAGAGAAAGCCAGTTGTTCAAAAAAAGAAGAGGAAAAAAATGCCACTCTTGGCATCCTCCGAGTCCCCTTCCTACCAGCGGTTGTTGCCATGGTAACCCAAAGCGATTCACCTGCCTCTCCCAGCTGTGCCTTCCCCCTGCATGTTGGGTGCGCGGCTGGCCTTTTCCCTGTACCCAGAAAGCCACCTTTAGTGTCCCCTGTTTATTCTTAAATTCCCAGCCAGCTCCGCATCCTTCCTGCTTCCTCTGTCTCCTGTGCTCGAGAGGCAGAGGGGGCCATGACAAGCTGCTGCCCCACAGCATTCATTCATTCATTCATTCATCCCCCAGGTGTTTATGGCCGGCCTCCCGTGTGTGGGGACTGTGCCAAACGGAAGTTCCTCAGCGCCGGCATGGATGAAGAAGACCCATCATCTTACAGGTATGGAAACTGAGGCCCAGAAAGGGGAGGGAGCTGCCCAGGTCCTACAGAAGGCAGTAGAGCCCGTCTCAGAAACCCATGTCTTGGTCCCAGGTGAGTACCGTGCTTTCGTTGTCATTAGACTTCGCCAACGACTGGCTATGCGCAGACCCAAGCTTTGCATCTGCAAATGCGAAGGAACCGTGGAGCCAGTGGTAACGGGCAGAGCTGGCCGGCTCTCCCAAGATTCCCCCTCGCTCTGGTGCAGCTGGTAGGGTCAGGGCCCAGACCTCCTTGGGAAAGTCCTTCCGGAACACCTGAGGCAAGACTTCCCCCACGCTGTCCCCTCCCCTGCAGCAGACTTCCAGGTGTGCACAGAAGCTCCCTTGCTCCCCCCCTGCCTAGCGCCTGTCACGGCACAGCTGGAGCGGGTGCAGCTGCAGCCAGCGTGGCTCCGCTTACCTGCCAGCTGCTTCTGTGGGCTGACGTCACCTGAGCCACTGCTATTTCCTCCAGAGTTTTCTGCTTATTAAAACGCACATGGCATCTCCGCTCCTCACCGTTAAGAGGTTTGCTCAGCAGCACAGATTGAGCCTGCTGGGGGAAGGAGGGATTCCAACACTCTAGAAATTACTGTGGAATGAAACATCAGCTCGGGCTCCCCACAGGCGGCTGGTGTGACAGGCAGATGGATGCTGAAAAGCTCTGATCATTTAATAAGGAATCCTTTGAATGAGCACCCATTGCTAATGGCTCGCCCTTAAAGGAGGGAGTGGGACACACACTCGGTGAAGACCAACTCCGGGTCAGGCACTGGTGCGTGGACACCATGGCCATCCCCGTGATGAACACCAGTACTCAGCACTTACCGCGTGCCAGGCACCAGACCAGACTTACCGAATCTAGTTTTTATTTGTTATTATTATTATTATTATTTATTCATTATATTAATACTTTCTGCCATCCCCACCCCCTGCTCCCTTCTGTCCCTCTCCTGCTCCTTTCAGACTTACCACCATATCTACAGATAATATGTTTATTAAGATGCCTGACTTGGGGGCGTTACTTATGACTTCCCACTATGAAGTTTAACCCTCTTTCCCCAGCTCCTATACCCACCATGTAGACAATTCCTGCCTTCATCCTCCCCACAGGGTTGCGTGGTCCTTTTGTCTAGGCTGGTGGCCAGCACGACACAATTGTGACTATGCAAATGCTACACCAAGACGAGCCATGTGGTGTATGTTTTCATTGGTGAGGTGGCCACAAAGCCCCAACCGCTCAGACGTCTTCCTGCGGGAGCGCAATGACCGACGGCCCCAGCTGCTGCATTGGCCATCCTGAACTGGTCATCGTGCCTGATCACTGAGCTCCTGTTTTCCCACCTCTTTGTTCCTCATTCTAATTTCCATGAGACTTTTTAGCTTTATCTTACTACCCTTCAATTGAATTTTTTATTTCTGCTTTTATTTTCTTTTAATTTCCAGAATTCTCTTTTGGTCCCAGAGTGGTCCTTTCTATAGCATGTTCCTCTTCTTAAAGCATTCTCCTCTACAAGAGAAAATATTAACTAAGACTAGTAAGAATAATTTATCTGACGTTTACTCCTCACTGCATAGCTTCTGTTTCTTTTGCAAATGAAAAATAAAATCCTCCAGCCCCACCCCCCACTGACTAAACAAACCCCATGTTGGCCAAGGAGACCCCAGAAAAACCTTAAAACTGAGTTCCCAGCCATGATGGGAAGGGAAGTTGGACCCCTTCCCCCACATTTTTGGAGTTTAGACACAATGATTGACCAACATTAATGATAAAATAGAGATCATAATACTGACAAACTTTTTGTGGCAATAAGACACCAAATTATAAACAACACCTAAGGCCATGCAAGGCAAAGGTTAAGTCATGCCTTACAATCCATAAAATCTAGTCTGTTTTTGCTGGCATGGTATCGCATGACAGATAACAGACCCCCCCGCCCTTATCCTATGCATTAACTTAGCTGACTCCAAGTTTTAGAGCCTTACTCCAACCAATTGTTAAAGAATGAATCTCTAACCCCACCTATGATTTGCAAGTCCCCACTTCCAGACATCCCACCTTTTCAGGCTGAACCAGTGTATCCCATCCATGTATTGATTTATACCTTTACCTGTAACATCTGCCTGCCTGAAATGTATAAAATGAAACTGTAATCCGACCTCCTCGGAACCACTTACTCAAGGCTTCTTGGATTTGTGTTTCCCTGGGCTGTGGTCACTCATATTCAGCTCAGAATAAACCTCTTTAAATTCTTTTACAGAGATTTTTTTTCCCCCCACTAACACTTTCAAGTGGCTTTTTGCTTACTTTGATATCAGCTTTCTGTTGAGTGCATTCCCCAGATTTCTTGGCTGATTAATAGTATTTACAGGTAGTCATTCAAAAGCTTACTGGAAATCTGGGCCAGGTGGCTGGGGGGCGCTTGTTGACTGTGGTTATGTTGGGTGATCTGGCTGGCAATTTCCTTGGGAAATTCCAGATCTTAGTATCTTTGGTTCTTTTCTCTTGGGCTAGTTAAATTTTCCAGAAAAGACTTCTAATCTCTTTCTCGTTGTCAATGGATTGTACAGAATTCACTGATGATCAGTGTTTTCAAATTCTACTAGAGCCATACCAAGCCCATTTCCAGAGCAGATCATATTTAGAGTCCCATCCTCTATATGAAAAAATTATTTTCAGTAATAATCATATAAAGATCTGTATTAATCTTTTAAATTTCTTCTTTAGTTTTAAAACAAACTATTAACTGTTAGAAGAGATGAATAAATTTTCATTTTAAATAAATTATGCAAATCCAGTAAAGTGGTTCACTTACCAAACACAAGTATTGTACGCAGTTCACAATTCTGACTTTACTGTTTTAAATTTTAAGCATTCATAAATTCCAAGTGGTCACATAGAATGACAGGCATGAAATAATTCAAATTCCCTACTTTATCTGTGGCCTCTCATTGTTGATTTGGAGTCTCCTGTACACATGCAGGAATGTGCAGCACCACAGGCATGGGGACCCAGGTCTCACTCAAAGAAGCTGGAACAGATCTAAATGTTAGCAACTTACTCTCAAATGGATGCACATTGCTGAGTCTGCATGTGCTGGGGGTTCTTCCAATTAAGCTCCCTATAGAAAGAAATGCTTATTAAAGGGTGAAGGAGCTCTAGAAATTTCACCCCAAAATATGACTCCTTAGCATAAAAAATATTTTGAATTAAAGGCTCTTAGAGATTAACAGCCCTTAGAAGAGGCTTTCCCTCTATCTACATAAACTGACCCAATCAACAGATCAAAGGGGATAGTGGACTTCCCTTCCTCTCCCAATTATCTTAACGTATTGGCCATAGGAAGATCAAGAATTCAAACTGACCTGGCCCAAATTATTTTAAACACAATACCTGTCTTTCACATTAATTTAATTTACAAAGAGTCAATCTTTTCCCCCCATCCATTCATCCTCCCTAGCAACTGTTTATGGCCCCTAAACAGAATTACCTATGCTCCTCATTTTCCCCCCTCCCCTCTAAAAGGCATGTATAAAAACATCTGAACTTCATTGAGACATTGGGTAATCACTCTGTGATTTCTTCCCCTGTGCACGGTAAATAAATCTTTTCTTTTATTAATCTGCCTTAATCGTGACTTGATCTTTCAGCGAGCTTTTGGGGAAAAGGGCAGATCCTTCCACCACCTGCCCTTGGTACTTCTCCGGCTTCCAGTTTGCAGTGCTTAGCCAATCCACTGGTTTCTGGCATTATGCCCTCAGCATCCCAAGTCCAGAGTGCCTCTCTTTACCCTCTGTGGGGAATAAGGCTCCCGCCCTGTGCTGGAGTGGGAAAGGGGCATGCCCAGGGGCACGGAGTGGCAAAGGAAGCTGGAAGTCGAACTGCTTCTTGAATTTTCAACCAATCCTTCTGTTTCTAGCCCCAGATCACCCACTCCTCCAAAAGTGCAGTGCCACCACCTCCAGAGGCTTTGGGGTGTTCTGTGATGTTCATCCACCGTTTCTCAGGCCCGTTTTGGCTTAGGATTTAGTGCCTCCAATATGCTGAGTTGGTTACCTCTCAGCCACTGCTTTCCATCCTCCAATCGCAGATTCCAAATCTACTGCTCTCTCCTCTCCTTCTCTTTGGTCTCAGGGTCTAAGCCTTCCTAAAGACCCCTTTATAGTAATTTTGGTGGGATTTCACAAAGGAGGAAAACTAAACACATATTCAATCTGCCATCTTTAACAGGCCTCTACTGGACTTTAATATGCACTATTTCATTTAAATGTTACTACAATAGATGAAATTAAAGATGAGGCTCTGAGCTCTTGATGGGGGTGAAGAGGGCATGAGGAAGTCCAGGGAGGAGCACCCAATGTAGCAAAGAGTGCCACTAAAAGCTCCTCAGGGAGGTGACATGGGAACTGAGTTCTACAGGAGAAGTAAGAGCGATTCGTTTCACACCTGTTCTGTGCTGACAGCAGAGGCATAAAGCTTTAATTCATTTATTGTTCCTCCATCCAAACGGACACTTAGCAGCTCCCACCACATGCCAGACCCCTTGTAAATGATGGTGAGTCCCCAGCACATCAAACCAGCCCAGGGGTCTCCCCTTGTGCCCTCGGTTCTCTGAAATTACCCCACTCGGAGGCCATCTGCTTTCTGCAGTCTGGTGTCACCCCACCATGCCTCCAAATGCTCGTGAATCTCCCACATGCCCCTGACTGTCCAAGTGGCCTGTGTGTAACAAAAGCACCACAGCCTGACATCTGTAAAATTACTGGAAAGTCCCTCCCTCCTCTCCCAAGTATGGAAGGTTACATAAAGGCCACGCAGAAGGTCTTTGACGAAATAATGTGATCATGCAGAATTCATTGTCGATGACAACCAAACCCAGGACAGTTAATCCTGGAGGAGGCATCAGGACTGACTTGAATCTCTGCCCACATAGGGGGACCTAGAATGCAGGCTGTGACCTTGAGCAAGATTTCAGTCCACTCCTGGGCTGAGCACCAACAGCACATAATTAATTGGAAACGAGGTCCTTATGACTGACAGGTTGGCGGTGATTAATTATCTTCATATTTGCTCTGGGTTCTGAGGATATGAGAAGAGATTAAAGAGGGATTTTGGAAACAGTGACTTGTTTGTTCTCTGTCCCCTAATTGTTTGCTAAATGATTCACCATAATTATGTGTAACATCTCCATGCTCCCCTAGGTAATACTTGCATAATATGGAAACAAAACTGAATTTCCTAAATTACAAACACAGTGGGATTGGGGGTGGGCTGAGAAATTCCAGAAGGCACCACATATATGATGCACTAATCCAAGGCTCTGATCTCGTGTATTGCCCTGATGTGTAGACTAAGCTGAACAGTGGCTCGCACAGAGCTTTGGAGCAGTGCTGTTTCACAGTAGAATGCCCGAGGAGGGGTTAAGAGGCAGGTGAGGCAGGGAGTTAGCCTTAGTGACTCCAGGAGGCCAGGTTCTAAACCTGGTATTGCCACTTTGAGTGTAGGAAAAGAATTGGAGGCACAGAAAGTCAGACCGAGCCACCAGGGGTCTTCCTAAGCTCAGGGTCTGACCCAACCCCAGTACTATCAGCTGCGGGATTCCAGGCTTCCTTGCACAAACAGAACCAAGTCCTGGACCTGCCCTCCTCTCCTTCTCTTTGGCCTTAAGCCAAAGAGATGTACAAGGGGAGCCGCAGCCTCTCTCACCCTCCTGCCTCTGCTGCTTGCCCACCCCAGCCACTGCTGGGCTCAGAAGGGGTCAATTGATTGGGGTGAGGAGTAATGGGAGCCTCAAGACAGATGCTGGGGCTGTTAAATTCCTACAGGAACCCCCATCCTGATTTCAGCACTCCTTTACCCGTCAGTACCAAGGACAGCGACAGTTACTTCTGCTTCCTGAAAACGGAACTCAAAGACTCAAAGACACTAGATCAGGAAGGGTCTAAGAGTTCATGAAGTCCAGACTGTCCCCTTACAGATGAGGACTCAGGCCTAGGGATCAGTGGGCATCTGCCAGCATCAAGCTGAGCCTCTCAGGCTGTTGGGAGAAGCAGGATCTAGCTGTTCATGGTGTGCGCTACACCCGGGATGCTGCCATTCTGGCCGGACTCTAGGTTCCTTGCAGGCAGTGGCTGGACCCAACTCACCTGTGTCTCCAGAACCCAGCACAGGGCCAGGAACAGAGGAGATGCTCAGTGTGCATAGTTTTAACTTCACCGTCAATCCAAATCCTCCCAGGCACATTCCCATAGGTCCAGGTCAAGGAACACCCCCCTGAGGAGACTGCCCCGTCGTGGCGGAGGTTTCTGCAGCTTAGAGCTGGCATCACTGCTTCACACCGGCAAATCTTCTGTATGTTATTGCTGCCTTTTATTCAACTATGTAAACTGTCTCCTCGATTGAGAATTGTGAATTCATATTCTCTGGATCTTTAAAAAACGCCTGACACAGACATTTGTAAGGTATCCCCACGAAATACTGTGTCAACAGGGAGAGGGAGAAAGAGAGACAGAGAGAGAAGGAGAAAACAGTTAGAGGAACAGAGACTTAGAGAGGCGAAGACACTGAAAAGAAAATGAGAAGAACACTATGCACCACTGAGTCACTACTATTGTCCAGTGGCCCACAAAGAAAAAGAGGACCCCTTTGAGCAGGCAGGCAAGTAGGGATCCCTGGGCAGAATTAAGACTGTGCTTCATGTAGTCTGACCCAGAGGAGAAAGGAAACATCATGACTCACTGCTGGTATAAAATCAGCTCCCCCACTCCCAAACCCAAAGCACAGGACAAGTATTGATTCTATTAATCTTCCCTCCAGTGTACACTCTGGGCAACACCTTTGCGTCCACACATTCGTCACTGACTGTCACTTCCGTCACTTCTCGGTGGTGGAGGAACACGCTGCTCAGTAAAGCTTCACAACGGGGGGCTTTACATCAGATCTGCAGAAGCAGCTGGCCATGTGAGTCACAGATCAGGCCCCTGGGCCTCTCCTGCAGACAGGCTGCTTGGCGGACACATGCAAGAGTTGACAAACTGAAGGACGACCAAGTCAGGAGAGATGAGCCTTCCACCGCCCCTAGGAGTCTCCACCTAGATGGTCAACTAAGGATCCCCAGGCACCCAAGAGGAAGTGTGGTTTTGTAGCTACACTGATCCGATCCTGTTTGCTTACTGCTGGAGGCCACGTGGCTCTGCTCTGCTCACCAGGTCAAGGCCAGGCTGCTTAGTCAGAAGGGCAGAGGACCAAGGTCTGGGTCACCTGTGACTGTGGACGTGCCGCCTCCTACCTTCCACCCCGCTTTTGCTCCAGCCCAACAAACCACTCAGCTGGGCACCCCTCACGTGGCCCTCTGAAACCTCTGTGCCTTGCCTCTGCTCTCCCCTCCTAGGCACGCCTTCCTAGCCTTCCCGCACCCTCCAGTTCCCCAGTCAGCTGGGGACTCCGGGTGTCTTTGAGGACCCCAGGCTGAGCCAGCCATCACTCCTCCGTGCCCCAGAGGCGGGCCTCGTGTGGCTCCCTATACGCTCCTGCACTAGAGTGACTTTTTTGCTCCCTCCATTAAGTTGTGGATCCTTGAGGACCGAGAGTCTGTGTGGTGGACACTGGCCAGCTGCGGACTACCCCTGCCATCCTTGTGCCCCCCACTATACAGCAGAAGGAAATCTGAGACTTGGACTCCAGGTCCAGGGCATGTGTTAGCCCAGGCTACTGTGGTAACCTCATCCCCTTGAGCGGTGACTGATCATGAACCCAGGGCTAAGCCAATCAGTGCAGGGCATTGCCCTGGAGGTGGCAGTTGGTCAGGGACCCCTATGGCATGAGAGCTGGTCCAATCAGGAAGACAAGGGCTTTGCCTGTCAACTTGGTGGGGAAGAACTCTCTTTCTCCACTGGCTATGAATGAGGAAGCATGTTGGCCCGATGGCTCCTGGGCTGCGAGGAGAGCCAGCCTGAGTGTGCATGCGGCACTGTGGGTGCCAGAAGACAAGGATGGGAGAACCATGGCGCCTCTGGGTTTCCCAGCCACCTTCTGGGTTTCTGATTCTGTCAGCAGTGCATGGCCAGTGTAAGCCAGTAGGGACTGGGGATCTGTCACTTGACATTGAAACTCCAGAATTGACATAGTTGGTCTCAGTCACCTTTGTGTCCCAGTGCCCAAAAGCATGCGGGAAACAGCAGACGCTCCAACATGAGAATGTCAGCACTGGCTGCTCAATTCCTGCTGCTGGTCAGGAAAGGAGTGAATCAAGAGGGGGAGAGAAGGTGGCCAAGGGCAGTGAGACCATCACTCGGTCCTGGGATGGACCAAGAGCAGGCAATAACAACCACCTGTGCAGATTCCACAGGGAGCTGGCACCCACCGCAGTCTCCCCGGCCCCAGCACCTGACTTAATCTCTCCCATCGTCCTGCCTGGAGGCCCCAGGCCCCAAGGAGGACACTACTGGATGCATTGTGTATTCCATAGTCAAGATATTTTATCAGGAAATGCTTAAATGGTGTATTTTAATACTGGCTCAAGTAATGTTATTTTATATTTTTCTTTGTGCTTCAGCATCACATAAAAATGCAATACAAAACTCCTTTATCCGAGCACGACAACCGGTCATAGCCCTCCAGGTCCTCTGCCTCTCATTATCAACGCATCAACACTGTTTTTCTGTCTTTGTAATCAATATGTATTTCTTCTTCCCAAGTTTTTTCACTTAACTCTTCCATTGACAGGTAGCAAAGTAGCAAAGGACCTTATCTGTATAATCAACATATTTATCATTTTAGGTGTCTGCACCCCATTCTGCCATGGTAATAGCTTTATTTTGCGGCCTCTGATGGTTGGGCATGAGGACTGGCCCCGGTTTTCACTGGAATAATCTGTCTGTACTCACAGGGCAGCGACCACCCTGGAGATGCTAACTGCCAGTGGGCAGAATGAGAAGTAGGATCCCAGGTCCCTGCACTCATCTGTTTCAATCAGAGTGCATTTGTGTGCAAGGGACTGAAACTCACTCAAGCTGCCATGAGTAAAGAGGAGTTCAGTGTAGGGACAGTGAAGGACATTTGGGGACCAAGAGACAGCCAGGCCTCAGAGCATCTGCTAGGAACCATCTCTACAGTTTTTCTGTTCACTCCTTCTCTGTCTCTCTCTGTCTCTGCGTCTCTCTCTAGATGGGTCTCCATGACCACCAGGCCCCAAATCCACACTGCCCTGCCGGCCCAGTGCCTGTCACCAATTAACCCTGGGCTGAAATTCCCAGAGGGCTGTGCTCATCTGTGGCCAATGGGGTGACACGTGCTATAAACCTACAGGCTGACTTCGTCTCTTCAACCAGGACTGGGCAGGGCAGTTTCCAGAGAAGCGAGCTCCAGGCAAGGAAAACCACAATCAGCCACTCCGCCATCCCTACTCTCTGACCTTGGGTATGTTGTGCCTCAGGAGTGAGCCCCCTGTCACTAGATATATTCAAGCCAACAAATATCGACTGTGCTTAGCTGACATTAATTGATCACTTACTATATGCCAAGCACAGTATAAGCACTTCAGATGAATTAACTCAGTGAATCTTCTGAGATGAGAAAAGAGAGGCACAGAAAGGTGAAGCAAGCAGTTCTGGATCAAACAGCTAGTGTTCATATGCAAAGATGCAAATCAAAATAAGACACCACTTTGCATTCACTACGTTGGCCAAATGAGAAAGTCGCAGGCATGGATGTGAGCAAGGCGGAGCTCCCGTGCAATGCTGATGTGCGTGGAACTCTCCGGAGAGGCCTGGCCGCGTTTACACTGGGTGTGTTTACATTCGATGACCCAGCTGTTCCACTTTCGTGCTCAAATCCCAGAGAAACTCCCTGCAGCTACCCAGGGGACATATTCAAAGATGTTCATTGTGTGATTGTTTAGCAAAAGACCAAAGCCACCTAGGCTTCCATCACTGAGGAGATGAAAAGAAAACGTACTGTACGCATCTACGTAGCCCTCAGCTTGATTTCAAAACCAGAATGTGGTGTGAAAACTGTGAAGAAAACAGAGCCTAACTTAGTATCCGTATTGTAACCAATATGCATATATCGCCCAAACAATTATATATATATATCCGATATACATGTGTGCGTGCATTTCCCAAATTATACCATTTTCTTGAGACATACGATTAAGTAAATGTCTGGCAGGACATGATACGTGAGGATGGATGTGTATGGGAGGAGAGGACACTTGGATCATGACTAGAGGATGAAGGGGAAGAAATAGAATAAAATAAAACCACGCCGGGAGTCACCCTGAGAACTCGGCGTCCCGGGGCTCCGGAGCATCACCTGGCAGGAGAGGAGAGCTGCCGCAGACGCCAGATCAGTCCTCCTGACCTGGGAGACAAGGTCCAAGGTCCGTGTCTCAGGGCCCCGTCCTCCCATCCGCCCTCTGAAGGAGGCATTTCTCAATCCGCTTGCCATGCTTGGCTGCCGCCTCATGCTATTCTAAGTCCTTATACCCATGTTTTGGAATATTTGACAATTCAACAAACACTTAAAAATCTTTCTATTTAGAAAAGAATGCAAACTGCTCATTTTTCACACTTCATGTCTCCTCCGGGAGGTCTGGTAGGAATGGAGACTTAAGGGGAAAATGAGACCACTTGAAAAAGGCGCTTTGGGGGAGCTTTGTGCTGTTCCGGCCCAGCGGGCCCATGTTGCCATGGGGAGCACTCTTCTCAGAGTGCGTCCTGTTCTCGTCCCCCCCAGAGGAAAAGCGTGACCCTGCCCTCCGGCACCGCAGCATCGCGTCAGCGGGGACAGCACCTGCTCCAGCCCCACGTCCCAGCTGGTGGAAGCTGAGGCCTGGAGAGGGGACGCGGTTGCAGTGGGTTGAAGGGTGCCTCTAAAAAGATATGTCTGCTTGGAACCTGTGCATGCGACTTCGTTTGGAAAAGGAGTCTTTGAAGATATGATGAAGCTAAGGATCTTGAGATGAGATTATCCTGGACTGGGGTGGGCCCTAAATCCGATGATAAGTATCCAGGGAAGGGAGGGAAGAGAAGGGAAGACAGGGACACTGAGGAGAAGATCAGGTGAAGGCAGAGATTGGAGTCCAGGAGCCGAGGAGGGCCGAGGAGGGCCGAGGAGGGCCAACGAGCCGGAGCCGGAGGAGACACGGGGGTTCGTTTACTCCCTCAGAGCTGCCAGAAGGAACAGACCATGCAACTCCTCGACTTTGGATTTCCAGGCTCCAGAACTGTGAGAGAATGCATTGCTGCTGTTTTAAACCCTTTGGTGTGAGAATCAGGAGACCAGTACAGGGGTCTACACTGCAAACGGTCTGACCAGCCCTCGTCCTTCAAGCTGGGGACTGGCATTTCCAATTGATGGACACAAAGGCCTGACCACAGGAGTACCCCAGTACAGGGGCATGAGTGAGACGCAGGAGCGACAGAGCAAGAGCCCCTGGGCCTGGCCCAATCCAGAGGGCTCAGGAGGGCTTCTCGGAGGAGGTGATCCCTGGGCAGGAGAGACTTCCAGGCAGAGACTATGAGAGCCAGAGAAGGGCATCTGAAGGAACTGCAGGCCATGTGGTATGGCTGGAAAATAAAGCCCATCACATCAGGAAGCAATGAGGCGTACACCAGCCCCTTCCTCAGCACAGCCCTCGGTAGCGCAGGACGTGACGCGGGCAGCCCTCCTGGGCAGATTCACCCAGAGCCCTGCAGGGCAGAGGCCCTTGCTGCAGGCTTCCTTTCTGTGACGCAGGCATTAGAGGGGGTGGCCGTCGTGCCACCAGACCAACATCCCGCCCACAAGCCATCGTCCCTTGCCTACACCCCACCTGCTGCCTGAGCTTCCGAGGGCAGTGACCCCGGGCTCCTGGCGTTCACGCACTCCTTGCTCGTCCGATGTTTGTCAAATGGATGAAAAATCTCTGAGGATTAAATGAGATGCTGTTTTAAACATTTCTGAATGCCAGTGTGTCTCTGCGAATTGTTTATTCACTATTATTAATAACAAGCGCCTCTTGAGAGCTCTGAATCCAGCCCAACAGCACAAGACAGTCTGGAACGAGAGGCCCTCTGCATGTCCTCCTAGACTCTGGGCAGCGTTTCTCAGACCCTGGTCCATAGCCCCTCTGCACCGGAGCCCCCCGGTGCTGGCTACAGAGCACGTGCCCAGACACCTCCCCCGGCCTTCTGCCTCTCGGAGGGTGCTGTCGGCCTGCTGAAGAGCTCCCAGGAGACCCTGTGCGTGCTGAAGTTTGAGGACCTGGCGGGAGAATCCCCCACAGCTTAGGTAGGGGGTGGCCCCCTTAGCAAGCCCCACACCAGGGAACGGGCCCGTGACGCCACGGCTGGCGTCTGCCAGAGTGACAGCCATTGAGAGAGAGCAGGTGGCCACCCATCCCAGTCTGCCGAGGCACAGGCGTTTCAGTGCCCAAACCAGGAAGTCTCGGCAAGCCCGGGAGGGATCCTGCCTGCGCCTCATTTACCTGCAGCCCAGGCCGTGGGGAGACTCCTGGAGCCTCCCACTTCTGCTAGAGCTTTGCGTCCCCTGCACCTCGGGAGTCTAACGAGGTTGATCTAGCAGCTCTAGGACAAGAGGGCGGCACCTACAGAGGAAATTTCCACAGAGAAGTAAAGGAATTGTGATGATTTTTACCCTGGAAACTTCCAAAGTATTCCCCCTACACACACCTTGCTCTGTTAAACTGTGGGGCCCCAATACTCAAGGGGGCTTTAGGGCGGGGGAGAGCGTTTGGAAGCAGTCACTTGTCACAAAATACTTGCCTTCCCCTCAGGGCAAAGGGCCTGTGTGTGCGTGCACGTGTGCACACGTTCACACGCTGATCAACTTCTGCACTAAAGCTCCTCATTCTGGCTGCTTTTATTGCAACATTTTCTTCCAAGAAATGACTTTCCGATCCTAATAATAATAATTACAGCCATTATTACAGCATTATGGAGTGCTCACTGTGTGCTGGGCACTGGAACAGGTGTTTCTCATGCATTGTTGCATTGCATTTAACTCTTGAAATCATCTCCATTTTTCAGGTGTGTACCCCAAGATTCAGAAAGGTTGAATAACTCTCTCCAGCTAACACAGCTGGTGTACGGTGAAGCCAGGATTCAAAGCCTACATCCTTAAGGACTACATTAGGGGTTCTTCTGGAGGGGGCTTCAGAATGGCCCCGAGGTCTGGGGGAAACATGTTAATAGATTATTGAGCCCACCCCCAGAACTTCTGACTCAATAGTCTGGGCGGGGTCAGGGAATTTGCATTTCTAACAAGTTCCCAGGTGACGCTGATGCTGACAGTCCCAGGACCACACTTGGAGGACCAGAGCACGATACCGTATTGCCTCCATTGAGCCGGAAAGGCTGTTACATAATAACAACAATAATCAAAAGCAGATGCTTACCTAGATGCTTACTTACTATATTCCAGCCACTATTCTAAGTGTTTTAAATACATTAGCATCTAATCCTCACAACCACCCCATGATGCTTATGTGGTCATTATGCTCATTTTATATACAAGGACATTGAGACCAGAGAGGGTGAGTAACTTGCCCAAGTCCGCACAGTCCAGAAGTAGTAAAGACAGGATGCCATCTATCCCATTCCATATTAAATTGATCTACGATTACCTGCTATGGATTCAGACTTCCTCCTGACTTGACCTGACTGGACTCCACTCTGTTTTCCGACCTGGTCTCTATCTTTTCATCTGGTCTTGTGATCTGATGGACACAACACCTATCTGTGAAACAGAAAGAAGCTCTGTTTAAACAAGCAAGCTAGGGCATTAACCCATGACTGTGGATTGATTTATCAGAAAGAAAAGTCACCTTAGAGGTAAACTGGAGGTACAGACTCTTCTGACACCCTGGTGAAAACAGTAACCCTCTCCCCAGGAAAAGGCAAATGCTCATATACACCCCAAATGCTGCATGTAATGTAAAGACAGTGGTGGATCTTCTGAAGCCCATTCGAGATCTGTCTGCCCCAGTTAAGACTCTGCCTTGGAAAGCAAAGAACCAAAGCCGTGGCAAATGGTTTCCCCAAGTTCGGTTCCTCCTTCCTTGAGTGCAGCTCTGATCACGTGGATCACGTGGATCACGTGGCCTTAAGGTCCCCTCTGCCTACAAAACAGTGTCCAACCCTCAGCCTGAGGGTACAAAGCCCTCCTGACCTGGGAATCACCCACCTCCCTGCAGCTTCACCCCAGAAGGATCTCAGGCTACCCTCTGACCCCAAAGACAGTCTCATTTCCACTGGTCTTTGGAGCATCCTGTTAAAAATGCAAATGCTCCGGGAAGGGAGTGTTGAGCACAGCTGGCCCTAATGCAGATATGGAGTGTTATGAAATTTTATGAGCTTTAGGAACTTGAAGCTGATTACAAAGAGAAAAGAGACATCTGCTTAATTCCAGTCATCTCGGGCCTCTGTGGATGATGCTGCGACGGATATCTTTGCCCATACGAGCTATGCGCTAGTGGTTTCATTTCTGTGGAACACATTCCCGAGAATGGGATTGCTAGGTCAAAGTTCACAGGAATTTTTAATTTTAACAGATGTTGGAAGATTATTTTCCTGAAAGGTTCTAACCACACACTTCCAGCCACAATGTAGGAGAGAGCCTTTGGCTCACATGGCCTCTGGCAGTATTTACCATTCTTTTAGATTTTTGCCAGGCTTTGAGGTAGAAATGATATGTCATTGCAGCTTTCACGTGTATGTAATACTTAAGCATTTTTCTTAACTGCTAGAGAATTTTCATATAATTCATGGTCACTTGGACTTGCTGTTGTATACACCATGTATTCATATAGCTTGCCCTTTTTTCTCTTGTGTTGTTTGTTCTTACCAAATTTTAAAGCACTATATATATCTTGTGTGTGTATATACACAGACTGTTGCTTGTGCTACAAATATTCCTTCCAAACCTGCAATTTGTCTATTTACTTTGTTCGTTATGTCTACTTTTTCTTTTTTAGCATCCAGGTTTCGGGTCTTGGTTCAGAAGATTTCATCCACCCCTTGATGGATTATATTAATGCATACACTTTACCTTGCAAATTTTTAATTTTATCTTTTTTAACATGAGTCTGTAATCCAGCTACATTTTTTGGTTGATTTATTCAATTTGCTTTCCTTCCAAATGGCGAACCAGCTGTTCCAGCGCCATTTGTTCAAGTATCCATTTTCCCTACCATGTTGAGCCACCATGTTTATTATACAATAAAATCTCATATTAAGTGGGACCAATGCATGCTCTCTTCTCTTCCACCGATCTACTTATCGAGTCATAAACCAGTGCCAGATTGATTTGGTTACCATGGCTTTTTAAGGAATTCTGATATCAGCTAAGCTGAGTTGTTCATTCTCCATCTGCACCTTTGACATGGTCAAGGGCTGGCCTACGGGCAGGTCCACACACATCTGGTATCTGTATGGAGGCAGTTATCAGGCTTTTATTTTTCCATATATTATTTTATTTGATAACCTACTTCAGAATAAAAAAACAGCCTTTGAAATTCTAATCAAAATTTTATTTCATTTACATATTTATTTTAGGTGAACTGACATCGGACTGATGACATTGTTCTATAATTCACCACATCCTTTCATTTGATCAGACCTTGGTTTTATATCCCTCAGGAAGTTTTTTAATGTTCTTCATATATGTCCTGCCCTTTTTCACTATATTTATTTCTAAATATTTTATAGTTCTTTACCATTTGTGCAAATTAAATATTTCTCCTCATTTCCATTCCTAGATGCTTATTACTGGAAGAGAGAAAGATTACCAAGTTTTATATTTTTATCTTATAACCATGCCACCTCACTAAATTCTCTTTGCCATCCCCTTTGTTTTAAACATTTATTACTGTCTTAAGCATAGCTTTTTGAACCCAGCATGTGGCTGGATTTTATTTTTTTTTTTAACCCAATATGAAAGTCTCTGCCTTTGCGCGGGCAAATCAGCCGTTCACATTTAGTGTGATTTGCCCTATTATGTGTAACTTATGTTTAGTATTAAATTTTGCTCCATTATTGTTTGCTTATTTTAGACTGAATGATTAAGCAGCTCTTATTCATGGTATTTCTTCCCACTGTTGATTTGGAAGCTGCCCTGTCTGCTTCCATCTCAGGAGTGCAGACTTTCCCTCTGTCCACTCTATTCACCGGGTATACATTTTTGCAAGTAAGATGTTAACTCTTCTCTTTCCCACCAAAGATGCGTCCCCACCAAGATGCTCTGTGTGACCTGCACTTGCTCGTCAGCCAGGGAGGTGGCTCCTGGAGATATTTTCATTCCTCCGTCAGCTTGATCCTCCTCTCTGCACCCTCCTCTTAGTCTCCCCCCATCTTTAGGTCTCTCTTTGGGTTTATTTATCATTTATCATTTTATGAACATTATCATCAAGTCCTTTTTCTGATGGATCACGTGAGCATACACTTCTGCTGAAGGACACCTTCGGCTGAGTCTGGGCTTTGCTCTCTCTGTCCCTTTCACCTGCTGGGGCTCCTTGGGACAGAGTCCTCCCTGCTCTGAAGGCCTCCTGCGCCATCCCAGCATCAAGGGCAGGCAGAACTTCGCCCGCTGCTTCATCAGCTTCTTCAGCACTCGATGTCCACAGGGACCAGGCCCATCATGTCGGTAAATGTTGGCCTTTCCTTTCATCCCCACCCCAAACCCCTGGAAGTTCTCAGATCTCTAAGGCTCAAGTTCTTTCCACTGGGTGTTTTAAAATGCCTAGTCCTGGTCCTGGAACTCCAAGAGGGTGATCCCTGGGTCCTTGCTCAACTCCACAGGAGATAAGCCTTGGGACACATGCTCACCACAATGCCCAGGACCCCATAAGCGCGCAGCCACCTCTGGACCTCACAGGCACGGCAAATAGAATGGAGAAGGGAGACATGGCACAGGCACGGCCAAATCACGTATGTCCAGATTCTCCCTCTTTATCATTATTAGTATTAAATATTAGAGGGAGGGAGGTTTACAAAAGGAAAAGAGCAAGACCAAGAAGCATTTCGCAATTCACAATGCTTGGGAATTTAGAGCTAATATCTATTAAGCATCTATTATGTGCCAGCCAGACAGCAATACTTTTGTACGTTACCTCATTTCATTCTCCCATCAACCCTAGAATGAGACACATTTATCTCCAATTATAGATGAGACAATAGTTATAGATGAGAGACTCAGGTAGATTAAATATCTTGCCCCAAAGTCCAACAGCTAGAAGTGGCAGAGATGGGATTGAAACCCAAGTCTCCTGTATTTCAAGGGTCATGATCTTTGTATTATACCATGCTGAGCACAGGTACTTTTAAATTTTTTTCTTAAAAACAGAACAAGCCACTCTGTCCAGGAGTGCCTGGTTCTTTTATAATGCTTTATAACAGTCACATCTCCCTCTGGTGATACTACTTGGAAGGAACTTGCTGTTTCTGAGCAGGGACAGAGTTCGTCTTCCTTTTTTAAGAATCTGCTAGAACTAAGAATAGGCTAGGGATGACGTGTGCATTTAACAATGCTCCAGGTCTGGAACGCCAGCCTGGTCAAGCATCACCTTGGCCAGTGGGAGGGAGGGGAAGACAGGGAAGGCAGGCAGAGAGAAGGCTGTGGTCTCCACTTTGAGGCAGGGCTGGGACCACCTGGACTTGCCTCTCAGGGATGCTAGACACACGCTGACAAATTCATGCACACTCAAGCTGCTATAAGGTCATCAGCGTGGGGCCCCCATGGCAGGACTGGTGGCTTTATAAGAAGATGAGAGACCTGAACTGGCACCCATGCTCTGTCTCTCCATGTGACGCCTCTCACCATGTCATGATGCAGCAAGAAGGTCCTCATCAGATGCTGGCGCCATGCTCTTGGACTTCCAGCCTCCAGAACCATGAGCTACATAAAACTCTTCTTATCAATTACTCAGTTTGTGGTATTCAGTTATAGCAACAGAAAATGAACTAAGACACATGCACACACACATATCACACATACACACACCACACAACACACCATACACGCGACACACCACACACCACACACACATATGCACACCACATACACACCCACACACATTCACACTGCACATATACATATACATACACACATATACACACATACACTCAAATACACACATGATGTACAGTTTAATGCTTTCTTCAATTTGAACGTACGCTGAACTCTACCGAAACAGCTTTGGCATGGGAGCAAAGAATCAGAACTTCCCAGTTAAAGCCTTTGTATTTGAAAAAAAAACTAGTCCTTTTTTATTCCTGGTTTTTATATATTGTGCAAGCAGCTTCGTGCTGGCAATAAAGAAAATGAGAAAGACAGGAAAACATTCACCCAAAATCCCTCTAGTCCAGTCTGGTGTCTTAATTCTTCCATGTCCCTCTACGTCCCTGTCAGATGAAGACATATTTTTACAAAGCTTAAATAGTGTCTCATTTAATCTTTTCCTGTGTTGCAGCATTATTTTTGGAATTATTGTTGTTTTCAGCCAAAACGTATTCCATCGAGTGGAGATATCTTAGTTTACTTTGTTGTGTAAACATCTCTACTGCTGTATCTTCTTAGTTGTTTGCTAATTTTGCCGCCGTAAGTAACAGCACAAGGAACATCATGGAGAAGGCATCTACAGTTTTGGAGTATTTGGCAAGGCTGGCTGGATCTGTGGGTAGGGGGCTGGAGAGGTTGGACTAAAGCTGTATTGTACCAACTTCATCACAGTGGGGCCCTCGCAGAAACCCAGAGATGGTGTGAGCTGCTCACAGAGTGGGAGGCTGAGCTGGGAGGGTCCGGCCCAGCCCCCTCCACTCCAGTCAGAGCCTTGCTTGCGTCTCTAAGATGTTAGACTTCCACATGCAATTTTGTTTCAAAAAAGGCTGGCCTTGCTAAGCACGTTTGAGACTCAGAGTTCGGGATTATCCCTAAGAACATTCCCATCCAGCTCCCATTTGTTCATTAACGTAGATTTTCGTTCATTAGTGGACATTCTCATTTAATTAATCATTCGTCCAGCACTTTCTGAAGATCCATACTGTGCCAGGTTAGACACCAAAGGTAAAAACATGAACAGGGAGTCCCTGCTTTATTGGACCACAATTTAGTAGGGGAGAGAGAGAGAGAGAGACTCTAATAATGATCGGGATGATAAAAGCTCAGGTTTGTTGAGCGTTTACTAGTCACCAGCATATTACCTTGCTTAATTTGCACAAGCCTTTACAGGTGTTACCTGTGATATGCCCATTTTACAGATGAGGAGATTAAGGCTTAGTAAGGAATCAAAGGTCCCACAGCTAAGAAGTACTATGCTGAGCTGTCTGCTGCCATGCAGCCCTGCGTCTCCTACAGAGGTGACTTGTCAAACCACATGACAGCTGCATTACTACGTAGTATGAACCATGGGCTATGAGAGCCCCAAAAGGAAGGCAAGAGAGTTGGGGAGACCCAGACAGTAAGTAACTGCAGTAAAGTTTCCTTCCTACGAGAGATGGAGCTGAAGCTGGACTCCAGAGCTCCTGCTGCATCAGCGGAAGTGGAGGCCCAGGCTCCCGTGCCCTCAGGCAGAGTTGGGGGCGGGGTGCACCGTGTGCCCTAGGGGTTCCTGAGACATGATGTGCTTTCCAGGGCAAAAACAGCAGAAGTGACCAGGAGGAGAAATTTCCCTGACAAAGGACGATGGAAATGTGGAATTTTAAGCACAGCAAATCCTCCTGGGCTCTTTGAAAACTGGGTCAGCTCCCGAGCACCATCTTTGCCTGGAGTTTTCTACCTGGAACCACGTTTCACACACCGCAGACGTCAGTACTGCCCGCCCCTGCCCCGAGGGACTGAACGGTCCGAGAGTGCTGCCAAAGTTAATGGTCAAAATTACGTGAAATCTCAAGGAAATGAGCGAGCGTCCGGGAAATTGTCCCTCCCTCTTTGCCACCCTCCTTCCCTCTGGGGCTGAAGTTCTGAGACATGAAAACCAATCCACTTTAACACAAACCCCGTGGAAGCTTCTGGAAAGGATGAAAAGGGCTGCACTTGAAAGGAGATGAAAGAAGGCAAGGAGCAAGGCGGGCCGTCTTTGGCTCAGTGTTCTCGCTGCGACAGACTTCTGAAAAGGCATCATCTGGGGAACAGGGAAGAGCCCAGGATCCACTCACCAACTCACAGTGTGACCCTGGGCATGTCCCTTCCCCTCCCCGGCACTTGGTCTCTCCTAAGAAGCGCCTAAGAAGCGCCGGGTGCAGCAGTCAGGGCTGTTCAGAGAAACCCAGCCGGTAGGAGCTCAGATGTATCTTACCTTTAGATGTGTCTCTCCAAACCATGTATACACACACACACACACACACGCACGCACACACATGCCCCTCTTAAAGATATTTACCTTATGTATATCTTTATATAACTGCCGTCCAGCTATAACCACATCCATACAGAGACATAGATATCTTTGTATATATGTATTTTACACAC
>NW_012148731.1:590863-595632 GCF_000956105.1 Propithecus coquereli
AAAGATTACCAAGTTTTATATTTTTATCTTATAACCATGCCACCTCACTAAATTCTCTTTGCCATCCCCTTTGTTTTAAACATTTATTACTGTCTTAAGCATAGCTTTTTGAACCCAGCATGTGGCTGGATTTTATTTTTTTTTTTAACCCAATATGAAAGTCTCTGCCTTTGCGCGGGCAAATCAGCCGTTCACATTTAGTGTGATTTGCCCTATTATGTGTAACTTATGTTTAGTATTAAATTTTGCTCCATTATTGTTTGCTTATTTTAGACTGAATGATTAAGCAGCTCTTATTCATGGTATTTCTTCCCACTGTTGATTTGGAAGCTGCCCTGTCTGCTTCCATCTCAGGAGTGCAGACTTTCCCTCTGTCCACTCTATTCACCGGGTATACATTTTTGCAAGTAAGATGTTAACTCTTCTCTTTCCCACCAAAGATGCGTCCCCACCAAGATGCTCTGTGTGACCTGCACTTGCTCGTCAGCCAGGGAGGTGGCTCCTGGAGATATTTTCATTCCTCCGTCAGCTTGATCCTCCTCTCTGCACCCTCCTCTTAGTCTCCCCCCATCTTTAGGTCTCTCTTTGGGTTTATTTATCATTTATCATTTTATGAACATTATCATCAAGTCCTTTTTCTGATGGATCACGTGAGCATACACTTCTGCTGAAGGACACCTTCGGCTGAGTCTGGGCTTTGCTCTCTCTGTCCCTTTCACCTGCTGGGGCTCCTTGGGACAGAGTCCTCCCTGCTCTGAAGGCCTCCTGCGCCATCCCAGCATCAAGGGCAGGCAGAACTTCGCCCGCTGCTTCATCAGCTTCTTCAGCACTCGATGTCCACAGGGACCAGGCCCATCATGTCGGTAAATGTTGGCCTTTCCTTTCATCCCCACCCCAAACCCCTGGAAGTTCTCAGATCTCTAAGGCTCAAGTTCTTTCCACTGGGTGTTTTAAAATGCCTAGTCCTGGTCCTGGAACTCCAAGAGGGTGATCCCTGGGTCCTTGCTCAACTCCACAGGAGATAAGCCTTGGGACACATGCTCACCACAATGCCCAGGACCCCATAAGCGCGCAGCCACCTCTGGACCTCACAGGCACGGCAAATAGAATGGAGAAGGGAGACATGGCACAGGCACGGCCAAATCACGTATGTCCAGATTCTCCCTCTTTATCATTATTAGTATTAAATATTAGAGGGAGGGAGGTTTACAAAAGGAAAAGAGCAAGACCAAGAAGCATTTCGCAATTCACAATGCTTGGGAATTTAGAGCTAATATCTATTAAGCATCTATTATGTGCCAGCCAGACAGCAATACTTTTGTACGTTACCTCATTTCATTCTCCCATCAACCCTAGAATGAGACACATTTATCTCCAATTATAGATGAGACAATAGTTATAGATGAGAGACTCAGGTAGATTAAATATCTTGCCCCAAAGTCCAACAGCTAGAAGTGGCAGAGATGGGATTGAAACCCAAGTCTCCTGTATTTCAAGGGTCATGATCTTTGTATTATACCATGCTGAGCACAGGTACTTTTAAATTTTTTTCTTAAAAACAGAACAAGCCACTCTGTCCAGGAGTGCCTGGTTCTTTTATAATGCTTTATAACAGTCACATCTCCCTCTGGTGATACTACTTGGAAGGAACTTGCTGTTTCTGAGCAGGGACAGAGTTCGTCTTCCTTTTTTAAGAATCTGCTAGAACTAAGAATAGGCTAGGGATGACGTGTGCATTTAACAATGCTCCAGGTCTGGAACGCCAGCCTGGTCAAGCATCACCTTGGCCAGTGGGAGGGAGGGGAAGACAGGGAAGGCAGGCAGAGAGAAGGCTGTGGTCTCCACTTTGAGGCAGGGCTGGGACCACCTGGACTTGCCTCTCAGGGATGCTAGACACACGCTGACAAATTCATGCACACTCAAGCTGCTATAAGGTCATCAGCGTGGGGCCCCCATGGCAGGACTGGTGGCTTTATAAGAAGAGGATGAGAGACCTGAACCGGCACCCATGCTCTGTCTCTCCATGTGACGCCTCTCACCATGTCATGATGCAGCAAGAAGGTCCTCATCAGATGCTGGCGCCATGCTCTTGGACTTCCAGCCTCCAGAACCATGAGCTACATAAAACTCTTCTTATCAATTACTCAGTTTGTGGTATTCAGTTATAGCAACAGAAAATGAACTAAGACACATGCACACACACATATCACACATGCACACACCACACAACACACCATACACGTGACACACCACACACCACACACACATATGCACACCACATACACACCCACACACATTCACACTGCACATATACATATACATACACACATATACACACATACACTCAAATACACATATGATGTACAGTTTAATGCTTTCTTCAATTTGAACGGACGCTGAACTCTACCGAAACAGCTTTGGCATGGGAGCAAAGAATCAGAACTTCCCAGTTAAAGCCTTTGTATTTGAAAAAAAAACTAGTTCTTTTTTATTCCTGGTTTTTATATATTGTGCAAGCAGCTTTGTGCTGGCAATAAAGAAAATGAGAAAGACAGGAAAACATTCACCCAGAATCCCTCTAGTCCAGTCTGGTGCCTTAATTCTTCCACGTCCGTCTACGTCCCTGTCAGATGAAGACATATTTTTACAAAGCTTAAATAGTGTCTCATTTAATCTTGTCCTGTGTTGCAGCATTATTTTTGGAATTATTGTTGTTTTCAGCCAAAACGTATTCCATCGAGTGGAGATATCTTAGTTTACTTTGTTGTGTAAACATCTCTACTGCTGTATCTTCTTAGTTGTTTGCTAATTTTGCCGCCGTACATAACAGCACAAGGAACGTCATGGAGAGGGCGTCTACGGTTTTGGAGTATTTGGCAAGGCTGGCTGGATCTGTGGGTAGGGGGCTGGAGAGGTTGGACTAAAGCTGTATTGTACCAACTTCATCACAGTGGGGCCCTCGCAGAAACCCAGAGATGGTGTGAGCTGCTCACAGAGTGGGAGGCTGAGCTGGCAGGGTCCGGCCCAGCCCCCTCCACTCCAGTCAGAGCCTTGCTTGCGTCTCTAAGATGTTAGACTTCCACATGCAATTTTGTTTCAAAAAAGGCTGGCCTTGCTAAGCACGTTTGAGACTCAGAGGTCGGGATTATCCCTAAGAACATTCCCATCCAGCTCCCATTTGTTCATTAACGTAGATTTTCATTCATTAGTGGACATTTTCATTTAATTAATCATTCGTCCAGCACTTTCTGAAGATCCATTCTGTGCCAGGTTAGACATCAAAGGCAAAAACATGAACAGGGAGCCCCTGCTTTATTGGGCCACAATTTAGTAGGAGAGAGAGAGAGAGAGACTCTAATAATGATCGGGATGATAAAAGCTCAGGTTTGTTGAGTGTTTACTAGTCACCAGCACATTACCTTGCTTAATTTGCACAAGCCTTTACAGGTGTTACCTGTGATATGCCCATTTTACAGATGAGGGGATTAAGGCTTAGTAAGGAATCAAAGGTCCCACAGCTAAGAAGGACCATGCTGAGTTCTCTGCTGCCATGCAGCCCTGCGTCTCCTACAGAGGTGACTTGTCAAACCACATGACAGCTGCAGTACTACGCAGTATGAACCGCGGGCTATGAGAGCCCCAAAAGAAAGGCAAGAGAGTTGGGGAGACCCAGAGGGTAAGTGCCTGCAGTAAAGTTTCCTTCCTACAAGGGATGGAACTGAAGCTGGACTCCAGAGCTCCTGCTGCATCAGCGGAAGTGGAGGCCCAGGCTCCTGTGCCCTCAGGCAGAGTTGGGGGCGGGGTGCACCGTGTGCCCTGGGGGTTCCTGAGACACGATGTGCTTTCCAGGGCAAAAACAGCAGAAGTGACCAGGAGGAGAAATTTCCCCGACAAAGGACGATGGAAATGCGGGATTTTAAGCACAGCAAATCCTCCTGGGCTCTTTGAAAACTGGGTCAGCTCCCGAGCACCATCTTTGCCTGGAGTTTTCTGCCTGGAACCACGTTTCACACACTGCAGACGTCATTACTGCCCACCCCCGCCCCGAGGGACTGAATGGTCTGAGAGTGCTGCCCAAAGTTAACGGTCAAAATTACGTGAAATCTCAAGGAAATGAGCGTCCGGGAAATTGTCCCTCCCTCTTTGCCACCCTCCTTCACTCTGGGGCTGAAGTTCTGAGACATGAAAACCAATCCACTTTAACACAAACCCCGTGGAAGCTTCTGGAAAGGGTGAAAAAGGCTGTACTTGAAAGGAGATGAAAGAAGGCAAGGCGGGCCGTCTTTGGCTCAGTGTTCTCGCTGCGACAGACTTCTGAAAAGGCATCATGTGAGGAACAGGGAAGAGCCCAGGATCCACTCACCAACTCACAGTGTGACCTTGGGCATGTCCCTTCCCCTCCCCGGCACTTGGTCTCTCCTAAGAAGCGCCGGGTGCAGCAGTCAGGGCTGTTCAGAGAAACCCAGCCGGTAGGAGCTCAGGTGTACCTTACCTTTAGATGTGTCTCTCCAAACCGTGTATGCGCACACACACACACACACACACACGCACACACACGCACACGCGCACACACACACACACGCGCCAGTGCACACACGCCCCTCTTAAAGATATTTACCTTATGTATATCTTTATATAACTGCCGTCCATCTATAACCACATCCATACAGAGACATAGATATCTTTATATATGTGTATTTTACACACGCATATATAATATTTTATTTAAATATACTTGTATGTATACATATTTGCATATATATTTTATA
>NW_012148731.1:599417-602302 GCF_000956105.1 Propithecus coquereli
TCAAACCTTGACACTGTTTTATCAACTAAGTTTATGAAATACTCTAAAACCTTTGCTGTCATTTCAACACTGTTCACAGCATCCTCACCAAGAGTAGATTCTTTCTCAAGCAGCCATCTTCTTTTTCATCCACAAGAAGCAACTCCTCATCCATTAAAGTTTTATCACGAGATTGCAGCAACTCAGTCAGGCTCCACTCCTAATTCTAGTCCTCTTGGTGTTGCCACCTCATCTGCAGTGACATCCTCCACTGAGGTTTTAAACCCCTCAGAATCATCCATGAGGGCTGGGAATCAACTTCTTCTAAACTCCGGTTAATGTTGATATGTAGACTTCCTCCTAGAATGATGAATCCTTTCCAAAAGGTTTTCAATTTGCTTTGCCCAGACATATCAGAGGAATCACTACCTATGGTATCTATAGCCTCACAAAATATATTTATTAAATAATAAGACATGAAAGTCGATCCACAGGCTGCAGAGTGGATGCTGTTAGCAGGCATGAGAACAACGTTAATCTCTTTGTACATCTGCACCAGAGCTCTTGGGTGACTAGGTGCATTGTCAATGTTTTGAAAAAAAGATTCTTCTTCTGGGCAGTAGGTCTCAACAGTAGGCTTAAAATATTCAGTAAACCATGCTATAAGCAGATGCGCCATAACCCAGGCTTTGTTGTTTCATTTATAGAGCACAGGCGGAGTGATATAGCATAATTTTTGAGGGCCCTAAGGATTTTCATAATGGTAAATAAACATTGGCTTCAACTTAAAGTCACCAGCTGCATTAGGCCCTAACAATGGAGTCAGCCTGTCCTTTGAAACTTTGAAGCCATTGACTTCTCCTCTCTAGCTATGAAAGTCCTACATGGCATCTTCTTCAATAGAAGGCTGTTTCATCTACTTTGAAAATTAACTGTTGAGGATAGCCACCTTCACCAACCATATTAGCTGGATCTTCCAGATAACTTGCTGCAGCCTCTACATCAGCACTCGCTGCTTCACCTTGCACTTTCACGTTATGGAGACGGCTTCTTTCCTTAAACCTCATGAACCAACCTCTCCTAGCTTCAAACTTTTCTCCTGCAGCTTTGTCACCTCTCTCAGCCTTCACAGAAGTAAAGAGAATTGGGGACTTGCTCTGAGTCATGCTTTGGCTTAAGGGAAGGTTGTGGCTGGTTCGATCCTCTATTCAGACCCCTAAAACTCTACGTCAGCAATAAGGCTGTTTTGCTTTCTTATCCTTTATGTGTTCACTGCAGTAGCACTTTTTAAAATTTCTTTCAAGAACTTTTCCTTTAGATTCACAACTTGGCTCACTGTTTGGCCCAAGAGGCCTAATTTTGGCCAATCTTGGCTTCTGACATGCCTTCCTCACTAAGCTTGATCATTTCTAGCTTTTGATTTAGAGTGAGAGACATGTGACTCATCCTTTCACTTAACACTTAGAGGCCATTATAGGGTTATTAATTGGCCTAATTACAATATCGTTGTGTCTCAAGGAATAGGGAGGCCTGAGGAGGGGGCTGGGGGAAATGGCTGGTCAGTGGAGTAATCAGAACACGTACATTTGTCAAGTTTTCCATCTTATATGGGTGCTGCTCATGGCACCCCCAAACAATTGTAAAAGTAACGTCAAAGATCACTGACCACAGATCACCACAACAGATATAATAATAATGCAAAGTTTGAAATATTGTGAGATTGCCAAAATGTGACACGGAGACATAACGTGAGCACATGCTGTTGGAAAAATGACACCAATAGGCTTACTCAATCCAGGGTTGCCACAAACCTTCCATTTATTAAAAAATGCAAACAGCGACTAATTATTATCATTATGTTTAGCTAGGCCTTTACCACAGTTCTTGCCTTGCACCCCGTTATTGAAGGGTGGTTTCAGAGGCAGCACCTGTGGACAGCACCCTGACCCAACCCCACCTTGGCCAACAAAATAAAAAGCCAGCCATACTTGGTGGAGTTTATTCTGTCATCTCCTAAAATCAAGCTTCAGGACCCCTGTGAAAATAAGGGCCCAGCTCCTGGCACACCCCCACTCAGAGATGAGGCTCCCACAGGGGAGCTTGCCAGCCATAGCGGCCCATGTCTGCCACAGGCAGAGCTGGGATTGGAAGCCTTGCTCCTTCCCTGCACCATGTGGCCACAGCGAGAGCCAAGACTATGGCAGAAAAGTCATCAGGCAGGGAAGGGCAGCTGATCGAGCCCCTGCTGTTTTTCCTGCAGGTCATTTTAACTGAATAAAGTGTTCTGGGAGCCCTGGGATGAATCTGCAGGTGCTGTGACCAGAGAGAGTTGGGGACAGATAAGTTCCTTCCCCCGCCCCCACTCCCCCCGGAGGAAAGACTCATAGCACCAAAGAGTTAGTTATCACTGAGGAAATTTTGACAAAGACTGTCCTTAAGCACTTTGCATCTTCAACAGGGTCTTTAAGTACAATCACATATACAAAGCCACCCTGGGGTGGCATTAATGGTCAGACCTTGGCTCTACCAAAGGCTGATAGAAGTGGTCTGGGAGCCTCTGTCTGAGCCCTTCCAGCAACAGGAAGCTCACTGTTCCTTAAGACGGGGGATATTCAAGAGTGGGATTCAAACTCCTCTTCCCCAGGCCCTTTAGACACAGTCTCGAGACTGTCCACAGCAGAAAGAGGCCTCTGCCCCTGAGGACCCCAGTCGTGAGCTTGGGAGAGTCACTGTGTTCACAGAAAGCAACCATTTATTGGAGGAAACAGCCGGTTAGCAGATGCGCATTTCTTATGCACCAGAGCCCTCTGCTGGCTAAATATAATATCAATCTTGACAGTCCTGCAGAAGGACCTTCTAACATTGTTTTAATTTGCTAAAGCGCCTTTTTGTTCATATATTTACTG
>NW_012148731.1:613581-617784 GCF_000956105.1 Propithecus coquereli
GCCAGCAGGCTGAACACTGAGGCAGGGTCGATGCTGCCGTCTTGAGGCCGAATTTCTTCTTCTCCAAGGAACTTCAGTTTACTCTCAGGCAATCAGCTGATTGGAGGAGGCCAACCCATATTACGGAGGGTAATCTCTCTCTTGAAGTCACCTAACTGTAGATGGGAATCCTATCTATAATATACATCTTCAGCGCTCAGATTGTATTTGATTAAGCAACTGAGTATGAGAGCCCAGCCAAGCTGACACGCAAGGCTAACACCACGGCGGGTGGGGGCCAGGTGATGGCTAAGGTCCTTCCAGCTGAGAAACGTCAGGGCCTTGCTGATGCCCTGCGCCCAGCAGTACACGGGGGAGCAAGGAGCCCCCTGGGGTGGCTCCACTGAAGCCCCTTCCTTTCTCGTGTCTCCAGATACATCGAGCCCAGCGCAGGCTCCGCAGCAGACAGCCCGGCCCCAGCCCAGCTCTGCTCACCTGTCAACGGGGCCATAAATGACACCCACCCAGTGGCCCTCGAGGGTTAAAGAAATGGTACTTAGCAGAGTGGCAGGCAGGTCAAAAGTGCTCAAGGAATCTGTTCAATAACCCAACGCTCACAGCCTTCGATTCCTCTGCTCTTGTTCTCTCTTAAACCCCCTGCAGTCAGGCTCGCACCCCTCTCCCCTGAAGCTGTTGTCAGGCTGTCAGCGGCATCTCCTCCATCCCTTGCCCGCTCCTGGAAACACTCCCCTGCTTCAGTGTCCTAGGTCCCACACGTGGCCTCATCCCCCTGCTTCCCCTGCTGCTCCCCGCCCCATTCCCTTTGTCGGTTCTCCCTCATCGCCCCCACCCTGCACCCCCAAGCCACTTCCCTGCTTAGTTTTTTCCACCATTACATACAACTTGTTTATTTTGCCGGACTCTCCCCACCGTGAGTCAGTGAAGGCAGGTGGTTCGACTATTTGTTGATTGCTTTATCCCGGTACCTAGAAGAGCGCCTGCCACATAGACACTCCTCTGTGGGTGAACCGATAAATGTGCGTGACAAGGACAACGACGACGGCAGTGATGATATGACTAAGTGTGCACGCACCCACAGACGCAGCTCGATCTACCCCCAATTCGCACGGGACAAAGATGTGCAGCGGAAAGCACATAAACACAAGGTGCTCACATCTCAGTTCTCATCCCAGGCCCGTCACTTAGTAGCAAGTAGCTTAACCCACTTGAACCTGATTCATCCCAGAGACTTAGAAGATACTCAGCCCAAGAACCAAGAGACAGTCACACTCTGCCTTGGACTGGCCGCCACACCCCATGAGGGAAATTTCAGCTCAAAACACAGGCAGGCAAAGGGGCTTTTACGACAAGCTGAGACCCTGGCTTCAAAACCTGATGACGAAGGTGATGCACCCATCGTCCCCAGAGAATTCCTTCTCCGAGCTAAGCCGGCTGGACAGCCCTTGAGCCGAGGTGGCCTGCTCTGTGCCCACGCCCGGCCTGCTGATGGCTCCTGTCGCCTCTCTGCCTCCCCTGCCCTGCCGCCCGCCGCCTCCTCTGCTTCCCCAGCCCCTCAGCTCCCAGCCCTTTGCAGTTGCTTTCCTTCCCATCCCATTTCTCTCCCTGCCGTGTTTCACCTGCATGCGTGCTGTGCTTTTTTAATTGTAGCGAGCTTAAGATTTTGAATCCTCCTTTCACTCTTAACGTCACAGCCTCCACATCGTACTTTAGTCGCAGCATGTCCTCATTTTTATGCCCCAGTAAGTGGCTGATTGGATTGTTCGTAACATGCTAAGTGCTGGAGTTGGGCACTGGGCTAGGTCCGTCTCAGCTTCCAGGGGGCTTCAGCCTGGCCTCACGATGTCACGCCCACACTTACTCAAATATTCCTTGTTACCGGGTGTTCAGAGTTTGTTCACATTTCCCCTTTTGTAAATGATTCTGGGATTAATATCTTTGGGCATAAGCATCTTCCCGGCTTGGGGATCTTCACTTCTTCAACCTTCTATGGACACTTTCAGGTGGTCTGTTGTCAACTGGGCAACATCCCTGCCCTCCCATCCCCTTCTCTCCTGCATCAGAGCCAAATTTCCCAGAATCTTCTTCCAATATGGTTTCTGTTTTGTTTCTACAGATGACAGGCCCTTGCTTGAGATGTGGAAAAGAGGAGAGTAAGAAGCCATTGTTATTCAAAGGAACCTGGGGGCAGACGGCTGGGATCCTCCATACCAAATGCCCTTTGCTTCTGGGTGTGCACTGGAGTCTTCCTGCTCCCGGGTGTGGGCAGCTGGAATCACTGACGGTGCTTTGCTGTGAAACACTCGTATCCCTCACCGGGAATTGCCCTCCCAGCAGGGTATGGCTCCACCCGAGGTTACTTCCTGGCTAAGGGAGTGGCCAACAGCCAGTGATGGCCAATGCGGGGCACAAAGGCCCAGCCTCTTTCTCCAGTTTGAGACAGCGCTGAAGGACAATCCCAGCTCCAGAGCGCCCCACAAAGTTAACTGAGACATCACAGCAAACACACCCAACTCGGCTTCTCCCTCTGCCCAATCCTTCCTTCCTCGTTTCTTTGCTGGTCTATGCCCAAGAGCACCCTCCAGTAAACCTGTACACAACCGTCCTGCTCAGAGCTGTTTCCAGGAAACCCAATCTACAGCACTGATCTCTGCTGCCCGAGCCCGTACAATGATTGCATGAGCCGTGTGATTTTAGCGCTTATTTGCTGTGGCAACTGCGCTGATTATCTTGACTAAAACAGAAGCTGGGACTGGAAGTGGGGTTCTGCCATCGCAACGAACCTAAAATATATGACAACTTGCTTTTTTGGGTGGTGACGAGCATTGAGGAAAATTATAACTTAGGATGGAAATATGTCAATTCATGTTGTCATAAAATGTAAAACTGCATAGGGTGAAACCTGCCTACGGTTACTCGGGGGGCAGGCCACATGCTTTAATTGACAGCTCCAGGGCACGGCTTGCAAAACATATCTTTAGGGGTGTGTGCTGGCTGCTACTGGCTGCATTGGATAAGGTATTGTAAGAAGAGATGAGCTCAGAGCACAAAAGCAGGGGGATAGAGTCCAGAAATGTGGAGATTGCAGGGATGAAAACCCACCTGCTTCTAGATCCCAAACAGGAAGACACAGGATCAAAGAGATTTTAAGGTACAAAAGCCCATAAAGATTAAATTGACAGCAAAGCTCAGAGTGAGGGTGTGGGTTTCCTACCTACTGCTCCAAGTCACTTGATGGAGCCACCGTTTAATTGCATAGGTCACAGGGCAAGGAAGAGAAGAAATAATGCAGATTGGGAACTAGTTTCAAAGCAAATTTTGGGTGAAGTTACTTGGCTGGCAGTAAATAAATCAGATATGGCAGGCACACCTCAGAGATGTCATGGGTTCAGTTCCAGACCACGCAATAAGGTGAATATCACAATAAAGTGGGTCACGTGAATTTTTTTGTTTCCTAGTGCATAAAAAAGTTATGTTTACATATACTGTAATCTATTAAGTGTGCAACAGCATTATGTCTAAAAAATGTACATACCGCGATTTAAAAATAATTTATTACTAGAAATGCTAATGATCATCTGAGCTTTCAGTGAGTCGTAATTTTTTTGCTGGTGACAGTCTTGCCTTGATGTTGACAGCTGCTGACTGATCAAAGTGGTGGCTGCTGGAATTTGGGGTGGCCGTGGCAATTTTGTAAACTAAGGCAAAAATGAAGTTTGCCATATTGATTAAACTTTTCCTTTCATGAAATATTTCTCTGTAGCAGTCGACGCTGTTTGATAGCATTTTACCTCCAGTAGAACTTCTTTCAGAAGTGGAGTCAAACCCTGCCACTGCTTCAACAAGTAAGCGTATGTCATATTCTAAACCCTTTATTGTCATTTCGATAATGTTCACAGCATCTTCACTGAGAGTCGATTGCATCTCAAGAGATTATAGCAATTCAGTCATATCTTCATGCTCTTCACTTCTCTTGCTGTTTCCACCACCTCTGCAATTACTTCCTCCACTGAAAGTCTCTAACCCCTCAAAGTCATCCCTGAGGGCTGGAATCAACTACTTTCAAACTACTGTTAATGTTCATATTTCCAGCACCTACCATGAATCATGAATGTTCTTAATAACATCTAGAATGGTGAATTCTTTTCATAAGGTTCTCAATTTACTTTGAGGAATCATTGTCTATGGCAACTATAACTTTATAAA
>NW_012148731.1:620330-639339 GCF_000956105.1 Propithecus coquereli
TTGAAGGCTTGGTTTTCTTCCATAATCATCATTATAAACCTTTCTAAGTATATTCTTAAGAATTTAAAAACTGTACATTCCAATTTATTCTTGCCCTCAATTCTAACCAGTTATATTTCATTTTGATTTCATTTTCTTCCTTTTTCTTAAAAGCCTGAAGGTAACATCTTTGATAAATGCTGGCTGTCAACTGCTGAAATGATAGTCAAGTTCTTTTGAGAGAAATTTATCTTTTCACGAAAAAGCATGTAGTTTCACTTTTCGATGTTTCAAAATCTAGGTATGATTTCTGAATATTCTAGATCCCCAAAAGTGTACATGAGCCTGCCTCAAAAAAAAATCCATATATTTGTAAAGATCACCTCCCTGGAAAAAAAATCATCATGTTATCAAGACATGAGATTTTTCTTTATAAAGAACATGAATTTCACATGCTGGTGTAGTGGAAGTGTTTGGAGAAATACTATTGCTAAAACAGCCTCAAATAGGCTAAAACTGTGAAAATCACCTACCTCTAAGTAAAAGACAATCGACGATACAAGACAGAAATAACAAAGCTTCCTATTTCTCACATCCATTTAATTCAAGTCACAAGTAACTGTCGAATGTCTTCCCCCTGGAAGCCACTGGGCTGAGCTTGGGGGATTCGTGTCCATCTCCCTCAACACACATTCAAGGCCTTCTTGTTCTTGCTCCATCTACGGTTCTAGATTCTTCTCCAGCCACATCCACCGTGCCCCTTACAATGCAGCCACACAGGACCCTGGGATGGCCCCAGAATGTGTCTCCCGCCTCCCACACTCTGCGTTAGTTGATGGGAGTCCTCCCTCCACCTTCCCGCTTCCCTGCCCCGGAGCCGCTGCTGAGATCCCAAGCTGCAGCTCCAACCTTCTTTTCTGGGTCACTGTTCACTTGCCCTCTGACCCCAGCGAAAGCTCCCCCACCTTCTCTAGTGTCCACAGTACTTTGTCCAGCGTCAACCATGGCCTTTCTGCAGCCATGACAAGTGTTCTCTCCCACACCTATGAGGCCACGCAAGAGGAATTTGTGCCTTCCAACGGTGCAACGTGCAGCCCATAGACACCGTAACGAAAGTGCGTGAACGGACAAATGAATAGATCCGGAAAGCACTTTGTAGCATACAAAATATTTTCAGGCTTGAGGCAATTTAATCATCACAGCAGCTCTGCAGGCTTGATGCTGTTGTATCTCATATATCCCATTTTATGTTGGAAATGAGGGAGAGAGAGAGAATATTAAACAAATCGCTGCCCTCAAGAGGTTTACAAGCTAGTGAGGAGATGTAGTAAACACTGGACAGTAATAAAAGCCTAAATAAGATACTGCAAAGTCAGATGTGGGGTCAAGAGGTAAAAGATGACTTCCAATTTAAGGGGCAAATAAATAAATATCCACTTTGGTTTTTTCTGAGAAAAATCCTAGCAATAACTTGAACATACCACACAGGGGCAGAAGAAGCCCATTATAATTAGGATTTACTGTTCCTCACTGAACATGTGTCTGCTCATAATTCTACATCGGGTGGAGACACAGAAGGAAATAAGGGTCCTCACATTTATTGAGTGCCTTCTGTATACCAGGAAGTTCACACGGGGTGAGTCACTTAATCCTCTAGCACAATTAATCCTGTAAAGGATTCTTACCTGTCTTCCCTCATCTCCTCCCAACTTCTCCCCTCTGCCCCTCCCCCCACACTGTGATTTGACTTGGCCAAGGTCACACACACGGCCAGCAGCGGAGCTTACCTGTGGCAAATGTCAGCAGACACCGGTAAGAAAAAGTCAGCTAAAATGTTTAACAAAGTGCTAAAGGACAAATACGGGCAGGTGAGGGATGTAGAACGACCGAGGATCCCAGGCACAAGGGGATGTGCACCAGCTAGCAAGCCATTCTGCAAGGAACCCATTGTACGAAGAAAGAGGGAAGCAGAGCATGAATCCTGGGAGGCGTCCCTGGTGGTCCAGGCCCAGGGGAAAGGCACGGTAGCCACAGTGAGAAAGGCGTGAAACCCCACCCGGGCTCTTTCCTTTATGTCTCCTACAGAACAAACGCCTTAAACCACTCAGGAAGGGCGAGTGTGTGACACTCTGTCACCCTTAGGACACTAGTGAAAACCCATTCCAGCTGGGAGAAGGGGACAGAAAAATACCCTTTACCTTTGTGAAACGGGCAGGATCACTGCCCACCGACCAGACCCATGGTTGGAGGTGGGCAGGATCGCTGAGAAGACCCCTATCTCCAAGACACACGGACACAGCTCTTGCCGAACACTGAAGGCAAAGGATTTGAATAGACATTTCTCCCACTAAGATATACAAATGGTCAATAAACGCATGAAGAAATGCTTAACATCATTCAGCACTAATTAAGTTCAAATCATGAAACATTTCACATCCACTAGGATGACTAGTGTGAAAGTTAATTATACTAAAAATTGGGTCATTCTTGTCAAACCCAACTAAATCAGAGTCAAGGAGCCAAGGAGAAAAAGTACTTGGGCCACATAGTACTCCCTCCAAGAATAAAAGTTTCCACAAGCCCAGCTGCTGAAACAGCCTAATGTAACTCTAAGATCAATTTTACCTAGTCACTGCTGAAACGACCAGCCATGACTGTAAGACTGGTTTTACCTTCTGGCACTCACCAATCCGAGCTTGCCAGCTCCCCAAGGCTTCTCTATTGCCAGTGAACTTTCTTTCAAAACAATAGGTAACATTTCTCTTTCTAATAAAACTCCCAACCTTCTCTTTGAGACTTACCAAACGCTTCTCCGTCTGTCTGTATGCATGCCCTAAATTGCAATTCTTGCTTTCCAACTAAAACATTTAAAAAATAGAGATTCATCCCTATATTTTATTTTAATTTGACACTAGAATCAATAAAACAGATAATTACAAGTGTTGACTAGGATGTGAAGGAATGAAAACCCTCATACATTGCTGGTTGGGAATATAGTTTGGGGCAGCCACGTTGGAAAAAAAGTTTGACAGTTCCAAAAGGTTGAGTTACCATAAAGCTAGCAATTCTACTCGAAGAGAATTGAACACATATTAATATATCCATATAAAAATAGTACATGAATGTTCACAGCAGAATTATTCACAGAAGCTGTAAGTGAAAACAACCTAAATATCCATGAACTGATGGAGGAATAAACAAACCGTGGTGTGCCCGCACAATGGAATATTTTCAGCCGTGAAAAGAAATAATGATACACACTGCAACACTGATGAATCTCGAAAACAAGCTAAGTGAAAGAAGCCAGACACGGTTGACACATTTTGAGTCCATTTACACGAAATATCCTAAATAGGAAAATCGATAGAGACAGAAAATAGATTAGTGGTTGCCACAGGCTGGGGGGAGGAGGAAATCAGGAGTAAGTGCTAAAGGATATGGGGTTTCTTACTGATGTGACAACAATGTCCAGGGATTAGATAATGGTCATGGTTGCACAATTCTCTGGATAAAGTAAAAACTACTGAATTGTACAGCTCAAAATGATGCATTTTAAGGTAAATGAGTTATAGCTCAATTTTTAAAAATCTGTGTATGAGTGTTTATAGTGGTTTATTTGTAAGCCAAAGAAGGAAGAGGAGGGGGAAGGGGAGAGAGAGGTGGGGGAGGGGGAAGGGGAGAGGACAACCTCAAGTTCCTCAAGTGGGAAATGGATAAACAAACCAGAAACCAGGACATTCGTGCAATGGAATATTCCTCAGGAGTATAAAAAAGAATGAACTATTGAAACACACAATGACACGATTGTGTCTCAGATTCATTATATTAATACTAAGTGGAAATAGCGAGACTGGAAAGGCTACATACTGTGTAACTCCGTTTCCATGACATTCCTGCACAGACCAGATCATAGAGAGAGATTACCCACCAGTGGCTGCTTGTGGCTGGGCTCGAGGACAAAGGAACGCGGGGGAGGGACTTCAGAGGGGGCCGCGGAACTCTTTTATCTCTTCACAGCGTGGTAGCCATTACACAACTGCCTGCATTTCTCAAAACTCACAGAATTGTACACTAAAAAGGGTAAATTTTGCTTTATGTGCATTATACCTTGAAAAACATGGGTAATTTTTCTGTAACGTCTTAGATTTCTTACGTGGCAGCACATGGAGTACCACCTCCTTTTTAGAGCGCTGCGTAGATGCCACACTATAGGTATATCCCAGTTTATTTATCTATTTTCTAACTGATAGTCGCCGAGGTTATTTCTTTCGGTGCTTTTTCTTTCATTTTCTCGCCATCGTAGCATTGCTTCAGTAAATATTCCTGTACTTGCCTCCTTATGCCATAAGTTTTTATTTTTCCAGGACACACATCTACAAATGGAGCTCCTAGGTCAAGTCTTACCCGTAGTGTCCAGCTGAACATGCACAACCCTCAGGGACTCTTCTCCCTAGTGGTAGCTTGGGACCTTCCCTCTGCAGCCCAACGAGGGGCTGAACACTGGGTACCGTGCACAGCATTTCATCTGCTAAGAGTTGGCTACTTTTTGACTCAGAGACTCGTCTCCAGCATCTTTGTCCTGTTTGGTGGATTGAACTGGCTGACATATGTCCCTTCTGTGGCTCATTTATCTTGTTTTCCAAAAATCCTCCCTTTCAGAGGTGGCTGATAGATTTGATTCTAAAGCTACACAGTATTTGTTTGGCAGAAATACTGATAATTTTTTGAAGCAATGCTGAACAACCTTATGATCTATGCCACAATCAATGTCCGTCTTTGTACGAAGGACTCATGCATTTGCCTGGGTGTGAGCACCTGATGGTTTCCCACAGTAATGTAAATACTGTATCATTTTTGCACGTTGTTACCCACAAAGTCTTGAACCTAGGAGGTATCCACTAGACCCAAAGGAAAGGAACCATAGTGGTTAAAATATTCACCGCGGAACACTCAGTGTCTAGCATGGAGTGGGTAGGAGGTAAGTGTTGAATAAACAATCCCTCCAGGTCATCCCGTCTGATCCAGCCAGTCCATTTCAGTATTTACACCACAGGCTTCGGAATCGAACAACTGTCTGCTGTAGCCTGACAACTCCCACGTCTCTTTCTCCATCCTTGGATTCTCTTCTGAGCCCTGGATCCTGCCTGCCAGGATCTCCACTGGGCTGGCCCAGCTATCCCTTCACGGCCACATGCACAAAACTGGACTTGGTTTCCCCTGTCTGCTCCTGCTCCAGCATCCTCACCTCAGGAAATGGCAAAACCACCCACTTCTCTGGCCAAACCAGAAACCTGGGCATCGTCCTCCTAGGTCACCCCCACACCCAACCAGTTCTCAGTCCTCCGGAAACCACAGACTCCCATCTATACATCCCATCATCACAGCCACTTCCAAGCTGTGTCCCAGAATAACTATAACCTCTTCTCAGCTGATCGCTTAATTGACGTCTTCCTTTTTGCCATTCTCCAATGAGCAAGGGTGTTATCTTTTGACAGGAGCCTGATTAGCACCCATCAACACCATCCTTAGAATAAAGTCCCAACTCCTTCATGTGTCCTCCCAGTCTGCTGTGATCTGTCCCTTGTCTGCCTCTCCGGCCTCAGTCCACATCCATCTGCCTTCCTCCCTCCCTCCCTCTCTGCCTTCACCTTCGTTCACCCAGTCAGTTTTCAGGTCTCAGTTAGATATTTCTTTCTCCAAGAGGCCTTTGCCGTCCCCTAGTTTTGTGTTATTTGCCGGCCCTCTGTTAACCCTTGGCACATTCTAGCTCTTTTCACAACATGTTGTAATGGCTTATTTCATTATTTGATTTTTCCACTTGACTATGAGCTCTGTGAGGGCAGGCGGCACAGTGTGTCCTTAGGCATTTTGTCTTCGTAGGTTGCTAAATTTCTCTCAGAGTAAGTAATAATAATGTAGTAATTGGAAGAGGAGGATAAGGAAAAAGAAGGGGGTGGGGGAAGGCAGCAAAAGAGGAGGAGGAGGAAGAGATGAAAGAGGAGTAGGAAAAGGAGAAGGGGGGAAAAAGTACTCAAAAGTATTTATTGGATGGGTGGATGGATGGATGGATGGGTAGATGGATGAGTGGGTGGATGGGTGGGTGTGTGAATGGGTAGATGGATGGATGGATGGATGGATGAATGGACGGACAGACAGAAGAATGAATGAATGGATGGTTGACAGATCTGGATTCTGAATCCCTACTTGGCCACTTACTAATCACTGGAATGTGATGGTCATCGGTGCTATGCTACTCATGGATACCCAGCTTTCTCCTTCCTCTGGCTGTCTGGTAGACCACACTTCCTGGCTTTCTTGTGGTTAGATGGGGCCATGTAGCTACTTCTTATCAATGAGTTGTGAGAAGGGATCTACATATCACTTTTGTTCCAGGGCAGCGTGAATTCTAATGTCCCCTTCCATCTGGCATGGCAACTGGCAACATTCAAAATAGTTGTTGCTCTATCAGCCTGGATCTCTGGGTTCTACTTCTCCTCCTCCTCCTTGATAAGCAGAACTTCCCTGATGATTTCCTGTGAATATGCAGTATGAATTAGAAATGCCATTTGTTGTTTTAAGCCACTGAAACTTTGCAGTTGTTTGCAGCACAACCTACCCTGTCCTGGTAGATACAGAGCCTGAGTGAGGCAGCTAACCTTTGTGAATCACAACTTCCTGTTCTGTAAATGGGAATAATAATATAGCCATAAGGATTGAATAAAGCAACTCTGAATGGTACATAACCCAGTGCCTTTGCTGCTCTACCCTCCGGGGCCTTCTCCCTTCGCTCCAAGGGCTGCCATGAGCCTGGGTTACTCTTGGGAAGCCAGTCACAGGTTCACAGTTTCTGGGATCCCCAAAACCTCTCAGAGGTCTCAAAACTCCGCTGCCCCAGCCCTAGCCAACATGTCATTAAGTCCCTCCTGACTCCTCTTTCCCTCGGCAGTCGATTTTATCTGCTTTTGTCCAGAAACTAGGTCTCATATCACCCCGCATTCTGCCAATTTCCACTGTTTATGAGATACTCTCTGTGTACTGAGTCCTTCAGGTTTTGACTCTTAATGTTCAAAGACAAATTTAAAGAACCTCAAACAAAACACAGTAGATTGAAGCCTTGGCTTCCACAACTGTTTTCTCAGCTATGAGTGTAAGAATAATGAACTTAGAAACCCAATTGACAACTTTGTCCTCCCTGAGATCAGTCAAGCCTTAGCTGCCTAGTCTACCTTTAGCGTTGGAAGATTGTGGGCAAAGAGGAATTAGCTAGAATAAAAAATATACATGTCAATATTTCAAAATGCTAGGCTGCCATCCGATTGGGCGGTAGACGGACAAGTAACATCAGCGCCATGTCCACGTAACAGACAAGACGAGCCTGACGCCTGAGCTGAGACACTCGGTTCTGCTGAGCGTCTTCACCATGGCAGGCCCATTTCCAGTTCTGTTTTCAATTATGGAAGAAAAACTTAAATTTGATAAAATCTGATCCATTGACATTTTTTCCCCTAAGAACTGGGATGTGCTGGAGACATATTGACTTCAGGGAATAGAAACCTGCTCAGATGACTCAAACACAAATGGACTTACTAAAGTGGCCAAGGGCAGCTCGCAGATACCAAGTGTAGGGAGTGTCTGGAAACTGAAAGGCGCCAGCTTCTTGCTTCCACCAGCCAGTGCACAGATCTAGTGGGGGTACCTCTTGCCCCGAGTGGCTGAGGGTAATGCCAAGGGATGAGGGAATAACAAGACGGAGGAGGCCTGGACCCCAGTGACTTGGCAGAGTAGAGCCCAGCAAACCAAGTCCTCCCCAGTGGGGAATGGACAGATGTGCTGCCCTGATTGGAAGGTGTGGCAAGGTATTTATGATGACAATGCAGGCCCCCTTGGATTGAACGCTGCGGTAGATATCCAGAGTGATAATTTTCAGCCTGGGAAACGATTAGCTAATTAGCATAATTATCCATCACTGGAAATCAAGGTCATTGCCCTGGGATTCTCTTCTCCTGTTGCCCTGCCTCCTGGGGTGTACGACTCTGGGAGGAGGCAGGGTGCCCATGAAACCTGCCTGTGCCCTGCCAGGGAGGGACCTCCTCCCAAAACGATGCAAGGTGGAGCCTCTCTGGCAGTGTCAGTGGCGCAAACACTCGTGCCCAAGCCCATCCCTCTCGATTAGGGAGTATCAAGCTTGGTTTACTCCAGGTGTGAGACAAAGAGCTCCCTAAGGACAGTAACGATTTGTGGCTTGGGCATTCACTGGGGGCATCTGGCCATAGAATACTCTGAGCCAAAAACCACGAAGTGGGTCCAGCAGGCTGTATGCTTTAAGGACACACTGAAAAGAACAAAGGCCTGGAGCCCCACGAATGAATCAAAAAGTCAGTCAATTAACTACTAAACTAAGAATAGTAATAGCCTATTTTATTGGATGTGTGCTGTGCACAGGTACCGGGACTGGCACTTTCCGTTTAATTTTCATGACAACTCTGTGATGTGCTGTCCTTGTCCCCACTGCATGAAGGAGGAAACTCTCTGGGTTCTAGGTCTTGAGATGTTTCCATTTCTACACTCAGGAATAAGCATGGTGATGCCACATGTCCAATCTCAGCATAGTACGTTTATAAATATGGAAAATTCCATATGCCTTTGGACATCCCTCTTCAACAAGAGAACTCTTTTTTTAAAAAAAAAATCTATATGCCAGGTATAAATAGCCCCCCAATACACACATGACCACAAAATGTCATACTTAGAAAATCAAACTTTAGAAAATTAAATCAGATCCCGCTCTGGGCTCCTCTCCTAAAAGTTTCCAAGAAGTCGGATGTCCAGCACTGGAGGATACGCTCTCCCTCCCTGCAGTGACAGTAGAACCGCCAAGGCCTACTCAGGCCAGAAAGCTGGGGAGACTCACTCTCTCCTTCGTGGTACCCGTGTTCACCATGCCTGCCCTCAGTGGCTGTTTATGGGAACAGAGCCCCTCCATCCTCCTCTCCAGGAACACCCCAAATCAGTCCCTACCTAAGCTCAGGGCCACTCCACACCCTTCCCCAAAGCTCAGAAATAAACAACTCCCCCCTATATGAGAAGAACCAGCTTAATCCTGAAACACAAAAGCAATGAAATTCTCTTTGAGGCAGGAGAGCTTCCCACTTGGAACCGAAAGCCTGGCCGCCGCGCCACTGGGGCAGGGCGGGAGGCAAATCCCTTTTCACTTTCATGGCAGAGTCCTCAGCAGCCAAGAAGCCAAACACCAATTAAGTTCTCAAATACTCACTCTGTCACATCTGTCTTGTCCCTGGGGCTTCTTTGAACGAAGTGTACCATGGGTAAAAAGGAAATGGTTGGAACAACTGGGCCCATGGTTTGCACCTTGCAGGTGAGAGACCAAGAGTTACCCTGAGATCTCTGAGCCGCCAGAGAAACTCATCAGATCCAAATGTTGCCCAGTGCTAGGCCAGCAGTTACTAGATCTTGGTTTTTAAATACCAATCCCACTACGGGAAACCAAGGCTCCTTGGAAAAATGACGGTCCCCAGGCCAGGACAGGAAAAGTACGATATGAGCCTATAACATCGAATTGTGTCTGAAGAGCAAATGCTAAAAAAAAAAAAAAAAAAAAAAGATGGGAACATTTAAAAAGGACACAAAAACCAACTTGAATCCATTCAAAGAAGTTCACAGTGTGAGCATCAAAACAATGATTGTTGCTATGAACCGAACTGCGCCCTCCCTCAAAGTTCTTTTGTAGGAGCCCTAATATTCAGTGTGATGGTATTTGGAGATAGGGCCTTTGAGAGGTAATTAGGTTTATATGAGGTCATGAGGGTGGGGCCCTCATGGTGGGATTAATGCCCTTCTAAGGAGACACAGCAGAGAGTTTTCTGTCTCTCTCTCTCTCTCTGCCATGTGAGGACACATTAGGAGGTGGCCATCTGCAACCCAACCATGTCAGCACCTGGATCTTGAACTTCTGGTTTTCAGAATGGTGAGAAAATAAATTTCTGATGTTTGAGCCACCCAGTCTGTGGTATTTAGTTATGGCAGCCCTAGCTGAGTAAGACTGTAATCCACTGAATAAAATAAGAATCCAAGAGTCCATACAGATACGAATGGAAACTAGTCAGGAATTTCAAAGAAAGTATTGCTTGATGCTTATTGCAAACATGTCTTTCCCTCATAGATTGTGGATGTAATCATGCATAGCCCAAGTCTGGATCATGAAGTGACCCCTAAGACTGAGAAGTTGGGAGGTGGAGGAGTTGTCAACCTGGTCAACCACCCTGTGTGACCGTTGGGAAGGTCTGTCCCCCAAGAGAAAAACAAGGTTTTTAGAGCAGCAAAGGCCAGGATGGATGTTAGGCAGAATACAGCAAGAGACGTCAACTACATCCTGCCCTCTGACTGCCCAACTTTTACATACCACAGTCTTCCCATACCTCCAAAAATGCCTGCACCTAACAGCATGCATCAAATAGTGTACAATCAACACAGCCCTCTCTCCCACTCCAAAATAGAGACAACCTGAAGTCCTATCCGTATCCATGACGAAACCCATGATCTCTGTGAGAATGTCACTAATCTTGGTTAGATCCAAACGTAGTTTCTGCAGGTCCAGCAACCTACGGCTGAATGATAAACTAACTCCTCCACTTAACACATTTCTTGTACAACAGTGGAGAGAAAAAAAGTTGTAACAGAAATCGCTTTGGGAAAAGCGGGAAGGAGGAAACAACATAGGACTGTCACTTCGCAGTATCTAGCTCAGGCATAAGGACAAGGACTCCCTCCTGGCCGTGGGTAAGTTCCGTGGTTAGCCACTTTGGGCTCTTCCTGCTCCTGCTGACTGTCACTGATGAAACGTGAAGGATGTTCCCTGGACAGCTACCCGTCTTTGGCTATCCAGTTCCCCTTAGTGTAGATTCAAGGCCTCCTGATTGCCATGATGGCCTTGGGGGTTGAGGAACTCAAGCTTTTAGTTTCCCGGGATTGGAGTGTCTCTGGAAGTCCATTGACCTGTGAGCTCATTAAGATTCTGGTCTGTTTGGTTTAGGATAATTCCTTGGACCAACACCCAAAGCTGAAACTCTGTTTGAGGTGTAGTCCTTGCACCCAAGCCACGGCTTGGGAAATTCTACAGATTAGAATCAGGTGTTCCTCTGTTCTCTGCCTACCCCAACCCTCCATCAGCGATGTGGCCTCCTCCTTGGCCAGGTAACCTAGCAAACAAAGCAGGGAGGTGAGTGTGCTCATCTGCCCTGTGCCCAGGCTAAGTCCCAGTGACGGCTCGTTTCCTGGGGCAACTCTCACCCTTGTCAGTGGCACATGTAGGACATGAAGGTGCTACTTGGGAGGACCAGGGGCGGGAGGTGGGGTGAAGCAGATGTTACACTTTTCAGGGATATCTACATGTCTTGTTCTGTTTCCTTCTCCCAAATTAACTTGGGTGTGAGACAGAGCAGGTTTTTCTAATTCTGTAAGGAGGAAGATTATTTAAGTCTCAGTCAACTTGGGTTATTGACCACAGGCAGAAAAAGCTTTTTTTAAAGAAAGCCAAAATTCATTCTCTTGCATCACTTGATCATGCCAGCTTCCACCAAAGCTCATCTCTTTCTTGTAAGAATTTACTAAAGTCCACAATGCGCAGCCAGCATATTCTAAGATCCTTTTTCCTGCCATGTCTCTTAAAGTTCAATACCAGTAGGCACATGGCATGAACCCAGTTTCAGTGCAAGCCAGCAGCTGTCAGCCTGCCGATTTGCTCCTGTGTAATAGGGACTGCCGATTTCCCAGCTGCAGATGAGGAAATTATCACCTGATTCCTCATTTCAGGTTCTATCACTTACAACACCCCACTTCTGCCACCAACTTTAATATCGAGTCAGATCTTTTGGTTGCAGGAGATAAAACTCTGATTTATTTTCTCTGGTAACTGAAAAGTCCAGGGTTAGCTACGCCTTCAGGCACCACAGGATCCACGTGCTCAAATGATGTTACTGAGAACTTTCTTCAGCTCTTAGCTCTGCTTCCCTATGTCTTTGGTAGAAATATGGCTACTAGCAGCTCCCAGTTTGTATCCTACCAGTTAGAACCTCACAGAAAGACAGCTTCTCTTTCCAGTCAAAATTCTAGGGCTAACTCTCATTCGGGGTTATGCGTCCACCCCCGAATCTAATACCCATGGTGGGGGGGAGGGGATCAGCCTCAGCAGAGCCCCATGGACAAAGAGCTGGGCATGGGGAGAAATGGGGTCCTGTTGCCAGAGGAGGGAGAATGAATGCTTGACAGGCACGAACAACACACATCCACGATAAGTGTCCAGACTTAAACGGCAGCTATACCTGGACAGCACAAAGGAGAGAATGAGCGATTTTGGAACATCTCCTCTGTGTCTTTCATCTGCTTATTTTTTCAACATAAATTTCTGAGCACCTATTATTACAAATAACAACAGAAGCTAATTCTTATAGAGCATTTATTGTCTACTGGGCTTCACACTATTATTAAGAACTCATTTAATTCTCACAATTCCACAAAGTAAGTGTCTCAACCATCATCCTCATTTGACAGGAAACGGCAGCACAGAACGCAAGCAAATCATTCCAGGTTACAGAATGTCCGCTGCAGAGCCGGACACCAGTATTCCCCACGTCCTAGGGCTGCCGTAACCAAATATCATGAACTGGATGGCTTAAAACAGCAAAAATTTGTTCCCCTCATTTCTGGGGGCCAGAAGTCCCAGATGAAGGTGTCAGCAGAGCCACACTTCCCCTGCCACCCTGGGTGGAATCCTTCCTGCCTCTTCCTGCTCCTGCTGGTGGCCGGCAGTCCTGGGCGTTCCTCAGCTTGCAGCCGCATCCGTCCCGCCTCTGCTGTCGTGATCACGTGGGCTTCTCCCCGTGTGTCTGCTTTTCTTCTTCTTGTAAAGACACCAGTCATATTGGATTAGGGCCCACACTAATGATCTTATTTTAACTTTATCACATCCACAAGATCCTATTTCCAAGTTGGGTCACGTTCACAGGTACTGGGGGTTTGAACTTCACCATGTCTTTGTGGGACACACATCACAGCATCCAAGCCAGGCCTGGTCCCAGAGCCTTTGCTCACCTCTAGCCCCAGGTCAGCGAGACAGCTACTGGGGTCCCCAGGGTGAGGAAGCCAGAGCGCCCCTTCCAGGGACTCTCACAGTGTAGGGAGACGTACTTGGCACGGTAAGCAAAGAGGCCTCCACGCAGGGCAGGCACAGAAACCAGGCACCCGCCCAGCCCTGGGCAGGTTCTAGAGGAGGTGAGAAGGATGCAGCGGCCAGGGCAGGGAAGGGAGGAGTGGGCGCCAGGGGGAGGGGACATCATGGGCAAAGGCCAGGGGGAAAAGGGATTCAGTCAAATCAGTTCAAAGGGAGGTCGAAGAGGGCAAGGACAGAGGACCCAGAAGAAGTGACAGAGGCAGAGCCCGGGGGTGGGGCTGCTGTGCTGAGGAGCTCGGATGTCAAGACATCAGGATGGCATGTCTGGGACGTCGTGAGGACCCATCCCATGGGGGGCAAGTGAGGGGCTCGAGCAGAGGCGCTGATGTCTTAATCAGATCCTCACTGCGCTGTGAGGCTGGAGGTGCTAGCCCTGTTTTATGCAATGTAGAAAGAAAGTGAGGCTCCCAGAGATAAAGCCAGGTAGGTCTGGAGGCAGAGGCAGAACCCGGCCCAGGCTCTCATCCTGCAATGTCCCCATAGGACTCGTCGTACTCCAGGGAGTTGTGGGACAGGTGGCAACGGGCAGGTCACCAGGCCGGATGCTGAGTTCCAGTCTTGCCCCTCCACTCATTACAGTGTGGCTTAAGGAAAGTTGCTTTTCCTCTCTGAGTGCAGACACCTCGCCCTGGCTTGGGCCACTCTGTGAGTGCCCAAGAGGTGAATGAGGAGGGGCTCGGGGAAGTGACATGCAGGACAACAGGAGCAGCCTGGAGACGGAAGCATTCCTACAGTCGTTGTTATCATTCTGTGGGATGACGGGATGTGGCTGCCCCAGGCAGGCAGAGCTGGAGAAAGAAGGACCTTCCAATTAGCTTCCTGCGTCACCACCCTGCCACCCACCCCCAGAAGAGCTGCATGTTCTCCCATCGTCCCCTCCCAATGCAATCAGTGATTTAATTAAAATGAGTTCATCAGACTCTTCAGAGGCGCAGCCAACAAAGGAAGCAAAAACAGCAATTACCTTCTGGGGACAGAGCCTAGAGATTTGGAAGTTTCCAAGGAAGAAAAGCAAGTGTGGGTGGCACAGAAGGATTTAGCTGGGGGTTTGGAGAAAGGGAGATACTTTCCTCTCTGTGTGAGAGATGCCGGCAGACACGCAGATGGATTTCTGAGGGAGACGTGGGATTTCTAGGGTGGACATTCCACATTCCGGCTCCAGGTGGAGGTCCGGGGACTGGGCTGGGATGCCAGGGAGAAGCAGGCTGCTATCTTCCCCACCAGTGAGATGAGGTGGCTGGGTTTGAAATGACTCTCTCTTTTGTCTACTTGGGAAACAGGGGCCTTATCTGGGTTAGAATTGTCCATGCCTGGCCCCCTTGATAGAGTATCTTGTCTGTCCTCCGCTCACCTGCTCCCAACCAGTCATCCCTGGTGGCCATAGAGCCTGCCCGGACCCCTCCAGCCCTCTGCACCCCAGCCCAGCCTCACAGCCGAACTGTGTGCTCCAGGTGGACTAGGCGAGCGCTTGTCAATGGAAACAGGGCACACGACATGTACACAATTTCACATGTTCTAGTAGCCACGTTAAAAAAAGTAAAAAGAAACTGATTAAATTGATTTTTATAGTATTTCATTTAGCCTAGTATATCAAAGTATTGTTTTTCAACATGTAATCAATATTAAAAATCATTACGTTTTTTATGCTAAGTCTTCCAAGTCCTGTGTGTATTTTACACTTACCTCTCAATGTGGATGAGCCATATTGCAAGGGTGGATGTGGCCAGTGGACACATCGTGTGCAAACATTATCTGCATTGTGCGTTAGTGGTGGGTGGAGGCCTCGGTTCCATTTATCGACTTGGTGCATTTCCCTCCGGTGGAACTGAGGCCCAGGAGGGTGTGTTCACCCCCCCAGGGAGCGTGGCACGGGGCCTGGTTCTTGGTAGGAGCTTTGAAATTGTTTTGGAGTGAACGAATGATTGTGGTGAGAGTCTGTCTGCCCTCAAAGTGAGAAATGATTCTGGGAGACGTGAGCTTCTAATTCTCTGGGCATCCTCCTCCACGTTCCCTTTTCTTTCCTAAGCTGCGGGAACCCAGCACCAGTGAGGAAACCGTGGGACCAAAGGCGAGCTTCTGTCCATCTGACAGTCGCTCCCTTTAAATACCAGCCCGATGGGTGTGCACAGGCAAAGGAAAGCAGATGAGGCCATCGAGGGGGACAGAGGGAGACGCTTTACTTTCTACATCCTTCTACTTACTTTTGTCCCCTCATTTATTCAACCGTAAATGCTTATTAGCTCATGAGTTTGTTCATTCATGAAACATTCCCAGAGCCCTCCATTTAAGCCCGGCGTCTGCTAGATGCTGGTGTGTTTGGTGGGTAAACTAGAAACCGTCCCACCTCATACTCTGTAATCCTCTGATGCAGTTCTTCCAGCAGAACATTTGTTAAAACTACAGCAAACATAAGCACACGAGCAATCCCTATATACAACGACACCCTCCCTTCCCCACACACACTCCAGCTAACCTTGCTTCTCTCCTCCCACCCACTGAGTGCCTACTCAATGCCAAGTGCAGCACTAGGCACTGTCGCCATCATCTCTTCAACACTCCACTTTTACAGAGGAAAAAGCTCTGGCTCAGAAAGGCTAAGTCGCTTGCTTGGTGTCATCAGCTATGGGGGCAGAGCCAAGATGCAAACCCGAATCTTCATCCTCCCAACACAAGCAGCTGTTGGCCACACTTCAGGTCCCTGTCACAGCTGTTGAAACTCTTCGCAGCTCTGGCCACCCCTTCCAGGCACATGGTGCCCACACAGCACATAGTAGCTGCTCAGAAAACATGTACTGAATAGATGAATTAAAGAATGAATGGATGGATGGATTAAACAATTCTCCATCCCTTTATAATTATTTGTGTTTTTGCACTGGTCTGACTAAAATACAGGAACCATAGCATGAAAGGCAGATGGGCTTTGGAATCATCCGGGTCTGGATTCAAACCTTGGCTTCGCCCATATTTGCTGAGTGACCTGAGCAAGGTTAACTGCTCTGAGCCTGTTCTTTGCAGTTTAGAGGCGACGTATGTGAGATACGATGCCTGTGTGTGGCATAGTGTTCGGAGCTCAGGAAACTGAGTACCAACTGAATCGAACTGAATTGTAGTTTCATGGCAGAGTGATAGGGAGCCCCAGAGAGGAGAAGGTTTAATTTGGATTGGGAGAACGATGCCAGGGCATTAAACTCACCTGGGGAGCGTGTAGAATCCAGATTGCACAGCCCCCTTCCGGAGAATCTGGTTCTGGAAGAATCTGCATTTCAACGAGGTCCCCTGTGGTCCAGTTACGAGCAGTCCAGGGGTCACATCTGTCCCTGGGGGTTCCTGTAGTGAATGGTCAGAAAAAAATGTGTTTTACTGAGTGAGTGGACAGAGGAGGGAGCCCTGGGGCCAGGCCTCGAAAACAACAGGGTTTTCTGTTTGTTTTGCTGCCCCTGCAGGCACCAAATTTTCCAGTCTGTTAAAAAGGGGTGGGTCCTGAGCCGCGTCCAGCCCCATGACGTGCCTTGAATAATTTATCAAGTCTCTCAGCGAGACGCTCATGAAATCTTAAACCCTTTCAAAGCCCCCCGGGGAGGGCAGGCATTCGCCCGAGGTCTCTGTGCCCCCCCCTTCTCCATCTGTGTCCCAGATGAGGCGAGGTGACAAGGTCATGCCCCCCTGCTGTGGCCTTCAGGCCAAGAGCCTCTAAGGAACAGAACGTTCCTTCTCGCTGGGTCTCAAGTTCTCTGCACACATGAATTATGTATCTAGTACTTGGCAAAACAACAGGCTGGAGACTGTTCCCGGAGCCCAAAGTCACATCCCCTCACGCCATCCCCATGCCACACTGCCAGGACCGAGACCACGCAGGTGGCTGTGACCTGAGTCCCAGCTCCAGGGCACTTTCCTCTTGCCTCCAGCACTCTCCAGGTGTGTGTGGCCCGGTTAAGTCACCTACTCCTGGCCCCAGGTGGGAATAGTCAGACCTCCGGCCTGACCGCCATGAGCACGACTGGAGAGAAAACCTGACGAGGCAGGCAGCGCAGGGCCTCGTGCACATCAAGGACTGTTACTCCTGACAGTTCTTCCTGCTCCCCTGTGTCCCCAGGGAGGTGACGCTGGCCCATAATGGTGCCACTCATGCGGTGGGCAACACGGAGCCTCGAGGATTCACGGCGTTGACAGCAAGCAGTGAGCAAGTCTGCTCTGTGTCCGCAAGGAGATACGATCTGGCTCTCTCTAGGTTACTCACTAAAACCACGATCCTGAAAAATAGCCCGGGGAAAAGAACCACCAGAGCCTTGCGTTCTTGCCGTCCCCCGTAAGAATGTGCAGGGATGCGCAGGACCCACGGCAGAGTGCCTCTCCCAGCAAGTAAATGATTTTAAAACGAAGGAATGCTATGGAGAAAATAAAGTAAGGTGCTGTGATAGAGAATGGTGGGTCACTTAAGCTCAGGTAATCAGGGAGGGCCTGCTGGAGGAGGTGGCTTTGGAAATGAAACCTGAACCATCAGAAGAAAGATCTAGAGAAAGAGAGTTCCAAGCAGGAGGAATAGCAAAGACTAATCCCATGAGGGGAAACACACTTCACTTTGTGTGCCCATGGGACAGAAAGAAGCCCCGCATGGCCGGAGCACAGTGAATGAGAGAGTTGGCGGGCTGAGAATGGAGTGTACGGGAGAGAGAACACTGAGGATGACTCCTGGATCCTTTGCTAATTTCCCCAAAAGCCCTTAGCAAAGGCACCCTTTCCTCTGGGCAGACACAGCCCTTCACCCGGGCACAGGGCTCGACAAGGGGGGCATGGCTGAACCTGAAGCCCTTCTCACCTCTCTGCCAGGCACCCCTGTGCAGTGCGCAGCCTCCAGAATTGTACATGGAGGACCTGGGCAGCACTATTTTCTTCCTGTGATGGAGCCAAGTGGAAGGGGGAAATCACAGATCAGTGCCAGCCAGGTTAAATTTGAGATGCCATTAGCCACCCAGGAGAGCTTGCTGAGTAGACAGTCGAATGTACCCATAGGAAGCTCAGGACAGGGTCTGGGTGTCCTCCACGGATCATGTTACATGCCTGGATGAGGTCACTCATGCAGAGCCTATAGAGAGGAGGAGGATCTTTCTAATGAGCATATCTGCCTGTGGGGTGCTTACCAGTCAGTGGGTGACAGCAGCAAGGTGCCTAGGAATCAGAATTTAAGGAGGCACTGACTGTCATGATCCAGCAAATGCAAGGTTGGCACCTGAGAGTGAGTGCCACCTTAAATTGTGTGTCTCCTTAAATCTAGTCCCAGTCCGGGGTAATTTAGTGGAGACAGGAAGGTCACTACTACCAACGGTGCTGGTCCAATTGGACATATCTCAGGGGGAGGGAAAAAAAAAGAACTTCAACCTTTAGTCCACGCTGTATATAAAAACACAAATAGATCATAACCCTAAGCATAAAAGCTATGACTATAAAACTTTTATGGAAAAAAAGAGAAAATCATCATGACTTTGAGGTAGGCAAAGATTTCTTAGATAGGACACAAAAAACATGAATCATAAAAGAAAAAAAGATCAATTGGATTTTATCAAAACTAAGAACTTACATATATATTATATATACATGATGGAACATTAGTCACCTACTTGCGATAGCACGGATGAACCTGGAGGACATTGTGCTAAGTGAAATAAGCCAGACACAGAAAGAAAAATTCTGTACGATATCCCTTATATGCGGAAACTAAACAAAAGAAAAAAAATTTGTCGGCCAGGCGCGGTGGCTCACGCCTGTAATCCTAGCTCTCTGGGAGGC
>NW_012148731.1:640311-673134 GCF_000956105.1 Propithecus coquereli
AAAAAAACAGCAGTGAAAATACCAAGTGCTGGCGAGAATGTGAGGCAACTGGAATTCTCATGCACTGTTGTGGGGAGCATAACACGTACAAACACTTTGTAAAACAGACTCGCAGTTTCTCATAGGCACATAACTAAGCAAACAAAATATCTATGCAAGACTTACACACAAACGTTCATAAACATTTAGTCATAATAGCCAAAGACGTAGAAACAACCCAAACATCCACTGGAGGATGGACAAACAAACTGTGGTCCATCCACACATCAGAATAGGGCATAGCAGTAAAAATGGAGCTGCCCATAAAGACAACAATATGGGTGAGTCTCAGAAACATCGTGCTGAACAAAGGAGTTATCCAGAGAAAGTACATTCTGTATGATCCATTTATAGACACCTTACCAAAAAGGACGCACAGACGGCAAGTAAGCACTTGAAAAGGTGTTCAACATCATTAGCCACGAGGGAAATACAAAGTAAAGCCACAATGAGATAGCATGACACATCTATCCGATTGGCTAGAGTAAAAAATAATGACAATGCTTGTATTCGTCAAAGTTCTCCAGAGAAACAGAACCAGTAGGATGTGTATAGATATATAAGAGATTTATTATGAAGAATTGGCTCATGTAATCACAGAGCCTAAGAAGTCCCATAATCTGCCATTTGCAAGCTGGAGACCCAGGACAGCCAGTGCTATAATTCAGTGCAAGTCCCCTGACAACCAGGGGAGCACACGTTATATATAAATCCCAGTCCGAGAGCGGGGCTAGTTAAGATGAGATGTCCCAGCTTAGGCAGGGAGGTAGTAAAATAAGGCAAATTCCTTCTTCTGCTGCTTTTTTGTTCCATTGAAGCCCTCGCTAATTTCATGACATGCCCTCCTACTTTGGAGAGGGCAATCTACTTTCCTGACTCCACCAATTCAAATGCTAACTTCATCCAGAAACACCATCTCATACACACCCATAAATAATGTTTAATCTGGGCACTCCATTAAAGTTGACACATAAAATTAACCATTACAACACAAAATGCTGGCAAGGATGTGGACAAACCACCCCTGCGTTGCAGGTGGAAAGTAAAATGGTACAGCCACTGTGGAAAGCAGCTGGGCAGTTTCTTTGAAAAGAAAAATGTAACTACCATATGACCCAGCAATTGAATTCCTGGACATTTATCCCAGAGAACTGAAGACATGTTCATGCAAAAACCTGTACATGAATGTTTATAGCAGCTTCATGCATAACAGCCAAAAGCTAGAGACAACCCAGATGTCCTTCAACAGGACATGGTTAAACAGACTACGGTATATCCATAAATGGAATACTACCTGGCAATGAAAAGGAACAAACTACTGATACAGGCAACAAACTGGATGGATCTCCAGAGAACTATGCTAAGTGAAAAATGCCAATCCCAAAAGGGTATAAACTGCATGACTCCATCTATGCAACATCCTGGAAATGACAAAATTATAGAAATGGAGAGCAGGTTAGTGGTTGTCATGGTTAAAGAGTGGCTGGGGTAGGAGGGAAGTAGGGCTGGCTGTAAAAGAGCAAACTGAGGGCTCCTTGGGGTGACGAATTTAAACGTCCCGTATCTTTGCCATGTCAATGCCAACATCCTGGTGCTGATATTGTGGAATTTTGCAAGATGTTACCATTGGGGGAAACTGGGTAGAGGGTGCATGAGATACAAGAGATCTCTGTATTATTTCTTACAACTGCATGCGAATCTACAATCAACTCAAAATAAAAATTTTCGTTGAAAATCACCATGAAATACTTCAGCAAAAGATTTGCAAGATCTTAATATTAAAATGTTAAAGAAGAGCTAAGTTTGTGAAGAGACGTACCTTGTTCTTAAAGAGAAATATTTTTTATCTTTAAGATGTCAATTTACAAAAAGAGTTAACATAATTGGGTTCAAGTCCAGGTTATTTCAGGGAGCTGACAAGGTAATTCTAAAATGTATCCAGGAGAGCAAAGAGGCAAGAGTAAGTAGCAAGGAAATTTCTAAAAAAGAACAGTGAGGAAACTTGCCATACTATATATCAACTAGTATGAAGCTATAGTATCTAAATCATAATAGCATTAGTGTTGGGATAGATGAACAACCAATGGAACAGAACAACCTAGAAACAGACCCATACCTAGACGGCCCCTGACAAATTTGGTGTTGCAGATCAACAGGAAAGAGCTAGTCTGCCCAATAAGGGCCTGGGATAATCGAATATTCATAAGGGGGAAATAAAATTGCTTCCTTACCCCACAATAAAAATAAATCAGTAATAAAAGAGCTGAAATATGAAAAGAAACAATGTTTTAATTTTTACTAAAAAATTATAGGAGAGTATCTTTATGTTCTTAAGTTGGGAAATGATTTCTTAAACAAGGACTAATTGCAAAGGAAAATAGTAATAAATTTTGGCCAAATTAAAATTAAGAATTTCTGTTCATCAAAATATATAACAGAGTGAAATAAAACGTACAAATAAAAGAAGATATCTAAACACCTATAACCGACAAGATTAGTATCTAAAATACATAGATACTTTTACAAAAAGTCAGTAAGAAAAAAATCAACAACTGAATTTTTAAAAAGAGCACAAAAGACCTTGTGACAGGCATTTCTCATCAAAGGAAATGGGACTGACCAACAGATGTTTAATGTCATCAGTAATTATAGAAATAAGGATTAAATTCAAATGAAACACATTTTATCATATTTGCAAAACTTTTAAAATCTAACAATACAAAGTGTTGGTGAAAATGTGGAGCAATAAGAACCCCTGCATACTCTGGGTAGGACAGTAAAATGGATAAAACTTCCTTGGAAATAGGAAATTAGAAAGCAATGAGCATCATTTGGTGAAAATGCAGATGAGCTGACCACACAGCCCTACAGGTCCATCCCTATCGTATTCCCTGAGAGCCCCTTGTACCTGTGCACTGGGAGACACGTTTGAGAATGTTCATAGCAGCAGTGTTTGCTGCAGCAGAAAACCTGGAGATGATGAAAATCACCACCAAAGGCCTAGTGCATTGATACACATACGATATAGACACGCACACGGGATATTGTACAGCAGTGAAAAACAACAGACATCAGCTGCACAAACCATGCTGAATGAAAAAGGGGAGGGGAAGTCACCAAACAGCAATTTTATTTTATAAAGACTTGAAACAGGTAACCTGTAAAGGCAAAACTCTAAAGAAAAGCAAGAGAACAATTAACGTGACAACTTAGGATGGCGGTGACGCTGGAGAGGGAGTGGGGAGGAGATGCATTTGGAGAGAGACCCACCAGGACTTGAAGACTATTGCTCATTGTTCTAGTTCTTAAACCGCGAGGGGCTTTATTATTCTTTAAATTGTACGTACACAACATACACGTCCTTCTGTACAGATGAGACTTCAAGATAAAAGTACATAATATTTTTACAGGAAACAAGGGGCTGTGGAAGGTCCTGAGCAGGCTGATGGGCCACTGGACACAGGAAGGATGGGACCAAGAGAGGCCGCTCTTGCCGTGGGCTGTTTGGGCAGGCACGCGAGCTAGGCTGGGAGGCAGCAGGATGATGGGTGGGGAGGCACAGGACTGGCTGAGGCCAGGGGACTGGAAGGTTTTGAGACCCAGGAAGGAAGGGAGGAGGCAAGCAAAGTGAGAAAGGAGAAAGGTGGGAAGAGAGAAGCGAGGAAGAAAAAAGAGCAAACAAGAGAAAGAAAGAAGGGGACAGAGAGGAGAGAGAAAGAAAGGGAGAAGAAAAAAATCCAGGGAAGATAGGACATCTTGAAAGCCCTCTGTGGCCAGTGAGGTCCTGGTCCCATTCTCACAGCCCCTGCTGGGTCCCCAGCTGCTAGGTGACCTTGAAAATAAACTGTTCCATCTCTGTGCCACAGCTTCCTTGCCTGTGACAAAGTCTGGGAGTCCTGGGCTGCAATAGGCCTCTTTGGGCATCTCTGCTGTTCTCATTTTAGCTATGGCATCTGCATGGTTTTGGATACTTGTTTGAGGTAAGAGAAAGTCATAACAGAGCCACAGAGTACCGGTTGTGCAAGTTGTGCACTGTGCAATCCTAGAAGAGGACATTGACAAGGTAGTCTCCCTTATATCATTAGCCATGTTAGTGCTCACATTTATTGAGGACACTCATGTGCTGTGCACGTTATCTCATTTAATTCTTACGTTTTGTTACCCTTATTTTACATAATAAGAAATCTAGGCTCAATGAGACACTAACTTGCACAACAAAGTAGAGCTAGGATTTAAACCCCGTTCTGCCCAGTTCCAGAGCCGGGAGCACCCTGACTGTGGGCGTAGAGTTGGCATGGAAAGCCCGCTCACCCTGATCCTGGTCCTCAGCCGTCAGGGCAAGGCATGCCAGCCTGAGGAAAGCACTGCCCACAGCCCCGGGCGCGCTCAGCTCGGCTGCATGCGTCGGGCGCCAACAGAGCTGGACCTGGGTTCCAGGCTGGTTCTTCCACCAACCAGCTGGGCGACCTCGGGCCTCAGTTTCCCCTTGCAGCCCACACAGGAAGATGATTGTGAGCGCTCAGGGGTTCTCGCTGGCCCTGCCCCGGGGGTGGGACTGGGAGTGGTCACGTGGAGGGGCGCCCAGTCCCCCGAGCCCCGCCCCGCCCCGCCCCGCGCTCGGGGCCCTCCGCCCAGTCTGTGTCTGGAGCCCCGAGCCCAGAGCCGCCCGGGGGCACGGTGCAGGCTCGGGACGCACCGCCACGCCAAGGCTGGTGAGGTGGCCGCCACCACCCCAGGGGCCCGGGCGCGCCTGCTCACTGCTCGGCCCGCTCCCGGCCAGCTGTGCAGGTGGCTGGACCAGCAGCAGCAGCAGCAGCAGCGAGGACTGGAGCGCGGGCGGCAGCAGCGACACCATGGATCTCTCCTTTATGGCTGCGCAGGTAACGGGCGCCTTCGCCAAGTGCCCTGGGCCGCCAAGTTTGGGGAGATTCGGGGCCACGGTCTTTCCCTCCCCGCCGGACTAGGCGCACCGGGAGGACTCTGGCCGGGCAGTGGCGCCCGCCCGGGATCCTGTCCTGGTCCTTTGTCCCAAGCCGGGCACCCCCACCTGGTGCGCGCGTCCGGGGCGGCGAGCTCGGCTGTCCCCGGGTGGGGCCGGCGGTGCACCCTACGCACCCGCAGCTCGAGCCCTTCCCACCCGGGGTGCAGGGAGGCTGCGAGGAGCCTGGGCAGCCCGAGTCACCCCCTCCGGGCCCATCCCCCACCTGCCATCCCCCTTCCTGTGTCCCGGAGCCCTCCAAGGCTGGGGCGGTCCAGACCCGCGCGGACACGGGTGGGTGGACGTCCTAGCTCTTCTACGCTGTTTCCCCGAGGCGTCGGTAATTAGTCACTTGTCGGTAACCTCTGACGCCCCCCGACCACTTTTCTCCCCTGTGGGTGGGGACCACAGCCCCTGCCGCCTGAGGAAGGCGGTGTGACTCGCGTTGTGTGACAGGCCAAGCCTGGAAGTGCATCGGTGGTTTTATCCCTATTCGCTTTGTGCTGAGGCTAATTAGCCAGCAGTTCCCAGCGCGACCATAACCCTTCCCTCCACGCAAAACAGGCTCCCCATGGCAGGAAAAACAAATGACCTCTCACTGCTTGGTTTTTGTTCCACAAGAATCCCCTTGAGTTCTGGGCTTGGGAGGTCGTTGTGTTTCTGTGCCTTAACTCTCTTGAGCCAGAACGAAGATGAACACCCAATTTCTCATGCTTTGGTGGCCCTTGGGAAGACCCAGTGCTAACCACAGCCTGGCTCTAGGGAAGGGCTGCATTTGGTTTGGGAGAACAAGTCCCAGCGTACCAAATTCAGACCTTGGACCTTCTCTGGTTGTGTGGGTCGCTTACGTTGGGAGCGGAGAGGTAGGCAGGCCGCCCAGGCTCCCTTCTCTATCCTGGGTGTATGGCAGGGACCCCACTTGCTGCTGTTTTCTTTTACAGGGAATGAAGTTTGAGGGGACACTTTCCTCTTCCCCAAACTTCACCAGCGATGGAAGCCTGTTTAAAAAGTAACAGCAAAATCCAGACTGTGTGTGGACATCGAGTCCCCAAACGGAGGCATAAAAGGATGCAGAACCCCAAATTGGCTCCAAGGAACCCAGATCCCAGCTCTTTGGCGGTCTCCCAACAAGTTGTCAATAATGCTATTTGCTCTCTGAGTATCGCAGGCCCTTTTTTGCCTGATTTTCCATCTCCTGTCTCTAAACCCATGCTTATAAATATTGCCATGCAGACACCATTTTCAGTGGCCACATGATAACTGAGGAGGCTTTCCAGAATTTATTTCTAGAGGGGAGAAGAGTGCACACAATGTCTGTCTCTGCCTCCCCCCTCTGGATCCTGCTGAAATACTGGCGTTTCCATGGTTACAAGATAAATTGATCATTGCTAACCCTGAGGCTGGCTGGAGCATCAGGAGTTGCTATGGTAACTCAACAAAATAAACAGGGCTTTGTAGTGCTTTCGGCAGAACCTGCACAGAGACTGGGTTCTTATTTTTCTTTTTTGTTTACAATCCAAATTCCACCTGGTCAATACATTCCCCTGGATGGATGTTTGGCATTGGTTACATGCTCAGTACTGTGCTAACGGCAAAGAAACATGAAGTACCACACAATGGGAACAGGTGCTGAGGTTTGCTGAGCACCTACTGTGTGCTAGCCGCTGGGCACTTGGCACTTTGTTACAGGAAATCCTTACAAGTCTACAACGTAGGCCCAGTTTTGGATACTAAACTTAAACTAGATTAAATAGTTTGCCCAAGGACACACCATTAGTAAGGAGAACTGGGTTTCCAATCTGGGCCTGAGTGTTTTTCCCCCTTATTGTTTCATCCTCAGAAAGACACAGTACGAGGGACAGGACAGACATGTTGGAAATGGTTCATCTCCCCCCACCCCCGCCCTCGGAAGTGGTTCTGCCGTTGTGCCTCTCTCGTAGCCCTGCCGGTCGTACTCTATTGCATTGCCTTCTGGTGTTGGGTCTGTTCCAGTCACCTCCATAAGGGTGGGAACTGTCACTTCTGTATCTGCTGCACTTAGCAGTGCTTGGCCGGAGTGAGTGCTAAGCACCTGCTCTGGGTGTGCACGAGGACCACCAGGGTGTGTGTGACAGTCGCTGCCCCCCACCACAGTCTTTCTCTCAGCGGGGGGCGGGGGTCAGTTCCCGGAGAAGTGTTAGCGGATCCACGCACTTGTTCAGCGAGTGCTGAGTACCTGCCTGTGCCAAGCTCCGTGGCAGGCACTGGGACAAGGATGCGGGGCGACAAAGTTGAGTGGGATGTAGATTTTCTCTCTGGGTGCTTTAGGGAATTGGAGAAATGATGGCCCAGGCCAAGGCCAGTGAGGGGAATGGCTCAAGTGCTGGGCCGGGCAAGGTACCTGGCACATAGTAGGTCCTCAGCAAGTATTTGTTGGGTGATTGGATGAGGAAGAGACAAGATGTATGTTCATAAAAAGACATTAGTGGGAAAAGACAGCGGATGCGAGATGTCCGATGCCCTCCCCACTAACACCTGTCATGATCAGGACTTGGAGAATGAGGGCTCTAGATGGATTGGAACTACAGCAGATTCCCCCTGGTGGGCCTGGGAATAAGGGTATTCTAGGTGGAGCGGCATGGAGGTAGGGCAGCCCAGAGCCCTTCAGAGAGCTGGAGGGTCGAGGGCACAAGAGGACTGAGAGGGAGAGCCAAGGGCCAGGTTAGAGAAGGTGCTGACTGTTGGGGTGAGAAGTTCCCATGTAATCAGTAGGCAGTGGGAGCCATTGCAGGTTATTGAGCAGGGCAATGGCACATATATTACCAGTTGAAACGGTGCCTTGGGAAGGCCTGGCCCCTGTAGAAGATAGAAACTGGAGGGCTGGGCGGGGTCAGGAGTGCACGCCGGGGTGATTAACTGATTGAGTGATTGAAACCAGATCCATGTGATTCCAAAGCCCAAGCTGCCTCTCCCTCCCCACATCATTACATGTGATTCCTGTTTAGGGCTTAAGACCCATAGAGTGTATAAACCATGCTGGAAAGATTTCCTCTCAAAAGCTAAGCGTTAAAAAGACACCCTTTTGGATGTATATAGTGGACACCAGTTATTGGCAAGCCCTCCTGTGCAGAGGTGCCCTCCCGGGCGCTGTATGAGGCTGTGTGCGAGGCGTGGGACAGGGTGCGGGCGCTGATGCTATGAAGATGCAGCTGGTGGACCCCACCTCGTCCCGGAGCCTGGAGGTTCCCAGCTGCCCTTTCCCCGACCCGGAAAGCACCCCAGCCCCGCTCCACACAGCCCTCGGGCCCCTGGAGCAGCGAAAGGGGGCATTGTTTCTCTATGGCCAGAAGTGGCCAGGACGGCAAGGCCACCCAGACCTCCAGGAGGCTGGGGAGAGGGGAAGGATCACAGACTTAAAACTGAGCCCAAAATCCTTGTGTCACCGTTGGGGTAGCCTGTGTCCAAAGACAGCCACCATCTGTTCCTTCCCTCCCTCCTGCACTCACATACTGCCCTCCCCCACCATCAAGAGCTGTAGTCCGACTCCCCTCCCCTAATGACCTCATCTTAACTTGATCGCATATTCAGAGACTTTATTTCCAAACAAGGACACATTTAAAGGTACCAAGCGTTAGAATTTTATCATATCTTTCGAGGGGACACAATTCAACCCATAACAGGGTCTGAAGACCCATAAAGAAAAAGGATCTCAGCCCTTGGGTTAGCGGCTGCTGGTCTTAGAGAGGCAGTGATCAGATCACTTACGTAAACCCCAGTTTCATCCCCTGTGGAATGGGGACAAAACTGCCTTCGTCATGGAACTGTTTATTTAGTCATTCAGCAAACGTTTCCTGTATGCCAGGCCTCCGTACATGGAGTGCTGGGGAAAAGGGGTATGCCATAGTCCCTGCGGGTGACACGTGAGAGGATGGGGTAAACACAGGGCCCAGGAGCCCAGAGGTCAGGGAAAGCTTCTGGAGGTTTGACTTAAGTTGAGTGTGAAGGGTGCATAGCTGTTATGCAGACGTAAGAGTAAGGGCCTTCCAGGCAGAGGGAACTGCGTGCACAAAGGCAAGGGGGCTTGAAACAGTGTCTCCTGTTGGGGGTGGGAGTTGCAAGTAGCCATTTGACTGGAGCAAAGGAGGCAGGTGGTGAGGGAGTGGGGGGTGAGGCCAGGGAGCCTGAGGCCAGCTAGGTGACCTCAAGGAGTGGAGCAGGGTGTGGTGGGGGCTAGGGTGCCCTGGAGAGCTGGGCCTGGCATGGAGGGGGCCCCCGAGCTCCAGCCCCTTACTTGTGCCCTGCAGACATGCATGCCTAGGGCTGCAGGGGCTTCTGGGTTTTAAAGAAAGCTGAGATTCTGATTTTCACATGCAGCCTGGATTTTTTAATGTTGGCAACTAATTAGAAATTTTTAACAAATCATCCAACCATGATGTGGACTGTTGCAGTTACTTACTGCTTATTATTTCAGTTACTTAGTGGCTTAAAGCAATAATTGATTTTGCTCATGATTTCCTGGGACCAGAATTCAGGAAGGACTCAGCTAGATAGTTTGTTTTCGCTCCAGTTGCATCAGCTGGAACAGCCAGGGCTGGAGTTTAGGCTTCCAGCATGAGGCTTCCTCACACTCTCCACTTGGAATTTCATCCTGCAAGGGTTTCTTCAGGTGTCTTGTGCTTCCTCCAAGTATGGAGGTCTCAGGGTCATTGCACTCTTGTATGGCACTAGCTTCCCCCAGAGCCAACAGTCCCAGATGCAAGCTGCAGGCTTCTTAGGACCTAGCCCTGGATGTCCCAGAATGTCACTAACATTACGTTCTCTCAGTCAAGAAACTCCTAAGGCCAGCCCAGACTTAAAGGGAGGGGAGTCAGATTCCAGCTCTTGGTGTGGGGGGCAGCGTGCACGCCCAGGAGGGAGGGCTGGAACGGATAGTGGCTGTGTTTGGAGACTGGCTACTACCTGGACCAATCAGAGCAGGTGTGTGGGCTGGATTCATGCTGGGGCTGCTGATGTGTTATCTCTAGACTGGACAGGTGTGTGTAGAGGTTGGTAAAACCTGGTATACTGACTGCCAAGCCCAGGAGAGAAGGAGGTAGGCCATGACTTCATTAGGCTGATATATGAAATTGCTGATATTTGACCAATTTTGACCTACAAAATGACAGTTCTTTTGGTTCAACATCGTATCAGAGAGATCTGAGAAGTATTTCTGTGTTTGAAGAGCTGGGAATACCCCCACTTCTCCCCTCAGCCCACCTCTCAGAACCTTGGCCTTGCTAGGTAGGAGGACACAGTCACACCTGGAACGCCATGTTAACACTGGACCTGTCCTTCTGGAAGGTGCTATGTGTGAGTGTGCTCATAACTGAGACACCAGTAAATCCCCTGCCAGCCCTTCCCATTTCCCCCCTCCAGACCTGAGACACTCACAGTTAATTTGCACCTTTTTTTGAGACAGCCTAGCTCTGTCACCCCAGCTACAGTGCAGTGACGTCATCGTAACTCACAGCAACCTCAAACTCCCGGGCTCGAGCAATTCTCCTGCCTCAGCCTCCCGAGTAGCTGGTACTACAGGCCTGTGCCACCACTCCTGGCTAATTTTTCTATTTTTTGTAGAGATGGTGTCTTGCTTTTGCTCAGGCTGGTCTCAAACTGCTGACCTCAAATGATCCTCCTGCCTCGACCTCCCAGAGCTCTAGGATTACAGGAGTGAGCCACTGCGCTGGGCCTCTAATTTGCATTTTTAATATTTTTCATGGAGGGGAAAATATCACAAAAGACATCTGGTAGTACTGGAGATGCGATTCTGTTATCTCTTGAAACAGTCTTAGCCGCCCTCAAGGGCCTGTGGGATCATTGTGACAGAGCTATAAGAAACTAGCAGAAGTTTTCGGTCCCCAGAGAACACACCACTACCCAGAAAAACAGAATTCCAAGGAGTCTGACACTCTACTGCTTAGAGAATGTTTTCCTCGGGCAGTGGGTGCTCCTATTTCTTAAAGCAAGAATCATCATTAAAATACAAATTGTCTATTATCTCAAATGTTTTTAACCAAAGGGCCTGTGTCGTTGTGCTTCCCATTCCCATTGCAGATATTTAAATATTTTATCATTCTAATTAGATTTGCTTCAGGAGATGGTATAAGGCTACATTTTTGCAGGGATGTAATGAGCAGTTAAGGAAGAAGCAAAAATCCTGGTGATTTTTGTAGACCACATTTCTGGATAGTGTTTTAAGATGCCAGACTTGAAACAATGGAATCTCACAGAGCTAAGAGAACTGGGGCATCTGGAGGTGGATTGTAAGTCTCCAATTAAATACTCGAGTGCTTATGGAGGCCCTGCTCTGCTCTCTGTCCTCCTCTGGGGCCTGAACCCCTGCCCCTTCTATACTGAAGTGGTGGAGACCTATCTCTGTTCACTCCCTCCCCCTTCTGGCCCCACAAAATGGTCCCTGTACCTTCCCATCACAGCTGCCATTTAACGAATGCATTCGGGGTACCAGGCAAGCCCTGTATTTAACAATACATAGAATCGCATCCAAGCCTTGCAATGGCCCCATGGAATAGCACTTTCAGATCCATTTTACAGGTGAGGAAACTGAGGCTTAGACTGGCAAAGTCCCTTGCACAGGTCTCTGTGCCACTTAAGGCTATTTTTTAAAGACTTTTTGGTTTTGTTTTTATTCTTTGAGAGAATTTTTAGGTTCACAGAAAAATGGAGAGGAAGATACAGAGATTTCCCATAGACCCTCTATCCCCACACATACATGGCTCTCCCACAGTCAACATCCCCACCAGAGTGGCACATTTGCTATAACTGATGAACCTACGTGGACACGTCATTGTCACCCAAAGTCCATAGTTTGCATTAGGCTTCACCGTGGGCATTGTACATTCTGTGGGCTTAGACAAATGTATAATGACATGTATCCACCAACATGTATCCACCATTACGGTATCACGTAGAGTATTGTCACTGCCCTAAAAATCCCCTGTGCACCATCTGTTTATCTTTTCCTCCCCTCAACCCCTGGCAACCACTGATCTTACTGTCTCCACAGTTTTGCCTCTTCCAGAGTGTCATGTAATTAGTGTCATACAATATGTAGCCTTTTCAGATTGGCCTCTTTCACTTAGTAGTATGCACTTAAGTTTCCTCCAAGTTTTTTCAGAGTTTGATGGCTCATTTCCTTTTAGTGCTGGATAATATTCCATTGTCTAGATGTACCACAGTTTATTAATCCATTCACTTACTGAAGGACATCATGGCTGCTTCCAAGTTTTGACAGTTATGAATAAAGCTGCTATAAACATCTGTTTTGCAGGTTTTTATGGGGACGTAAATTTCCAAGAGCCTATTTTAAAATCCAGTCTGACAATCTCTGCTTTTTAATTGGAGTGTTTAAACCATTTACATTTAATGTGATTATTGATGTGGTTGAGTTTAAATCTACTGTCTTTTAAATTTGTTTTCTATTTTTCCTACCTGTTCTTTGTTCTCCTTTTCCTCCTTTTCTGCCACTTTTTGGGTTAGTTGAGAAATTTTTATTTTTCCATGTTATCTCCTGTGTTGGCTTATTAAACACAACTCTCTTGTTGTTTTAGTGGCTGCTTTAGTATTTACAGGAAAGATCTTTAACTTATCACAGCCTATCTGCTAGTGATATTATACCACTGCACATATGGTAAGAACTTTACAACAGTATACTTCTATTTCTCCCCTCTCGGTTTTTGTGCCATTGTTGTTATGTATTTTACCAGTACATATGTTGTAGACCTCATGCTACATTGTTATTATTTTTGTTTAAAGTCAGTTTTCTTGTAAATGATTTAAATAGTAAGAAAACAATCTCTTGTATTGTCTCGTGCAGTTGTTATTTCCAGTGCCCTTCATTCCATTGTGTAGATCCGTATCTCTATATGGTATAATTTGCCTTCTGCCCGAAAGACTTCAACATTTCTAGTAACGCAGAAGTGCCAGTGATGCATTCTTTCATCTTTTGTATGTTTGGGGGGAAAAAAGGCTTTTTTTCTTTTGCTTTCATTTCTGAACAGTATTTTTTACTGGGCATAGAATTCCAAGTTGACAGTTTGTTTAAAGGTATCTTCTGGCTTCCAGTGAGAAATCTACTGCCATCCTTATTTTGTTCTCTGAATGTGTCTTTTTGCCCTCTGGCTGCTTTTAAGGTTTTCTCTTTGTCACTGGTTTTGAGCAATTCTGTTATGATGTACCTTAGTGCCATTTCTTCAAGCTTCTTGTGCTTGGAGTTTGGAGAGTATTTTGCATTCGTGAGTTTATACTTTGCATCACATTTGGAAATTTTTCTGCTATTATTTCTTTACGTTTTTTTCTGTTCCCCCTTCTCTCTCCTCTCCTTTTGAGACTCCATTTATATATATATTAGGAGGCTTGAAGTTGTTTCACAGTTCGCTGATGCTCTGTTCATTTTGTCTTTTCTGTTTGTGTTTCATTTAGATGTTAGTATTGTCATGTCTTCAAGTTCACCAGGTTTTCTTCTGCAATATCTAATCTGCTGATAATCCCATCCAATGTATTTTTTTTTTTTTTTTTGAGACAGAGTCTCACTATGTTGCCCGGGCTAGAGTGCCGTGGTGTCATCCTAGCTCACAGCAACCTCAAACTCCTGGGCTCAAGCGATCCTCCTGCCTCAGCCTCTCGAGTAGCTGGGACTACAGGCATGCACCACCATGCCCAGCTAGTTTTTTCTATGTATTTTTAGTTGTCCAATTAATTTCTATTTTTAGTAGAGATGGGGTCTCGCTCTTGCTCAGGCGGGTTTCAAACTCCGGAGTTCAAACAATCCACCCACCTCGGCCTCCCAGAGAGCTACGATTACAGGTGTGAGCCACCGTGCCCGGCCCCAATGTATTTTTAACCTTGGACATTGTAGTTTTCATCTCTAGAAGCTAATTTGGGTCTTTAAAAAAATATTTCTCTTCCATTCTCTCTTTAGTATGTTCAGTGTTTCCTCTGGCTTTTTGAACATATGGAGAATAGTTATAACAACTGTTTTAATGTCTTCATCTACTAATTCTAAATCCGCGTCTGTTCTGGGTTGGTCTTGATTGATTGCCTTTTCTACTCATATGGTTTATATTTTCTTGCTGCTTTACGTGCATAATAATTCTTCACTGGATGCCAAACATTATGAATTTTACCTTGCTGGATGCTAGATATTTTTGTGTTCCTATAAACATTCTTGAGCTTTGTTCTGGGATGTAGTTAAGTTATTTGGGAACCATTTGATTTTGGGAGGGGGGGAATATTGCTTTTAATATTTGTTAAGCAGGACCAAACCATATTTAATCTAATTATTCCCCGCTACTGCAGCAAGGCTGTTCTGAATATTCAACTCAATGCCCCATGAATTATGAGATTTTCAAAATGGCTGGTGGAAACAGGCATAATTTCCAGCCCTGTGTGGGTGCCAGGCACTGTTCCCTGTAATCCTTTCTGGGGATTCTTTCCCCGTCTCAGGTAGTTTCAGCACATGCATGCACTCACCAGTTCTCTGTTAAATGTGTGAGTGGCCCTCTGCAGACCCCAGGGCTCTCTCTCTGTGCGGCTGTCTTCTCTCCATCCTCTGACCTTCAGCGTCTGGCTGCCTTGAGCTCACCAAACTCTCGGTTCCATTTCTCCAAGTCAGGGAGTCCACTGAGCTCTGCCTGAGTTCCCTGCTCCCTGGCCTGGAAATCTTCCAAAGGCAGTAAACTGGAGCAGATGTATGGCTCACTTGGCTTAGTTTCCATCTCTCAAGGGTCATTGTCCTTCACTGTCTGATGTCCAATGTCTTGAAAACCATTTTCATATATTATGTCTAAGTTTTCAGTTGTTTCGGTTGAGAGGGTATATCCAGTCCCTATTACTGCGCCTTGGCTACAAGTGGGATTTTTTTAAGCCTGTGTTTTTAACAACGATATTTCCATCCTTTCTCCTTTCCTTCTGTTGTGGGAAAAGGAATGTGACACTTGAGTCTAAATCTGAACCACTGTCCCCACCTCCCAGCTCTGGAACCTTGGTCCGGCCCTTCCCTCTCTCTTCTGAATGCCGTAGAATGTGCGTAACACACGCACATACCCTGCAGGTGAGCCTGGCATGCACCAAGCTGGAAAGTCACAGCACGCCCCGACTGGCCAAATCCTTTTCTGGCCTGCCATTGCCACCTGGGGTTCCTTCATGTGTCCTATGACAGGACGTTCCCTGAGACATTGAGGGAGCCAGTCTGTGTGCAGGTAGCCAGAAGTCAGGCAGCTTGGTGAGCAGATCTGGGTTTCTTTAGGCCTCTGTCCCAGGCACCTGGACCCTAAGAAGCCTCGTTCCCCACAAAGAGAAAGCGAGGGCTGGGGTGGGAGCAGGTTGCTCCGGCCCGAGGCCACCCAGGTGGCAGCCCCCGTTCAGCCAGCACCCGGAGCCCTGCTCATCCCCACCAGCCCCGTGAGGACCCCTCGTCCATCTCCTGTGCACGAAGTTCTGGAAGCTGATCAGAAACGCAGTGGCTTCCAGTGGCTTCCAGGGAGACCTGAGAGGGCTTGACCAATGTGCTCTCCTGGGCGCCCTGTGCTCCCACCTCTCTCCACAGCATCATAGCGCCGCCTGCATCTCCCACCTCCTCTCTAACTTCCTGCCAATCCTATTCCCGCCCATGGAAGCCCCACCGGGGCCCCAGCGCACATTCAAATAACCAAATCAATCAGGCAGGCCCGGCCGTGCAGGCGGGCTGTGTTGAGGAGTGTTGGGAAGCCAAAAAGAAGCTATTGCCAGCCTTCGTCATCTTTGTCATCCTCCCCAGCATCATGAGAGCAGGCATTACACACAGAACGTCATTCTTAGGCATGCAGACTAGCGGAGCAGGAGCCCCAGCCTCAGGTGGAGGAAGAAGGGGACAGAGGGTGCAGATGAATTTGAGCGCCTGCTGAGCCCCAGGCTGTGTGCTGCACAACTATCCTGTGAGGGTGGGACTATCTGCATGCCCATTTTAGAGAAGAGGATACCGAGGTTCAGAGAGCCCTAGGGTCTTGCCCAAAGTCATCTAGGTAGGAAGAGGCTAAGCTGGGGTCAAGGCTAGGTCCGAGCCCAGAGCCAGATACCAGCTGAGGATGTATGGCTCACTTGGCTTAGTTCCCGTCTCTCAAGGGTCATTGTCCTTCACTGTCTGATGTCCAATGTCTTGAAAACTATTCAAGACATTGAGTGGCTGGATCTCAGAGTGTCGGGGTGAGGGTGGATGGAGACTGGAGCCCCAGATGGTGTGGTTCTCCGTCACAGCCCTTTCCAGCCCGCCCTCTCTGGAGCCTGTGTGGGCAGAGTGGATTGCGGCTCAGACAGGCTGCTGCCGGAGGTGGGAGGGAGCCCACAGGAGGCTGAGAGAGACCCGGCAGGGGTGCGGGAGGAAGGGAAGCTTGTTCCCCACTGGAGGGCTTGTCTCTGCCCCCAGCTCTGTCCAGCTCTCATCAGAGCATCCCCCTGTCTGGCTTTCCCTGAGGGCAAAGGTTCTCATTCTCATCTCATTTATGTCGGAATTGCTGCTGCCCAGCCTGGGGCTAGACCCCGTAAATATTTAACGAATGAATGCAGGGAGAGCAGGGAGTCAGTGAAAGCACAGAGAAACCAGATAGAAAACCACAGCTTGCATCAGCTCGCTGGGCACCTCCTCTTTGGATGTGGATTATAGCTGTCCCCAAGGCCGCTGTTTCCTGACAGCACCAGGGCCCCACCCTCACCCCACATCCTGTCCCTCAGGCACCCGTCCCTCGTCCCCTGCAGTGTGCTGCGTGCCAGGCCCGGCACTACGGGCTTTGCCAGCAGCGTTTGTTCCACCCTCCAACAGTCCTGTGGTGCGCCTGGGATCGTTCCCAGTTTACTGACGAGGAGCATGGGGCCCAGAGAGGGTAAGACACTTGCCCAAGGTCTTGCAGCAGATAGACTTGGGGCTATTATTTGAAGAGAGGGCCGACCCCTCGAAACCTCTGGACTTCACTATCAAAATGGTGACTCGGAGGTAAGGTGACCAACCACCCTGGTTTGCCGAGACCTGATGGGCCTCCCAGACTGGGGACTCTCAGCGCCGAAATTGAGACAGCCCCGGGCAGACCTGGACGGTGGGTCCCTCTACTCAGAGAGGCCATCTGGGATTCAGAGGGCTTTTAGGATCCCGCCTCTCGTGTCACAAGTGCATCCGCCTCTCCTCTGCCCAGGAGACTAACGGAGCAAGCTGTGCCTCTCTTCAGAGCCCCAGGGCCTGGCCCGTGGAAGGTGCTAAATAAATGCCCTTGCAGTGGGCGTGATGAGCCCCGACTTGGTAGCCGGGTGTGAGTTCTGACTGGCCTGTTTGCATTGCTCTAGGAGCCTGGCAAACCACCCCTGTAGAGCCGCGGGCTGTCATGTGCCAGATCCCTCCCCAGCACTCCCTGTGGAGGGTGAGTCACCCACTGTGTCATATCTCCAGTGCTGGGGACTCACCACCTCACGAAACAACGACTTCCATTGGAGTCAGGTCGCCCTGGGCTCAAACACGGCCTGGCCGCTGAGCTGCCGCTGCCAGGGAAGTCAGTTAACACTCCAAGCCCTGGCAGGCTCAGCTGTGCAGTGCGGTGACAGTAGTTATGACAAGCCTTGGGATTTGGAGTCTTCAGCGTGGTCATGTGGCACCTCGTGAATGGGCAATATATTGGAATTATTCAGTGCAACCTTCCTTTCTTCAGCCAAAAACCTTCTTCTCTTTCACTCTGTCCATTGGTCCCAGAAACAGGTCTGACCCTGCTGGCACATGGTCGCATGTCCTGGGATTGCCAGGGGCTGTGGAGAGCACCCGAGGTGGGAAAGCAGGAGGCCCCGCTCCAGGCCTGGCTCTGCCACACATGCCTTGGAGCCGTTTGACTCGGAGCAAGGTGCTTACCTTCTTGGAGGCTCAGTTTCTTTGTCTGTTAAATGAAAACAGTAATAACTAGCTATAGGGTGGGTGAGAATCATGTGGGATGATGGATGTAAAAGCACAAACTCTGCAGAACCACACAAATGCCAGTAATTACCATAAATATCCTCCTTCTGCATCATCCTTTTTTTTGGAATAAATGTGGCCACTTCCCTCAACTATATTCCCAAGTGCATATTCTGTCTGGAATCTTCACCAGGTCAGGTTCTGGTCTGTCAATATTCTTATGAAACAGTCTTCTCAGAACAGGATATGATACTCGAGGAAACTCTATCACCTCCTTGGATCTAATCCTGATACACTCATTAATGTGGCCAGTGAGAGACAAATCTTGCCTTGCATAATACTGAACCTTACTTAGACTCCTTCTGATGGGAGGGCTCTCCTTCCTGAGTGCTGCTGCTCAGCCACGTCTCTCCCCCAGAGTTTGTGCAGCTGATATTTTTGAACCTTGGCACAGATATGTCAAGAATTGTGAAGGGTCTGGAATTTTACCCGGCTTTTAAGTTAGCCTGCTGCAATTTCAAAGATGCTGACAGAACGCACGAGACTCCTGGATTAGAGTCAGAGGACTTCACTCCTCACACCACAGCGAGCAGCTTGAGTTTCGTGTTCACATCAGTGCCTCTGCTCTGCGAGTCCCATGGGGGCGGTGGCCCGGGCGGGTTCAGTGCACGTAGTGTGTTTGTGTAACAGCTGAGGAAGCTCTGCTTAGGAACCCCAGTCTTTTAAAGGAGGCTGCAGATACACCTGTGCAGCCTTTGCCTCCGAGGGAGAGATGTCATCTTTATTGTCCTGGTCTGGAAACCCATGTGCCCTCTGCCCCGGCGGGGGACACTGTCTCATCCATCAGGGCTGTTTACTGTACAGACACCTTTGAAAAGATAGATCATCCAGAACAAAAGCTACCCGTGCCTTCCCCCAAAAGGCATGCAGGGCAGGAGAGACCCCTTGTCTTCCAACAGTGTGTTTATACTTATCCCTCCCAATGCAGCTGCACAAACCTGGGCTTGCAGCTCCACCCGGCCACTCCTGAGCTGTCTCTCCTTGGGCAAACTCCTTAACCTCTCTGGCCCTCAGTTTCCACAGCCTGCAAAGGAGGTATAATTCCTCTCTTTCAGAAGTGCTTGTGAAGTATGCTCATGAGGACTCCTCCCTGTGCCTGGTATGGAAAGACATTGGAGAGAAGGCAGCGGGACCGAGGTCATTGTAATTTGGAGCCCATCCCCCTGACCACTTAATTCCCTACCCTTCGCTGTCCCTCCCTGACGTAGTCCTTGGGACTCCTGCCCCTTCCCTGTCGAATGGGGCAGAATCACCCTGAGACCCTCGGCCACTGGGTGGCTAGTATTGGAAGGCCAGCAGCCGAGAGCTCAGAGCCTGGGTCACACCTGGGCTCCAGGACCAGTTTCTGAGCCTCAGTTTCCTCATCTGTAACACAGAACCCACCTCCTGGGATTTAAGGAGGAATTAAAGGAGATAATAAACATGGAAGGTTTGGAATGTTCCTGCATAATGCAGGCGCTCAGGGAAGCCATTCTGATGCCATTTGGGTAGTCTGAGCCTCAGGGAATGTGGTGTGGGGCCATTCTTGCTGCTCCCTGGAGGGAACTCCTTAGGAAAAGCAAAACAATTTGCCAGCCTCTGGCAGATCGCCCAGCCTGCTGGTGGCTTCGGTTTGGGGGATGCAGACTTGCCCAAGGGCCCTTCCTGGGGAGGCCAGACTCTTTGCTTTTGACAGTGCTGTTTACACAATGTGTGACCCTGTGGGAGAGGTGGGTGGTGACCAGTGTCCTCTCTCTGAGCTCTGCTTAGGCGTTCAGCACAGCACGGTGATTAGGGATTTGAGATGCAGAGTCAGACAGACCTAGCTTTAAATCCCGAGTTTGAAACCAGCTGGATGACTCAAGCACATCATGTGTCTTCCTGAAGCTCAGTTTCCTCATCTGTAAAGTGGGAATAGTGACCTTTCCTGCCTTGTGGAGCTTGAGAATTAGACAGGCCATGCAGTGTGCAGAGCCTGGCTGGTAAATGGCACCTGTTATAATGTTGCATTATTTTCTGTTTCTTGGTCTGCAAAATTCAGATTGAGTGGGTAGAACCATAGGAGCGCTTACTGCATGGAGAGATGGAAAAAAATCCAGGAACTGCAGTCAGAAAATCCTGGTCCACATTCTCTTTAGCGTCCCCCTGGTCGTGTGTGACTTGGGAAGTCACGTGATTTCTCTGCACCTCACCTGTCAATGGTGCCGGCTAATCACGTCTCCTGTGACGGATGGCAGAAACACTGGTCACCATGCCTGGCATAGACTTTGGTGGGTGCCCAGGGTCCCTCTCTGCTCCAAGGTTGTCAGTCACCAGGGCTGATGGCCTCAGAGAATGCCCCATCTAATAGGGCTGCAGCCAGTATGAAGGTCATTCAAACACCAGACACTGGGTAGGGCCCAGGAGACACCTGGGCACAGGGTTCCTGTGGTTTGAATGTCTGTGTTTCCTGCAAAATTCACGTTGAAACTTAATCCCCAGCGCAACAGTATTAAGAGGGGGGCCTTAAGGTGGTGATGAGGCAGTGAGGGCTCCACGCTCATGAATGGGTTAGTGCCTTACAAAAGGGCTTGAGGGGGTGGATCGTCCCTTCTGTCCCTTCCATCTTGTGAGGACACAGCACTTCTCCCCTCGGGAAGATGCAGCCTCACAGCACAGAAGCAGAGAGCAGAGGCCGCCCTCACCAGACCCCAGACCTGCAGGAGCCTGATCTTGGACTTTCCGGCCTCCAAAACTGTGAGAAATAAATTTCTGTTGTCTATCAATTACCCGGACTGTGATATTTTGTTACAGTAGCTCGTATGGACTAACTAAGAGGTTCCAGTGGCTGGAGCTGCCCACTGCTGTGTCCCGATGCCCAGGATTTGTCCCTGGGAAGTCCACTGGCATGGCTTAGGCTGACAGAGCTCATCGCACCCCAGCGCACGCAGGGTGGACCGGCCCATTGGCAGACTCCTTCTGCCAAACGCTGCAGGAGGTGCAATGCCTTCTGCAAAAGGGGAGTTTGTTCAGCCTCCTGTTGAGAAATGATGACTATTGGCCCTCGGAGGTGGAGTTCCTTTTTGTTAATTTTGGTCAGGAAAATTAAGTGGTGTTTATGGCCCTTCTGGGAAGGAGCACGCGGGCTGTCTATGTTCCGCTTGAGAAGCTGCCTCCGCTCCCTGGATCCCTTGTGGAGAGCAGCGTGAAGCCACCAAAGCTGCTGCCGCCTCTGGGTTCATACCACGGAGGCTGGAGTTGTTAACCTTTCCTCGGGTCACCGTAACAGTGCCGACCACGATAGTGCCTGCCTTCTGCTATGCGCCGGGCTCCCTGCTGACTGCGTTACAGGGACCAACATAACTAAGCCTTATCACCCCGCTCTGAAGTAGAAACTACAACTAAGCCCAATTTTCAGATGAAGCAACTAAGGCCTGGAGAGGCGAAGTAACATTAAGTGACAGAGCGGGGATTTGAACCGGCCACCTGCTCTTCCTCGGGGCTCGCTCCCTCGGCTCAGGGCCTCTGCTCTCTGCTCTGCTCCCCTCCCTGCCAGCAGTTCTGGGCGCACATCCTCCTCGCTCAATCACTCAACACGTCCGCGTGCAGCTTACGCACAAAGGCGTTTGTGGGTCCTGGAAACAGCTGCCCGCTGGCCCACTGCTCTTTTATTCCACGGCAGAAAGTTCCTCCGTGACACCGTTTCTACCTCCCTCTTCCCTGACTCCCACTCTCGACTCCCCCTTCTTTCTTTTAAGAATCCTGTGGACATTGGCTTATTTAAATTGATGCACCTTATCCGGCCTCCCAAAGGGTTCTTGCTGGAGACTTCTCAAAAGGCTCCAATCCCTCACCTGCTCTGAGAGCATTTCAGGCAAAGCAGGGTGCATCGCAGTGTTAGTTGAAGTCAACGCTGTGGTTTTTCCCACCCAGCCAGACACTCCAGTGTGCTGGAGAGATTAACACGTGATGTTGGGGAAGGCTTCCCTGAGTCTGTGCTCTCGAGCAGCGAGCAGCGGCTCCCGGCTCACCGATCAGATAGGATGGATGTCGAACGGGGCGTCGAGAGGACCGGCCTTCACAGCATTCCTGTCCGGCCCGGCCCTCCCGGGTGGCTCTGTACCACAGCTGCAGGGCTGCCGCCAGCAGGGCTGAGAGCAGCTGGCCTGCCCTTCATCTGCCACAGGGGTGGCCACAGGTTGCCCAAGGGGCTCTGATTTCTGGTTCTGACTCTTCCAGATCCTGCCTGAGTATCCCAAGAAAGCCATGACTCTGAGTCCGTTTGAATATCTGAAGAGGGGTTCACGAATTCCTGCCCCACGAGTTTATTTTGAACATTGGGTGGGCTAATGTGGGCAAACAGCTTTGCAGATACCACAGATAGTAATCATTGTGCAACTCAACATTTATTTGGCACTCCTGAAGGACAAGGCACAGCTCTCAGTACTTTGTGTGTGTTATATATATGCTAATGTGGTAAGTGCTGCTATCACCATTGTCATTCTACAGATGAGGAAACTGAGGCCCCAGGGCTATGTCACTTGCCAAGTCACACAAGGCGCAAGTGGCAGGGGGGATTTGAAGGTCTGTGGTTGGGCATCTTTGCTTGCAGCCACCGTGCTGTGCTTGCTCACCTGTCACACGGCAGCATAATCCGTGGGATATTCTTTAACCTGGAGGTAGTTTCCACTCAGGGACTCTAGCTGGGTGGGGTATTTCTTGACATGGAAACATCCATCCCCAAATTCCCACACCACTGCGACAGCCCTTGGCTAAGCCTGCTTTCCTCCCTGGACTACTGCAGGTGTTTCTCACCTGGGGGGCTGTCTCCAGTTGCTTCCTGGTCTGTTTTCCTTTCCTCATCATTGCCAGAGGGACCTTCCTTCCGCTGAGGGTCTTCAGCGCCCCCCATCCGTAAGATAAGGTGCCATGTCCTTGGGCTAACTTTGTTCCCATGACCAAACCTGGATCTCTAAGCCTGACGTCAAATGCACCTTCCAGGCCCCCACACCAGCTAGGCTGAGACACGTACAGCTCCCCGCAGTGGTGCCCCCAGCTTTGTCCTTGGGATACCCCCCTTCCCCTTCAAAGCCAGGTTCAGAACCCCTCTCCCACGAAGCCAGGTGCCCTAGATCCCACACTCTAAGACATTTTTTTCTGAGTGACCAGCCCTCTTCTGTGGCATTCTCCTGGCCTTTTTCCTTCCTACCTCCTAGGTCGTCATTTGTGTAGATGACTTTGCCCGTTCTTGTGTGTCTCCTCCTAGCATGGGTCATGGGGCTGATAGGAAGTCAGTTCTGCATAGAAGGTGCAGCAGGTGAGATTGGGGTTGCGGGCCCAGGTCTGCGCCGGCCCCCACACTTGCCATGGGGACTTTGGCAAGAGCCACCATCTCCTCAATGCCAAGACTAGAATGATAGCCATCCCCATTGATGCAGCCAGCACTGGACAAGCCGGGCGGGCGAGACATGCTCTGTGAAGTATAGAGTTCCGGTGTTGTCCGTGCTTGTTGGTCAAGTGGATAAACAGAATGTTGAATTTATTCAAGCAGGTTGTTTCCATACTCTGCACCCTCATTCTCATGCTACTGGCTGGGGATTCAGAGCTCAGCACCCCCGCTGAGCAGTGTCCTTCTTCACTCTGTCTCATGCTCCTCCCGGCCAACCACCCACCAGATTTTCTCCCCAGCCACCCCCAGTTCCCCTGCTGCCTGCAAGAAAGAGGCAGGAGCTCCAACTCCATCCCTTGGGCCAGTGACATCTTCCCTCCCACCCACGCCCAGCACCAGGGACTCTGCCCACCATCAGCAAATTCAGTGAACACATATGTCAGAAAGGAATAAGCTCCATGCCCCTTGCTCCAAACATCGGAGGAGCCAAGATGGGAAGGGCCTGAGCAAAGGATTCTCTGATCCCCAAACACACGCCCCGCCCATTTCTCTAGCCCGTTGCATATTTGTAGACTCTTGAGTTGGAAGGAAAACATGAAGCTCACAATCCCCGAGTTTGAAAGTTCTTTCCAGAACATGCACCCTCTTAAAGCAGTGAAAATAAAGATACCGCCACCACCAACTACTACTACTACTAACACCACTAAGATAGATGGTAGCTTATTAAACTATTATTTAGCCGGTGCTAGGCTTCGTACCATGTGCCGGGCCTTTTGCTCAGGTCTTTATATCTGTCAGCTCAAGAAGTTCTCCCAGCACCCCAAGGAGGGAAATATTCTCATTAGCCTCATTTACAGATAAGAAAAAGAAGGCACAGAGAGGGTGAGGGGTTAGTCCACAGTCACACAGCTCCTTAGTAGCCAAGTCAGACTTGGAGTACGATGGCCCACCTCCTGTCCCTGCACTTTCTCTCCATAGGAGCAGCAGGGGTAGATAGTCCCTGTTGCCGCTGTGCGTGGGTATTAGCACCGCTTACTGTAGTTCATAAGTTCACTTAAGGAACTGCCGGTGTGTTTGACAAATAGCAAAAGTGGCTGCCTGAAGAGCCCCCTGCCGTTGCTAGAGCTGTATGTGGTGAACCTGTGACTCCCTGGGGGTCCCGTTGTGTGTGTGTGTGTGTGTGTGTGTGTGTGTGTGTGTGTGTAACTTACAGTATTTTCTTCTAAGCAGCACTTGTTAGCCACCAAGTAAGCAGCATGTAACAGATGATGCATGCCCTTGGGTGAGCAAGATTTAAAGAAATAAACATCTCAGCATAATCCCGACGCTTTCTCATTAATCCTCAACAGAGCAATTTTTCTAACACAGCATCTTCTGTCTCGGTCACCGCATTCCTCCTTAATGAGGACTTGCTCAGACTTCCCAAGGACAAAGCCCATCTCCAGCTGGCCTGGTCCCGCAGCCCAATTTGAAAGTCAAAGCCCTCACAGGCAGTTTTTCTTGTCTGTTCGAGGCTTTTCGCTAGCAAATCTTTCCATTGATGAGTGCCTGCTGTATGTACATGTCATCTCTGAACCTCCTGAGGCCTGCCAGTCAGGGCGTTTAACCACAGGCCAGGCAAAGAAATGGGTAGCGTGTCTGTGGCTACACCGCCGGGGGGTGGGGACAGAGCCGAATTTGCCCCCCGGCCTGAACCCCCAGCTCTTTCCACCTTAACCGTGGGATGAGCTTCACCTTCTCTAAAAGTTGCCAATTAATCAAGAGAGAAGGAAAGCAGGACGAGGGGATCCTTGCGTTTTCCTTCGTGCATCTACTCTTCTTTCTTCCCTGCCTGCTGCAAAAGCTGACACAGAGCTGACAGCCGTCCACATGTGACCTTATGTTGCTAAGCTGAAACACCAGCACTGTCTTCTCCCATTGGGAAGGAAGCATTTTCCAGCCCGGCTCCCTGCCAGCTGCCGCTAGCTCTCCCGTGCTCTCAGCACCCCTTCTCTGAGCAGCATCCTTGCCAGCCCCTCAGGGCACAGGCCCAGATCCCTTTCCCAAACATTTCTCTGAAGCTGGACCAGGCTTTTTCTACAGAGGATTAGAGCACCGTCTGCCCCCCAGGCTGGAAAGCAGATCCTTTCTTGGGGTGTCCTGAGCCCTTGGAGTGCCCTTAAGGACTCTCGGGATGAATCCAATCTTGTTTCTGAGACGATTTCCTCTCCAACAGACAGGTCACCTGTGGAGCATAATATGGCTTGATTTTGCCCAGGCAATCCAGGGAGTGCTTATTGAATGCCCGCTGCATGCAAAACACTGAGGATCAAAGAGACAGCACAGACCCTCCTTGGCTTAAATCACAAAAGGTGTGGGTGTCAATAGCTTTATTATAGAAAAAGAAAATCTTTCCATCTGATGCTTGCAAAGCATCTCTGGTAGGTGGATGGGTAGGGATCATGGGGTCTGTCTGAAAGCTTGGGAAGTGGAGGCCGGGGAAGTTGGTTTGCAGCCGTGGGGCAGCTCTCAGCTCTCCTGGTCCCCGGCTCCATGTGCTTTGCTCCTGGCCACCACCCCAACCCTAACCCCAGTCCCCCCCCACCCCCACCCACAATGGTGGATGGTTGCTTTCAAGAACAGAGTGAAAAGGATTAAGGTTCCTTGTAAGAAATGACCTCTTAAAAAGTGCTTTCCACCCAAGGAATGGGACTGTGGCATCCTTTTGAGGGATAACGAAAGTCTCATCCTAATCTTTATTTGCTTTCCTGGCAAGGGTTCATTCATGCCAACTCTGTTGAACAGCCTTGCTGGTTGGCAGGGATCGTGCGCACACACACACACACACAGGGATCTCTCTCTCTCTCTCTCTCACACACACACACACACACACACACACAGACACAAGGCTCCAGCCTCATCTTCTCTGGCTGTTTTCTTCCTAACCCAGTGCACTTCTCTTCCTCCCGTGCACAGGCTGGGGGCTTTGACATGGCTTCCTGAGTCTTTCTGCATCTTCTGACCCAGTCGGGTGTCCCAAAATAACTGTGAGTGAGGCCGCACATGTCCTGGCTTGTGTCCGCAAGGGACAGCCACCTCTGTGCCTTCCTTTCTGCTCATGCAGGTGTCCCTGTGGAGGAGGGTGCAGTGGTCACCCGAGAGCCACGTTGGTTGGAGAAGGTGCTGGCATTTTATGTAAGTCCTCCTGTAGATTCTCACGTGCATCTCCAGTGGAGAATCTGGCCTTTTGTTGTTTGTTTCATGCTATGAACACTACTGAAAACCATTTTGCAGTATAGAGGAGGGGAAGTTAAAAAATAATCCAAAAAGATCCCCTTCGGGAGGTGAAGACACTGGGTACGCCACTGCCCCAGCCTCTGTCGTCCACTCTGGGATGTAGAATGATGCTCTAATTCAACCGTATTTGTTTTGTTCTCTCCCCGTTCCCCTCTCTTTCCCTTTCTCTCTCTCCTTCCAAAATAGGGATTACATAGTTTTTCCCTTTGTACCCCTGGCTTCCAGCCTGACCCCCTGCCATGCAGTAGACACCGAGCGAATGCCCATTTAGTCAACGAATGAGTGAACTGTTGAACAAATTAATTTCTACCCATCCTCCTAAGGCCCAGAGACTTTGCCCAGTGAAAAGGAATGTAATATGACTAGGAGGCCACTGACCCACACAGGGGACACCCATTTGGTTCCCATGATGCTGTTTAATCGCACCAAAGATAATATCAAATTAATTGGGATAGAATAAGTACTAATTTATGACAAGCTTTGCCAGCTGTTCCCCAAGGGAAAACTTAAAAACTCCCCGTTGTCTTGCACTTGCTCAACTGCTGACATCTAGTGAGAGCGGCCCAAGCTTCTCATAGCTGAGCCAGCAGAGGCACAGCTGACCCCCTGCCCACAGCCACGGAGAGGTGGTCGTCAGGTGCAGCCCGGGGGATGGGGTCATCCCAGCTGGTGTTGGCTACTTCTCACTGAGGTTCTCAGCCAGGCTCCTCTAAAAGCAAGCTGTGGCTCTGGGGCGTGAGTGGGGCCCCTGAGTTCTCACCGCGGACCGCAGGATGCAGTGTGGAGGTCAGAGACCCTGGACCTCACCATCTGAGCATTTCTGTCCCCCCAGGGCAAACGTCCCCTCCATTATTAGTAATCAGAGATGATGTGCTCTGCCGAGACAGCATTTTCTCCTGCTGCGCTGTGCTGAGTTACTATGGCAACGGTTTCGAAGGGGGTGAATTTGCTTTTCCCTCTTAATTCCATAATGCTCTCAGGCTTTCCAAAAATGTTCTTATTTTCCTGGGTCCTACTGTGGATCTAGGCATGCCGGGCGCCCAGCAAATAGAGCTGCGTCCTCTACCATGTATGCACTGCATCAAATAGTTCAAATCTTAGCATTTAACTGAGCAAGGTTTTTTATAAAAATAAAGCATGTTTTTAGCATCTACTCTTTGTGAGTAGATGTGCTAGGCACTGGGATTCAAAGAGAAATTAGATTCAGCTCCTTTCCTTAAAGAGTTCAAATTCCTAAGAAAGATTGACAAGTACACAGCTGACTATGATATAATGTAACATAGTATAATACAATGTAATATTATAAATGTAATGTAATAAATACAGTATAACGTAATGTAATATAATAAATATTTTGTCAGTTGTAGGAATAAATTAGCGTGGGGCCCCAGTGGAGAACGCTATTAATTCAGCCTGGAGTGTCAAGGGTTATGAGTCAGCAGACCTGGTGTTTGATTCCTGATCAATTACATAGGAGCTGTGCAAGCTCAGGGAAATGACCTTACCTCTCTGAACTCCAATCCTCCACCATGCTGGGCTGTTGTGGAAGTGAGGGGGCCACCCCATGAAGTTACAGCACCCAGGCCCAGAACTCTAAGGGGTTCCTGCTCCTCCCCACCCTGGGGCGCCCAGGAGATAGATGGAGGACTCCCAGGCAGCACCTCTGGCAAAGGCAGCAGCAAGGTGGCCCCAAGAAAACAGCACCTTCAGTGCAGGGGCAGATCGGAAAGCCAGGATGGCCAGTGCAGGGGGTTGCATCCGAACCCATCGCCACCCCTCGGAGCTGAGTGGGACCCCCTTTGAGAGCCTCAGCTGAGCAAGACCAATTTCATGGTGGTTAAGTGCTACAGGGGAGGCGCCGAAAGAAGCACAAACATTGCTCCAGAAGTTCTCAGGGTGCACTCAGTGCAGGACCCAATGTCATCGTGCCTCGTCACATTTGGGGCGCTGCAGGCGTGGCCTCTACCTGCCGCACTGGCTTAGGTGCTCTTTGAGGGCAGGACGCATCTCTCTTTGTCCAGTGCCATGTTGGCACATGGAGGTGGCCGAGGGCTGTGGGATGATGCCTCACCACATTCTTCCTTTCCACGTGTGCCTCAGTTTCCTCGCCTATAAAACTAGGGTGATGACAGTATCTCCTTCATAGGGGTGTTGATAAAACCCAAGCATGCCATGAAGTGCCCAGCACATGCCTGGCATAGAGCAGGCTCGCAGTAAATATCAGCTTTTATTTTTATTTCATACGCCTTGTTTTTAATTGAAAGCTCTCCAGCATAGACACATTAGCCAAAGAGAGTGGCAGGTATCGACATTAGGCAGCAAATCTTGCCATTAACCACAGCCTACGTGGAAGAATAACACAGGAAGGGTCGGTAGCTCTCTGTGTGTTGGAAAGTTTAATGAAAGGGCAGAATTCTTTTCTGAATTGCGTTCTTTCAGCAAAACAGCCAGGTTCGGAGGCCAGTTCTCTGCAGGACATCACCCCAAAGTACTAGAGGGCTGGATGACTTGACGAGAAAGCCTTTGGGGCTTGGGGATCTGGAGGAGGCCTGGGCGCCATTCCCACGTGTATAAATCCGGTGATCGTGGGCGAGGCGCTCAGTGCCTGGCCCAGCGGGGACTCAGCACAGACCAGTTGGCACTGATTCTAGCCTGTGGCTTCTCCATCTGCAGAAAAAGGCAGAACCCACCCACTGACACCCTCGCAGGGAGTAGAAAAGGATTCCTCCCTTCCAGATTAGATCAAAGCAGGGTCCCTGTGGAGCTCTTTCTTTTCCCTCCATCAGGACGAGCACGTGGCGGTGCAGGGAGCATCAGTGCTCCTGGTGGGGGTGGCACAGTCACGCTCGTCAGCTAAGGCCTGTGCACCGGGCTCCTGTAGAAAGTTGGCACTTGTCACCTGTAGCATGTGATGTGCTCAGGCACCGTGCTACACACTAGCAGACCGTGATGGCTAATTTAATGTGCCAACTTGACTGCGCCCTGGGCTGCCCAGATTGAACATTACTTTTGGGGCTGTCCGGGACAGTGAGGGTGTTTCTGGAGGAGGTTAGCTTTTGAACAGGTGGACCCAGGAGAGAAGTGGCCCTCCCCAGTGTGGGCAGCACCAGCCAATCTGGGGAGGGCCTGAATGGAACAAGAGGGTGAAGGAAGAAGGAATCTGTCTCCTGTCTTCCTGCCTCACTGCCTGAGCTGGTTCATCTCTTCTCGTCTTCTCCTGCTCTTGGACCAGGATTTACACCGTGGGCCCCTCTGGTTCTCAGGCCCTCAGACTTTGGAAATATTTAACCTACCAAAGCCTCCATTTTACTATCTGTATGATGGGAAGACGCCGCCTCCCAGTGGGGTGCCGTGGCCAACCAGGGCAGGCACGGGATGTGCATGAAGCCAGGTGACCCGAGATGGTCACCCGGCAGCCGAGGTTGGAGCGGAAGCAGCCAGCCTGGGCAGGCAGGTGGCTTTTGAAGGCTTCAGCCTCCTCCACCAGCCTGACGTCTGACATGGCCCTCTGCGAATCACTCACGTGACGGAGTGGGAGGGCATTGATGGTGCCGAGTTGGGTGCCATGAAATGCTGCTTCTCTGTTAAGTTTTAGAGGACCTTGATGTGCATTGTTTTAGAGAGGATGACTCCCTGCTTGATTTTGAGATCTCTGCTTCCCAGCATACACCAGACCTTTATTTTTACAACCTGGAAGTTTATATGGTGCTCTTGGTGCAAACACCTCGTTAAGAAGAAGTCTTCAAACCTGTGCTCGTTAGCATTTCTTCCAGGGCCTTCCAAAGACAGAGCAAGATACAGTCCTGCTTCACTTAGGATCCCACACCTGAGAGCCCTGCCCCAGGCATCAGAGGCACCTCCGGTACTTACCTGCGGATCTGCCGCAGTGCCCCACCCCCCTCACCGCCGCTGCCCTGCGTAGCCGGGCCTAGGCCAAGGGCCTATGCGGTAGGGACCTTTGGGCAGAGGAGGGTTTTCTACGTGGCGAGTACTCAGATCGTGCCCATGGACTTGTCCCTTTTCCTTGGCGATTCCTTGCCTAGAGTCCTACACTCTTCGCCTGGTTGATTACTTTTTAAATAAGTGATTGCCCGCTCCAGTGTCCCGCAGGACTCTAGTGCCTGGAGCCGGTTATGGGTCACCTCCTCTTTCTCTTCCTTCTGAACTCCCTCCCTTCTCTCCCCTGGGGAAGGCCATGGCAGATAAAACTCAGTGCACATTTGTGGAAATGCAAGTCCTCAGGGAGGAGGTGTGAAAGGTGTGTCACCAGTACACCCAGATTCTGAGTTTAAACTGATGCGTGGATTCGCTCACCTGTGCACAGGAACGCTCTCATTCTTCTTCCTTCCCTCCCTTCTCCCTCCCTCTCTCTCACACACACACACATCTTCCCACTCTGCTCGAAGGACTGACCTTGGGCAAAACGCCTGCCCTTTCTACAGACAGTTTCTGCAGCCAGGTTTTTGGGGGTTTTTTGTTTGTTTTGTTTTATTTTTCATTTCAGAATATTATGGGGTTGTAAACGCTTTGGTCACATAAATTGCCTTTGCACCGCCTGAGTCAGAGCTACAAGCGTGCCCATCCCCCAGGCAGCCAGTTTTGTGAAAGGAATTAGTAGAAGTTACGCTACCTGAGTCACTGGCGGTTCTGAAGATCCAAACGGGGAAGTGGCCGCACGGGCTGCTGTGCCGGCCTGTGCCCTCCGGGGTGCTCCTACATCGTCTCAGTTTCTCCATCCTTAGGAATGTGGGGTCCTTGGAAGGCAGCTAAACGACTGTGGGTAATGACCGCCATATTGTGACGATCGATCGTCACCCACAGTTTGCAGGGACAGCTGAGCTCACTCGGAGCCTTCTCTGATGTGCTGAGGGTTGAATAGTCTGAACTCTCAAAAGTCATTTGGATCAAATTCGAGATACCTGTGCAAGTGTGGCTGTTCCCTCCGTCTTCCTAAAGGACATCTTTTGAAGTGTAAGATAAAGCATGTGGCTTGATGCATTTCCTCAACGTGAACACACCCATGTACCCAGCACCCAGATCAGAACGTAGCCAGCCCCCTACCCCGAAACTCCCTCATGCCTTCTCCCAGACTTTACCCATCCAGGAGCAACTAACAGCCCAACCCTGACACCAGATACCAGTTCTGCCTGGCTTTGACCTTTATAAACATCAGAATTTCTTAAACGGTGCACTGTTGGCTTTTGGGACTGGACAATTCTATGCTGCTAGAGGCTCTCCTGTGCATCGTAGGATGTAGCAACACCCCTGACCTCAGCTCACTGGAAGCCAGTAGTGTCTCGTTACCAAGCAGTCATAACAATCAGAAATGTCTCCAGACGTTGCCAAAAGTCCCCCCTGGGGTCAGTTGAGAACTACTGATATAAATGGACTCACGTGGTATGTTCTTTTTTGTGCATGGGTTTTTTGGTCATCATTTCGTTTGTGGGATCTGGCCACGTTGTTGCGTATAACTGCAGCTCTGAACTCCCACTGCTGCGAGGGATTCCCCGGTGTGACTGTGTATGCGTCAAGTGTCCATTCTACTGTTTATGGCAGTTGAGTTGTCTGCAGCTTGGGGCTACTGTGGACAGTGTTGCTGTGGATATCCGTGTACCGGTCTTTTGTGACCACATGCACACGTTTCTGGTGGGTGTTCGGTATGTTCTGTGAAGACTTTTGGCTTCCTCACCCTCCAGTGCCCATGTGGCCCCCCTGCCTTCATCACAAGGGGGCTTCCTCCTGTGGTGAAGTGCCCCAAACCAGCCCCATCTCCCCTCAGCCTTCCCCCAATTTGGTGGCGTCAACTCAAGTGTTCTGTTCGCCGTGACCGCTGCTCCGTCACTCCGGTTAGGCCATATTAACACACACCCACCACAATGCCCACCGGGGGTCCCCAGTCTTTGGCCAACTCAACACAGCCCAGGCCCTCTCTCCTGATGGGGTCTGCGTGGACCCAGCCCCGTAGGCAGCCCTGAGGGATGGTGCCATTCAGCCTCGGGAAGCTGCCGGGGTGCACGAGAGTCCCGGACGTCTCAGCGGGAGGTCAGCCCTGGGGTGGGGGAAGTGAGGGGCAGTGGCTCCCAGTCTGATGGCCTCACAGGATTGTCATTTTCCTTGTCACAAATGTTCTTCTGTCTCACAGTTGTGTGCTAACCAAAGCAGCAGGATTTGGGTGCTAAACTT